>NC_046162.1:72502783-72802783 GCF_011064425.1 Rattus rattus | reverse complement strand
TGTCCACCTTGAGCTGGCTCTGGTCGTCCGTCTCCACCATCATAGTAACCATGTTGAGGCAGATGAGGATCATGATGGAGATGTCAAACACCTGCTTCGTCACGAAGTCGTACACCATGCCCTGGATCTTGTTCTGCAGTGACACGGAACATGCACAGGTGGGGCATGGGGTTGGGGAGATGATCAGGACCCAGACAGGATGGGTATACATGGGTGGCACAGGATGGCACGAAAATAGCATGGGGAGGAGGGGAGAAGGGGGAGACAGGGTAAAGGATACTGGTGAAGAATGCCACAGGAGGGAAGGCTCTAGAACATCATTCTCTCCTCTCTCTCTCTCTCTCTCTCTCTCTCTGAGTGTGTGTGTATGTGAGTGTGAGTGTGTGAATGTGTGTGTATGTGCATGAGTGTGTGTGTATGTATGTGTGCATGAGTGTGTGTGTATGAGTGTGTGTATGTATGTGAGTGTGTGTATGTGCATGAGTGTGTGTGTATGTATATGTGCATGTGCGTGAGTGCGTGTGTGAGTGTATGTGAGTGTGAGTGTATGTGAGTGCGTGTGAGTGTGAGTGTGTGAGAGTGTAAGTGTGTGTCTGTGTGTGAGTGTGTATGTGTGTGTGAGTGTGTGTGAGAGTGTGTAAGTGTGTGAATGAGTGTGTGTGTGTGTGTGTGTGTGTGTGTGTGTGCGCGCACTCTATATTCATCAGTCCCCACTCTGGGACCCTTCATCACTATGAAGTTCCCCAGTTCTCTCCCTCTCTATCCTTCTTCCCAAGTCATTGCTTGCTGGGGTGTGTGGCCCTCCACAACCTGTTCCTGTTTCACAGGCCAGAGGTCCCACTGGAGAAGGTGGGTCGATACTGGTGCTAGATGAGCTGTAAGGAGCCAAGAGACACTTGTGCTTGGGAGCGGAGCCTTTGTGAGGTTGAGTCCCCAAAGGCAGAGTGCAGGCTGCATGGACTCCTGCTGTCCTCTTAGGCAGCAGCCTGTTAGAGGTTACAGGAGGAGAGCCCAGAACCTGGTACCTGAGGCCGGGGAATTGGCTTCTGGGGCTTCTTGGAGCCAAGCTTCTTCATCGCGTTGTAGTATTTCTTCTGTTCCTCTGTCATGAAGATGTCTTTCCCTCCAAAGTATAGTAGGACAGAGACAGTAAGACTGAGGTAGGTCCCTTTCCCTGCTTCCTGGACCCCCTACTTCAAATACCACCTTGAGGGTGGCTTTCCCCTTTAAGAAGTGTCTGACTGGTTGGGGATTTAGCTCAGTGGTAGAGCACTTGCCTAGCAAGCTCAAGGCCCTGGGTTCGGTCCCCAGCTCCAAAAAAAAAAAAAAGTGTCTGACTGGGGAGGCCAAGGCTCTGGAGGGACAAGAGATAAAGCGGTGAGGAAGGGAGAAACTGGGTCTACAGAAGGGGGTGTGTGTGAGCCAGGCAGTGGTGGTGCACACCTTTAATCCCAGTACTTGAGAGACAGAGGTAGGCCGATCTCTGAGTTGAGGCCAGCCTGGTCTACAGAGTGAGTTCTAGGACAGCCAGGGTTACACAGAGAAACCCTGTCTCAAAAAGCCAAACAACCAAACAACCAAACAAACAACCCAGCCCAACAACAGAGAGAGAGAGAGAGAGAGAGAGAGAGAGAGAGAGAGAGAGAGAGAGAGAGAGTCAAAGAGGGTTTCAGGCCAATTTCCCAGTTTCAGGCTAAGCTCTACCAATGCTTCACTAATGAGTCAGTCCTTAGTCTGTAGCTGTGTAGTTTTATTTATTATTATTGAGATAGGGTCTCTCTCTATAGCCAAGGCTGGCCTCAAATACACTATGTAGCTCAGGCTGGCCTGCAACTTATGAACTTACTCCCTCAGATCTGTTAGTGAATAAAATTCCAGGTGTGTGTCACCATGTCTGTCTCTACATCAACCTCGTTTTATAGATTAGAAAAATGAGGCTCACGGGGCTCGAGGCCCTGCTCAGTCCCTAGTGGGATTTAGATCCATGCCTAGGAAGGAGTAGGTGGATGGGGGAGGGGAGCCTCTGGGGCGGGCCGGATACTCATCTTCTTCTTCTGTTGGTTGAAGTTGTCGATGATGACACCGATGAAGAGGTTGAGGGTGAAGAAGGAGCCGAAGATGATGAAGATGACGAAGTAGAGGTACATGTAGAGGTTCACCTCATAGTCTGGCTGCTCCTCTTTCTGCAGGGTGAGGTACCCACATGGAGTTTCTCTTCCTTCCCCAACGTACTGCGAGCAGGATTCCCCTCCTCCCCAGGCTGCTGGGCTTCCAGGAAGATAGTGTGGTGGGGTGGAGGTGTCAGGGTGGGAATGGGGGTGGTGGAATGGACGGACCACTCTTGCTGCCCCTCCTCCAACTTACCAACTCGTTGACCCAACTCACCTCCCGGGAGTCCACAGCTGCATACATGATATCCATCCAACCCTTGAACGTGGCCTGAGAGATCGTGGCAGGGCATGAGGGGAGGGGCTCCACCACAAGTCACCATTCACGTCTCCATCCCTTCCCTGATCAAGCCCCGCCCCCGAGAGACTACCTGCCACCCCGATAGATATCGAGAAACACCACCTCCAGGTCCCAGGGCGCAAACCGGGTTCCCATCCCTAACAAGCAACAGTGGGGTTCTGATATGATGAGAAAACCAGGACTTCTGCCCATTCCTGAGCAAGCTCAGTGAGTGCCACTCACCACCTGAAGGAGGGAGAGATAGCCCAGACCCACGTTGTCGTAGTTGACCTTGACGTTCATCCAGCGGACCTGGCCTGTATACATGAGGCTCTCACACTCGGATTTGTTGTTGACCACCGAGATGTCAAATCTCTCAGAGGTGGTGGTGTTGACGCAGTAGTAGAACTTTCCAGCAAACAAGTTGACCCCCATGATGCTGAAGATGAGCCAGAAGATGAGGCAGACGAGGAGGACGTTCATGATGGAGGGGATGGCTCCCAGGAGGGCGTTCACCACCACCTAGGGTGGGGGTGGGGGTCATCGCTAGAGCCACACTCAGGCATCTGGCAGGGGACTCTCGGCTAGGGGACCATGCAGGAGCTAAGCTAAGCACTGCCACTCAGGAAGGGTCAGGGTTAGGCAGCCCTGGTGGGAGAGGAGTCTGAGGGGTTTTCTGTGTGTAAGTTAAAGGGTAGGACTAGGAGCTACCACACTGGTCTTCTAGAAAGGCTCCCTGCTTGGCTGGAGCCGTCAAGGCAGAGTAAAGATACCACGGGTTTCTCTGGAAGCAGCCAGGTCATGGGTCACCAAGCAGAAGACAGACACTGCTTTCTTAGCCCCCGTAGGAAACTCAGCCCACGTGATCCGGCTTGGCTCACTGCTTCAGTGAGAGACACAGAAATGGCATAAAAAGAAGCCACCTAGTTCTGTGAAGCAAAAGGATTCAGGGCCAGATCCCTGGCCCTCAACGGCGCCGGCTGTGTATGCCTACCTCACTGCTTTAGTCTTGGCTGGATCTGAGAACTGTCCCCACTGCCGTCACCACCCTTCTTTAGATCTTTGAGGCAGAGTCTCGTGTATCCTAGGCCGGACTTGAACTTGCCGTGTAGCTGAGGGAGATCTCCAGCTTTTGCCATTACCTCCTGAGCGCTGGGGTTAGGGGGTGTGCTACTACACCTCATGTATGGGTCACAGGATTGTTCTGAGTTTACTGCATGCCAGGTAAGCCCTCGACCAATCGAGCATACCCTAGCCTGACTAGTTTCCTTTTAAGTAAGAGCTATGTCATGACCTCTAGACAGAGTTGGTGGCAGGAGCGGGGGTGGGAGAGGGTGTTGTGTTTCTTCAAATCAGTCGGCCATGACTGGTTATTTCTCTGAGTGGGCAGGGGTCCCAGCACCAGGATTGGAGGCCTAGCCTTAGGCCAGCATCTTACATGAACTGGGGAAGGCAGGGTGCTTGGTCTGGGCCGCTGCTGTGCAATGAGTCTTATTTCCAGCAGGTCTCCAGTCAGCAGGGGAAGTCCCACTGGTCTTGCCTTGTGTTTACCTGTCACTTCCGCTCTCCCTGGCCTTTGGGGATCTTTTCTAAAGCACCCCTGAACCCAAGGACTTGGTTTCATACTCGAGGGGAAAGCTCAGGGCTGAAGGAGAAATACTTAATCACGTGCCCATGTTACAGGACACTGGGGCCCCCAGTCTGTGTTGGGGACCTCCATAAACCCACAGGTAGATCTTTCTTCCTCGTCTTGCCTCAAATCAAGCCTTCCAGGCCACCGCAGCAGCCTCTGCCGCCCTCCAGTGGTGGCATAGTTAAGTTTAGAGTCTACTAGAACCTGGCGTGGGAATGGGGCTACCTGGAGATGGGTCACAGCCCCTAAACTCCAGACATCAACACTTTGATCCCTCTGCCCTTGGTTGGCTAAAGTATTTTCATGCACCTTGTAACCCTGCCTGTGGGTGGCTGTTCCCATATCCTGAGCCCTCCTCAACATCCCCCTCTCTAGTACTCACCCTCATACCCTCAAATCGAGACAGTGCCCTCAGAGGTCGCAGGGCCCGGAGTGTGCGCAGGGATTTGATGGGCCCCAGCTCGGAGTAGCCCAACCAGTTTGCCACCAGGCTGATGATGGAGACCTGGAAGAAGTGTGCGTTCAGGAGGTGGAGGGTCCCTGACTTTCTTCTACACATGAGAAGGGTCTCTCCTATAGCCCCCATCCCTGATAGATAATCTTGTCTGTTGGGAAGAGTAGGCTTGTGGCCTCTGGCACCCTTAGAGCCAGGGCTCACCTCAATGATGTCATCTACAACCATAAATGAGACGGACAGTACCCATCTCCCATGCTTCCGTGTGTCTATCAAAGAGCCCATAAGAATCTTGCACTGGCAGGGATCATAAGGCCCCAGGCCTGAACTGTCATGCTTGGGAAGGAAGAGGCTGGTCTACAGGAAACAGTGCTGACCTGGACAGTCTGATGTATAGATTCGGATAGGTCCCCCCAGACCCCCCAGAGCCTGAAGGCCATGACCTCCCGGCTCTGCGGCCGGACCCGGGGGACTCACGTCCACGATGAGGAAGTCGAGCCAGCACCAGGCATTGGTGAAATACACCTTGAAGCCGTAGGCGACCCACTTTAGCAACATCTCCAGGATGAAGATGTAGGTGAAGACTTTGTCGGCGTATTCCAGGATGGTGCGGATGACTCGTCGCTGCTCAATGTAGATGTCCTCGAAGGCCTGGGGACACCAGCACAAACCACGATGGCCAGGGGCTCGGCAGATGGGGCAGCAAGCGCTGCTCCCCATCCTGCCTGCGGTGGCTGGTTCCCAGGGGTCTTTCAGGGGTCGTAGGTTGTAGGGCCTCTGCGCATCTTCCATCTCCATCCCCATCACCAGGAGGGGCGAGACTCCTGGTAGGGAAGGAGTCTTCGTTCTCGACTATCTTCCGGGGGTCGACAATAATGTATCTTCAGTCCTGTCCACCCTTAACTCCAAATTCCCACCCACCTCCCCGTTGGCTGAGGGGACAGGGTCCACGAAACAAAGGGCCCCATCTTTTACTTTAAGAAAACGAATGCTGGGCTGGGGAGGTGCCTTATCTGTCCTGCAAACGCGAGAGCTGGAAGTTTGGGCTCCCAGAACCTATGTCAAAGCCAGGTGGCAGCAGCGGCCTGCCTGCAATGCCAGGCTTACAGTAGACAGAGACAGGAAATCCCCTCAAACAACCCAAACAGCGAGCTCCAGGTTCAGGGAGAAACCCTGTCTCAATGCAAAAGATGGAGAACAACCAAGAAAGACATCTACCATCTACAACACACTCTCATGCGCGCGCACGCACACACACACACACAGACAGACACACAGAGAGAGACAGACAGACAGACACACACACACATACACACACACAGAGAGACAGAGACAGTCAGAGACAGACAGACAGACACACACAGAGACAGAGACAGACAGACACACACACACAGAGACAGGCAGACAGACACATACACACAGACAGAGACAGAGACAGACAGACAGACACACACACAGACAGAGACAGACACACAGACAGAGACAGAAAAAGGCAGAGACAGAGATAGAGGCAGACAGAGGCAGAGAGAGACAGAGACAGACAGACACACACACAGACAGAGACAGACAGACAGACACACACACAGAGACAGACAGACAGAGAGACAGAGAGAGAGAGAGAGAGACAGAGACAGACAGAGACAGACACACAGAGACAGAGACAGACACACACACACCAACCCAACACACACACACAGAGAGAGACAGACAGACAGGGAGAGAGACAGACAGACAGACACACACACAGACAGAGACAGAGACAGGCAGACAGACAGACACACACACAGAGACAGAGACAGGCAGACAGACAGACACAGAGAGACAGAGACAGACAGACACACACACAGAGACAGAGACACACACACACAGAGAGACAGAGACAGACAGACAGACAGACAGACAGACAGACACACACACACACACACACACACACACACACACATGCGTCCCCTCCCCTTCGGATCCCCTGGGTTTGGACGTGTCCGTCTGCCTCCATCCTCGGTATGGAAGCCTTAGGGAGCAAGGCACCTACTCCTGCTCCCGCCCTGTCCCCTGGGGGAGGGTGCCTACCAGGGCTCCACTGCTGAGCAGGATCATGAAGACAATGAAGGTCTCAAACCAGTTGTGCTCAACAATCTTGAAACAGGCCCTGCGCAGTGTCCACCACATTTTCCCACGGCCCTGGGAGATGTCCACATAGAGGCAGGGGCAGCGCTTCACACAGGCTGGGAGGCAGGGTGGTACATGTCACTGGCCTTTGGATGTGTCAGAACGCACCTCCCCACCCTCTGCCATGCTACCCAAGACTGGGGCCCCACCTCCTCCCCACAAGTGGCTGCATCTGGTTCACACAGGAGCTCAGGGGCTCTCCACAGCCCGTATGTCACTGCTGCTGAGACTGAGAAAAAGTGCTTCCAGAGCAAGCTCGGGACGTCAGCTATCCCCACGGGCCACCATCTCGACAAGCTTAGGCTCTTTGGCAAATGCCTCTCTGGTTCAGGTGTGGGTTCCCCCGGCAAAGTGAGCAGAACTGTTTCTGTTGCTGGCCTCTGGCCTGGGTGTGGGGCTGGTCTGTAGGTGTGTTCTCACCTTCCGTGAAGCATTCCTCAGGCTGCTCCCCCTCGGGGTTCTCCTCAGCCTGCTCCTCGGGGTCCTCTTCAGGGGGCTTGTAGTCAGCTGTGCTGCAGACGGAGGAGTTCCCGTCGTAGAGGGGCTGTAGGGGCTTCTGTGGGAACCACAGGGCAGGTGACTCCTGGGTCCCACTCTCCCAATAGGTGGGGTAGTAAGGGAGACCAGAAAGAAAGAAGAGAGCAGAGCAGGATCTACTCCTTCATTCATTCGTTCATTCATTCATTCGTTCATTCATTCATTCGTTCGTTCATTCATTCGTTCGTTCATTCATTCATTCAGCCCTTACAAAACCACCACTGTGCCCTGGCAAAAGCACCCTAGTGACAAAAATGTCCTCAGCTCTGCCCTCCATGGCACTTAGCATCTAGAAAAACACAGAGAAGATGTGAGGAGGTCTGGGGAGAAAGGTAGGGAGGACAGGAGATGGGCTGAGGATTGGCTCAGCCCAGCGGGTTCCTAGGAGGTATAGGGATATATGAAGGGGTCGGTGCAGCCAAGATAGATCTGGGCTGCCACACAGCTACAGAGCTCAGGCACATGGTGCCCCCAGAGTCCAAGCTTTCTCACCCCCAGGGTCTATTTGGCTGAGAGATCTAGAAAGGATGGAAAATTTTTCCCAGCCAAGGCTCCGGTGTGGCGCCAAGGGAATCTGATCACGGTGGGGGCAGGGTGTGGGGGCTGGTGCTCCGGCTTGGCTAGGCTTCCTCCCACCTCCCAATGCTGTCCCAGGCCAGATACTCAGGCTGGCCTCCATGGTTCATCCTTTATAGTGAAATCTCTGCAGAGAAAGATGAATCGGGTGGCCCCTTCCACACGTGCATATGGGTGTGTGTGTGTGTGTGTGTGTGTGTGTGTGTGTATGGGCTCTCGTGCACATGTAACTAAACCAGGGCACTAGTCAGAAAGCTAAGAGTGGGTGGGTCTTGCTGCCAATTGACAGGAGGGAAACCAAGGCACAGAGCATTTAGTCAATCAGGGTATACACCGGACTGCGGGCCTCCCCCTTGCACGTCAACACCCATAATTGCTCTTTAAGCTCTGCTTGCTGCTCCTCAGATATCTTGCCTTCCCAGAGCCTTGGACCTACCACTAGCTAGCCCCACCCCCATTGAGTTCCTCATACCGAGGTCGAGGTTGGTGCCATGTTTCCTGGGATATTTATAGCATCGCGCAGGCACTCAAGCCCCTGCTAAGTCAACGAACCACATACTGGTGTCTGTTGGGGGCTGGGATAAGGAGTCAAGAGCTTTTAGGGCAAAGTTCATTACGTTCTGGTGCCCTGAGAGGCCCAGGGCTGAAGGGTGGCGTGGGTAGCATCCCTTGCTTCCAATCACGTATTGATCCTTTTCCTATTAGGGCTGCAAGAAGAGTGAGGGGGTTCAGACCAGCTCACCCCAGGCAGGCCTGACAGGGTCCCAGACTCTGAAGGAGACCACTACTTGTGTCTCCCAACTCCCGTTGGGTTCTCTTACTCCCGTCCTAGTAGCCTTGGTCTGGATCTGGTACCCTGTCCTTCACAAGGAAGATTGGAACAGCCTCAGAGGAACTCTATGTAGAAATGTGGATATGCCAATTGTCAGCCAGCATGGGGGCCTCAGGGTTATGGATCAGATCAGAACATATTTGGAGCAAAGGCTTAGTAGGGTCTTCAGGGGGTATTTAAGAAAGCCCAGGCAGGTATTTAAAAAAGGTCTCTCGGCTTCCCAGTGTCCGAGCTGATAGAAGCACTTGTCCAAGAACGCCACCTGGTGGCAGAAAGGGCCCAGGTAGAGCTTTGGCTTATCCAATTATAACAGTCATGGTACCTTCTCTAACAGTCTCCATTTCAGAGGACTATGGGTGAGCCAACACCGCGCACAGGGCAAGAACCTTCCACAGATGGAGAAACTAAAGGTCAGAACGGTTTTATGACTTGTCTAAAGTCGAACTAAACTTTAAAGCTGGATCCTACTGGCCCTTGACCTCTGCAGCAGACCCTCAGCGGGTTTACCTTGATATCCTCAGGCTCCGAGAAGGCGTCTGTCTCCTCCTCTGTGGGCATCTCGAGGTCAGACTCCTCGGAGGCAATGGGCACCTGGATGGTGAGGTAGGGGTTGTTGATGAAGTTAAGGTGGTCCAGCTCGATGCTGGAGCGGGGGCCATCGGTCAGGCCCACGTGGTTCAGGATATGATTGTCTTTCAGCTCCTTATCTTCCGGTGGCGGTTCCTTCTTCTCATCCTGGGGAGCACTCTCCTCGGCATTTTCCTCGGCACCCCCGGGCTCGCCGAGGCTGAGTATTATTTCCTTGGGACTCAGGATCTTGCCACGCAAAAGCCCCAGGAGGAAGGTTTTGGCAAAGCCGATGCCCCACTTGATACGCCCGATGGCAATCTGTAGGTTGTTCATCTCGCCATCCTCATCCGAGGCCGCCAGGCTGTCGGCACTGAAGGAACTCAGCAGGAGAGCCAGGAACAGGTTCAGGACCTAGGAAGCAAGGGGCGGTCTGGGGGATACCACCTTCCTGCAGCACGCGGTCCTCAGAACTAAACAGTGGAACTGCCTCGCACTGGGAACCAAGCAGTGGTGGCGCACACCTTTAATCCCATCACTCGGGAGGCGGAGCCAGGCCGATTTCTGTGAGTTTGAGGCCAGCCTGGTCTACAGAGCGAGTTCCGGGACAGACAGGGTTGTATAGAGAGACTTTGTCACAAAAACAATCAAATAAATAAATAAATAAAAAGGATTGTCACCTAGCGAGGTGCTTGTGATTGCCAGCGGGAGGGTGGGCTGCTAGTGTCATTCCCACCTTACAAACAGGGAACCTGAGGCTCATATCTGTCACAGGATCCTGCTGCTCGAAGCACTGACAGGGTCAGATGACAGAGGCTCTTTCTGTGGCTGTCCTCTACTTCCTCCGTTGGGAAAAGAAGAACAACGCTCAACTCCGAGCACCTAAAACATTTTTGGAATCTTAATCTTTTGAATTCACTTTGTAAGGGAGGTTTTAGGTAACCCTAGTTGTCCTAATGCTCACTATATAGCATTAGGTCCTTGAACTAGGCACCTTCCTGCCTCTGCCTCCTGAGGGTGGCATCAAAGGCATGTGCCACCCCACTTGCCTGGAAACCCTAATCTAGTCACAGACTTTTCTCCCTCTTGAATTAAATAGAATTTGTAAAAAAAAAAAAAAAAAAGAGAGAGAGAGAGAGAAAAGAAAGATGTGTGTGTGTGTGTGTGTGTGTGTGTGTGTGTGTGTGTGTGTCTAAGGCAATGGACCCCAAAACTGGAGTTTTAGAAGGTTGTAGCTATCGGGTTCTTTCACACCCAACATTGGTGCTAAGACTTGAAGCTGGGACCTCTATAAGAGCACCAGTTGCTCTTAACCACTGTGCCATCTCTCTAGGCTGTTCTCCTGGAGCAGGGGAGCTCAACTGGGGGTCTGCTCCCCTGCTGCTTGTCCCCTGCTTCTCTGGGAAGGACATCTGACCTGCAGCCTCCCTACCCACTCTAGTTTCCTTCCCTCGTGTCTGCTGACTGGGTCCTGAAAGGTCACAGGTCAACCCATCCACTCCCTCCATTTTATTTTCCAGGGAACAATGACTACACACCGGCCATGTGGCCTCAGGGAGCCCACAGCCTAGTAGAAGCAGACCTCTAATCAGACAAATCTAATATTGTGGTTAGCGGTGCCAATAGAAACTAGGGGTAAATTTTAGTACCATGCTACCCCCAGTGGCTGAAGTACATGCCACTTCAGCTGTCCGGACATCCTATGCCTCTGTTTCCTTATCTGTGAAATGCAGATAGTTCTAGCACCCTGTGATTGCTAGAAGATCAATACAGATGAACACTTAATAGGAACTCAAACTGGCTGCTATTACAACAACAGGCAGCTGTGCAAAGTATAGGGACTGAAGGAACGGCCGACCCAGAAGTTGGGCCAGCATTTTGTAAATAAGAGAAGTGAGTCTCCAAATGGTGGAGTGACTTGTCCTAAGTCGGACAGCAGAGCCAGGACAGAGCTCGGGTTCCCAGTATTATTAGACAACCTTAGAGAGCACCATTCCTTTATACTACAAGATGAATTGTATCCCCGGAGGCTTGCAATATGGCGGACCTTCACCCCCCGCCAGTCTTTGAACAACAGGATGAAGGTGAATCTGTCTGGGGTGGTTGGTCATAGCTTTTGCCTGGCAAGCAAGGGCATAGCTAAGTTCTTACCCTCCCGGGTATGAGGGAATAAGGGAGCTTATGTGTGAGAATCTACTGTCCTTGACTGTCTTCATCGTGCCTGGCACGATCCGCATCCTCCAAGGTCTTTTCACCATTGTCTTAACATGGTATCTCTAGAGACTGTGCTAGATTCTCTTCAGAGGGATGTGCTTGGGGGTCACCGCCCCACACCCCATACCTTTCTGCCCCTGCTCCCACTCATATACTGGTCTTTCTTCCCTCTCTGGGGAGGGGACACCCAGCTGCCAGAAACACATTTGAGATGGGAATTAGCTGCTCTCTGGGTCAGCAGGGTTTGCACACGGCCCCTGCCTGGACAGAAATAGCCTCCTCAGGCAAAGGGGGGAGGGGCAAAAGAGAGAGGGCACGTTCCCTAGGGGGCTCTGTGGGGTAGGGTACTCGTGTCCTGGTCCTTTATCTTCCCTACAGTAACCCAGAGGGCGTGATCAGGTGCCATGGGTGCAGAAGGGGTGAGTGCTCACGGGCCCTGGCAGGGTGCCCTGGTGCCCTCTGGCAGACACCTGCTTCTCTGAAGCCTGAGAGGGAGAGGGTTGAGAGGGGTGAGAGGAGACAGCACCCAAGGAAATGAGCACACTGTCTCCTTGGGCTGCTGTAAGCCATCTGAGCATATCAGGAAAGTCACGGAGATGGGCTGGAAAGGAGTCGGTAGGGCGTGTGTGTGTGTGTGTGTG
The DNA here is from genome assembly GCF_011064425.1 of Rattus rattus. NCBI lineage: Eukaryota > Metazoa > Chordata > Mammalia > Rodentia > Muridae > Rattus > Rattus rattus. Next base: position 72,790,712 of record NC_046162.1, on the reverse strand, counting down.
TGTGTGTGTGTGTGTGTGTGTACAGAGGCAGGGCAGTGTCATGACTACAGACTCAGGAGTCAGAAAACTTGGCTTCAAATATGGTAGCTCTGAGCCTTTGCTTCCTGGGGTGGTGAGGACTGAGTGAATACTGAGACCCAGCCCGGGACTCTGGGCAAATGCTTGAACGAGTGATGCTGGCATCAAGGTTACCAAATCACTGCCACTCTCGCCGATGTTCTGGTTTCTAGAGTCCCACACCCAGGCTCTAGTCCCAGCTCAGCATCTCAAGAGCCAGGTATCTCTGGGTGATGTCTCCTCCAGTGTGGAGTCAGTACTCCCTGCCTCACAGAACTGTGTGGGGGGGGATTATCAGAAGCTTTAGGCTAAGGGCTGGAGCCTCCCCCCTCTCCCAAAGGAAGGCAGTTGCCAATTTTATTATAATAATTATTAACCTAAAATACCCATCTGTAACATCTGGTCTCTTAGAACTTAGAGCCCTAAATATTGAGACCTGTGCCCTGGTACCCTTATGACCACACCATTGGGTATCCCTGTTTTCCAGATAGGAAAACCAAGGAAAAAGAGGTTAGAATTACTGAGAAGCATGTGCTAGTGAGATGATCCAGGATGTGAAAGGGCTTTGTCACATAAGTGCCTCTCTCTCTCTCTCTCTCTCTCTCTCTCTCTCCTCTCCCTCTCCCCCCCCTCCCCCCCCCCTCTCTCTCTCTCTCTCTCTCTCTCTCTCTCTCTCTCTCTCTCTCTCTCTCTCACTCACACACACACACACACACACACACACACACACACACACGGAATAAATTTTTAAGTGGGCACGGTGGAGCCTGCTTGCCTGCTTACAATGCTTATTCAGTGCTTGAGTAGCTGAGGCAGGAAGGTCTTGAGCTCAACAAGAGCCCTGGTTACTTGGCAAGACCTTGCCTCAAAAGACAAAAACAACCAAGCAAACAAAAAGTAGCACAAAACGTTCCTGACCGCCCTTGTACAGAGAGTGAAGACTCCTACAACTCTTTTAACCACCAACCCCCCTCCCCCGCCCAGCCCTTAAATCTATGTCCACAGACTTTTACTTCAAGCATGTCACCCCCACCAAATCCCGGCCCAAAGTCTGATAAGTCAGGAATCTTCTCTTTCTCCTCACTCTCTCATAACCCTCTCCCAGGAACTGAAGTCCTGATGTCTCTGCTGTAGCTGCCCCATGGTCTCTCCAGCTGAGGTGACGCGCCCTCCCCCATCGACATCAGCCCCCCAGCCAGAGCTCAGCGATATCTGAGAAGCACTGACCCAGCAGCCCACAATTCCTCCAGTCTTTGTGAAGGGCATGTGGGCAGCGTCTTCCACCCTCTGCTCCCCAGGACAAGTGTTGGCCACCACAGGAGGCAGCTGGGGCCAGCATTAAGGAGCTCTGATGGGAGAGACCTGACCTCTACCCCAAGTAGTGGAGTTGGACTGACCCTAGCCACAGAAATGCTGGCCAGCTGGACCACGAGCCTCACCCCTGTCCTCCCCGCATCTCTTCTACACACAGCCCAAAACCCTGGGTGTGTACACAAGCCGGACATGGTACACAACTTTACTAAAGGCACTCGGAAACCTGAGGCAGGAGGATTGCTGAAAGTTCTAGGCCAGTTTTGGGTTTACAGAATGAGTCTGAAAAAGCAAACCAGCGAAAAACTCTGAACCAGCGACAGTGGCACCGTGTGGTGCTCTGAGCCTAAGTTCTGGAGATTTCAGAACCAGATTCCCCGGGGCTGGGGCCTGGAACCTGTTTTAAGAAACTCCTGGGGGTTGGGGATTTGGCTCAGTGGTAGAGCGCTTGCCTAGCAAGTGCAAGACCCTGGGTTGGTCCCCAGCTCCGAAAAAAAGAAAAGAAAAGAAAAGAAAAGAAAAAAAAACCAAAACCTCCTGCTGATTGTTTCGTGTACAGTTTTGAAGCTCACCATTTGGGGAGGTGGGGTGTGGAAGGTAGAGCACATTTTTAAAGTTCGATTTCTTCATTTTATTCTATGTATGTTTTGCCCGCATGTGTGTGTATGTGCCCCACATGAGTGCCTGGGGCCCGAAGGGGTCAGAAGAGGACACTGATCCCTCGAAACTGGGGTTATGGGTGATTAGGAGCCACCATGTGGGTGCTGGGAATGGAACCCAATCCTCTGCAAAAGCAACAAGGTCTTTTAACTGCTGAGCCATCTCTCCAACCCCCACTGGTTTCTGTTGTTCATTTGTTTAATTTGTTTGTTTTTGAGACAGCCTTGCTCTACAGCCCAGGCCATAGGGCATTCACTAACTAGCCTAGGCTGTATTTGAACGCTCAGAGATCCTTCATTTCAGCTTCCGGAGTGCTGGGAATTATGGTGTCCATTACCACCGCCCCCCCAAACACCAACAATTTTATACAGCTGTACTGATAACAAGCAGGCCCCTCAAACGGGAAAGAGGGGAACTGGACGCGCTTCGTGTCTTTCCTGGGTAAGAGTCAGGAAACTCCCCTGACAGCCTCACTTACCACCAGGTTGCCAATGACCATGACCATGAGGAAGACGGTGAGGCACATGGCCTGGCCCGCCACCTCCATGCAGTCCCACATGGTCTCGATCCATTCCCCACAGAGGATGCGGAAGACGATGAGGAAGGAGTGGAAGAAGTCGTTCATGTGCCAGCGAGGCAGGCTGCAGTCTGAGGCGATCTTGCACACGCACTCCTTATAGCTCTTGCCAAACAGCTGCATGCCCACCACGGCGAAGATGAAGACAATGATGGCCAGCACCAGGGTCAGGTTGCCCAGCGCACCCACTGAGTTGCCAATGATTTTGATGAGCATGTTGAGTGTTGGCCATGACTTGGCCAGCTTGAAGACACGCAGCTGCCAGGCAGAGAGAATCCAAGTATGAATGGGGCTTGCGGACCACCAGCCAGCCCCGGGGAGACCCGGGAGGAAGAACAATGTCCAACGGTCTTAAACCCCACCCTCCTGAGGAACCACTTGAGTTTGTCTCCATGTTAATAAGATACATATGTCCACAAGTCTCCTGTTGTCTGTGTTAAAAAGAAAGATGTTCTTACCCATTGAAGACACAGTTTGAAGTAGTCACAGGCAAGATTAGACACCAAAATTTGCCTAACTTATTCTCTCTAATAAAAGCAGACCATTGGAAGAAGGACTGTGGCACCTGGGGCTGGAGAGTTGGCTCTGCAGCTAAAAGCACAGATGCTCTTCCAGAGGACCCGTGTTCCGTTCCCAGCACCCACATTGAGTGGTTCACGACCACCTCTAACTCCAGCTCCAAGGGATCCAACATCTTCTCGTGGATTCTACAAGCACCCACAGCACAGACACGTGGTGTATAGGTACACTCACATATAAAATTTTAAATATTGGGGCTGGAGAGATGGCTCAGTGGTTAAGAGCTCCGACTGCTCTTCCAGAGGTCCTGAGTTCAATTCCCAGCACCCACATGGTGGCTCACAACCATCTGTAATGGGGTCTGATGCGCTCTTCTGGTGCGTCTGAAGACAGCGACAGTGCACTCACTCTACAGTGTTCTCACATACGTTAAAATAAATAAATAAATAAATAAATAAGTTAAAAATTGTAAATATTTTTAAAGATAAAATTACAATATGGTCATGACTATTGGGTGGGAGACACAGACACCCAAGGAGCTGGTAGACTTTCGCTAAACTCTTCGCTGTTTGCATCCTCATGATGATGTTGAAAAATAGAAGTGAACTTCAAGGGGTAGAGGAAAAATAGTAATTCTTAAGCCCCAAGCTTGTCACTAACTCACAGTGAAGACCTGTCTTCCTTCAGGCCTGCACAATGGAGCTAAAGCCTAAGGTCATCTAACTTTGCCTCCCAAGGCTATCATTTTGGTGCCCGACCCCAGCCCTGGGTAATAGACAGGAAGGACTCTCTTTCTCCTAGCTTACAGGAGTAGGTTCTGAGGGGCCGAGTGGTGTGCACAGGGCAGCCTCTTAGGGCATCTCCTCCCATCCCCCTCAGCTCCCCAGGTCTGTACCAGACGGAATGAGCGGAGGACTGACAGCCCCTGTACGTTGGCCAGGCCCAGCTCCACCAGGCTGAGGGTGACGATGAAACTGTCAAAGATGTTCCAGCCCTGTTGGAAATACTCGTAGGGGTCCATGGCAATCAGCTTCAACACCATCTCCGCGGTGAAGATGCCCGTGAAGACCTGTGGGGTGGGACACGGAATCCCTGTCACAGAGCCTCGTGGAGACATGGGTCTTGGGAGACTCCCCTCCTCCATCTCCTGGCAGAGGCTTTGGGGACTGAAGGGCAAGGGTTCAAGGTCCTGAAAGGGGACAGGGAATGGTACCCACGGCCCATGTGTGTGCACGTAGTGTCTGGTACAAAGGCCGTGTCATATGAACAGGTGGGTACAACACAGAACCATTCCTATCCATTTCTGACATTGTGACCTCAGTCAAGTCGATAGCTTCCTGTGGCTTTGACCCGATCGTAAAGTTTAGCACTCATGAAGCGCTGGTCACACGGACCTCCTTGGCATGCGGTTCTCTACGAAACTGGAGGGAATATCCCACTCTTTCCACAGCTAAACAACTGGGGCTCACAACAGGCACCCCAGCTCCCTTTATCAGTTTCTCTGGTTCTCAGCTCAAGATTTCTCCTCTGCGCCCAAGCCTCCCTACTAAATATAACTCCAGGACCTAGCAGGCTTTACTTTTTGATTTTGAAACATGTATCATGTGGCTTGGGCTGGCCTTGAACTCAGTATGTGGCAGAGGATGACCTCGAACATTTGACTGCCTCCACCTCCTGGGTGCTATGGTTACAAAAGCACGTGTTACCACGCCCGGCTTTATTCAGTGCTGGGAATGGAGCCACATCTCAACCATCAAGCGAGCTTGGATGGACACGGTCTTGGGCAGGGACTAAACGGGACAAAATTGGTAAGAGGATCATATCTGCCTCCTCAATGCCAGAACAGGTACCTGAAGGCCTCGCAGCCCCTGAAAGCTCACAGGGCATGACGCCACTCCTACCAGGCATCAGCTGCTCTGCGTACACAACCCGCCTAGGCTCACACTGGATCTCTCCGAAGAGCTTTCCCTGGCCACAGCAGCATGGTGTGGACAGTGGGTGAGCAGGAGACAGGTCCTGCCCATTTATACACACCCTGGCAGCTGTGCCGTGAGCCTGGAGCACGCTCTCGCCTCTCTTGCCCAGCCTGGCCATGGCTGCTTCACAAGACAGACCTATCTGCGTTGAAGGCTGGGGATTTCGATGATTGGGGAGTTTTATGTCCCCTACCCAGTCCTGCCCCAACCCTCCCTCACATCTTACACAGTGAGTCTGCCTCTCCCAGGAGGTAAAGGGGAGCCTTTTGCTCATTTGCCATGGGGGGCGGGGTGGGACTGCAAAGCAGATTGGGAAGGGCGGAGCACAATGGATCAGGGGGATGGAGGAGGAGGCAGCGGCTTTTCCCTTTGTCAGGCTCCACTGGGGCTGGCAATGAGGTGTTAATGCTCCTAATGGACAAGGATAAGCAGTCGGATCAGAGCATGTCAACAATAGCTGAGCAGCAAAGGGCTCAGGAGAGAGTAGCCGGGTGAAGCTGGAGAACTGGGAAGCCCCTGGGAGAAGGGGAGGTAGACCCCTTTGCATTCGGATGTCTCTGGCTATAAGCCCCCACTCCCAGGTCCCTTGGTCTCTTTTAGGTTCACAGTCTATAACCATCGAGAAACTTGTTACCTCAGCCTACCCATTTCCACACCCCCATTCCCTCCACCCCAATTCCAGGAGGTGGCCAGGATCCCAGACCTCCCGCAAGTTCCGATCTCAGCTCACCCCACTCTCCTTGTTCCCAGATACTTTGAAGCTGAATTACTATATCCCCTAGCCCACTGCCTGTGCCTCCACGACTCATGCCAGCTGTCCCCGCATGCCCTGCATTTCCACACAGCCCGGGCAGCACATGTCTGTCCTGTCTTCCAGATGACCGCCCTCTCCTTCTGTCCCTTCCTTACCAAGTTGCCCACGGAGAGCACGTTGTCAAAGTGCTCGGTCATGGGGTAGTGCTCCATGGCCATGAAGAGGGTGTTGAGCACGATGCAGATGGTGATACCCAGGTCCACAAAGGGGTCCATGACGATCAGGTAGATTATATGTTTGAACTTCACCCACGGGGCACAGCAGTTCCAGATGAGGACTTTGTGAGCACACTTGTACCACCACGGTGGGCACTTCTGATGGGCCTCTTCCAGTTCTGGAGGTGGGGTTGTTGTAACGGGTTATAATGGGAGTCTGATGAAGATTCTCGCCTGGCTCGACTCTTTCTCCATCTAGCTCTTTGCTCCTCTCAATACTCCAGCCAGTGACAGGCCTCCTCTGATCTCTTCCCTATAGACTCCACTTCATAGGACATCGTCCTGTCCCTGTCCCTGTCCCTGTCCCTGTCCCTGTCCCTGTCCCTGTCCCTGTCCCGGAAGCTCAGCTTTCTCTCTGCTCTCTTCTTCCCATCCTCTCAATGAGGCCTTCTTTACTCTCTCCTCACATTCCACTCTCAGGACCTGCTCTCTCAGAGCTCAGCCTCTCAGAGCACCTCCTCGGTAAGCCTTAACCCATACCCCTCCACAGCGCTCCGCTTTGAGCTCTGCCATCTTGTTGAGCTCCCACAATGCCCTCCTCTCAGTGAATTGGAGCTGAGTGTTATCTGTGAGCCTCTCGGGTCTGGGATTCCACCAGGAGAGAGAGAGACCCTGGCCTCTGTGTGGGTTCTGGAGTCTTTAGGGAACACTGAGAGTTCACTTTAGGGGGACAGTCCCCAGTGCTGCCAGCCAGAGTTCCTGAAGGCCTTTCCGCTGCTGGTAACATCGGTCACTCCAGACTGTGCCTGGGCATAAAAAGATGTCTATGCCCGATCAGACTCTCCAGTACTTACACTGGAGACTTAAGAGGTAAACAGTATTGACTCCATCTATTTTGCAGGGGAAGAAAAGACACTAGGACGGCTGGCAGGCCCCTGGGGACCCTGAGTGGGGCTGGGGTCCCACTGAGGAGTGAGAAGAGTGAACCTCTTTCCAGACTGCGTCAGACTAGTCTGCTTGGGCTACTGTAGGTGCCCAATGTCTGAGACTGGAAACCTTAGAAAGAGACCTCAGCGAGAGCAAAGGAGGAAGCTTATTGGGCCAGATCCGTCCAGTTTTCCCCAGACCTTTTCCACACACACGCACGCATGCGCACACGTACAAACACACACACACACAAACATACATACACACATGCACATGAACACATACACACACACGCACATGCACACACACATGCACATGAACACATAAGCACACACACGCACATGCACACACACACACGCACACGCACACACAGGGCATGTACACCTGAATGCGGAGTGTAAGGTGAGATGGATTTCTCCAAAGGTTTACAGAGCCCTGAAGAACCCTAGACTCTGGTTTTAGCATAAAGCAAGCCCCGGGGAGTGACTGGGTCCCTTCTCCGAGTCAGAGATCCTTTCTAGCCCCCTTCTTCTCCATTTCCTTCCATCTTCCACATCTCTCTGCTCCCTTCTTCTTCCCTTCCTCTCCCCTTCCTCTTTTCCCAGCCATACACCTCCCATCTTTCTTTCCAGTCAGTAATCTGCCCCACCCATTTACTGTGCTTCTGTCCACCCTGTCTTGTTTCGGGTTTTTAATTCTCCGGCTGAGAATTGGGGTTACCACAGGACTTGTGGAGAGTCTGTGATTCTACTTGGGGGAATTAACCATTGACCTTTAACCCTTACCCAGGAAACAGTGGAGCAGTTTCCGGAACACCAGGCCTTCCTGGTTTAGTATTATTAGCCTGTCCTTCCCCATTGCCTTGGCAACACCAAGAGCTCTCCCGGAAGCCCCTAGTTCCTGCAATGGCCTGGCCTTGCAGCCAGAAATGGGCCAGGTTGACAGGTCTATATTTAACCTGGCTTATTTCTTTGGTGTTGATATTAAGTTACTGCCCTCCTGAAGCTGGGTCCAAGCAGGCCCCTCCCTACAGCTCAGGAGGCTGAGAGGCCTGGTGGGCAGTGCAGGCAGAGTAGGAGGGGAAGGGAGCACAGGATACTTACCCTCCATAGCATCTGAGATGGCACTGTCTGCGCTGCAGCTTGGCCTCGGGGGCCCCTTCTCCCCGGATGCATCCAGGCTACCATTGCAGTCTTTGTTGTGGGTTGGGTCCCCATCTGCCTCCTCTCCACTTTCCAGAGCCTGGGCAGCCTTAGCCTATAAATCAGCAAAGAGGATAAGTAAGAAATTTCACTCTGGGGCTGGAGAGATGGCTCAGCGGTTAAGAGCACCGACTGCTCTTCCTGAGGTCCTGAGTTCAATTCCCAGCAACCACATGGTGGCTCACAACCATCTGTAATGAGATCCGATGCTCTCTTCTGGTGTGTCTGAAGACAGCTACAGTGTACTCACATACATCAAATAAACAAAGAAAAAGAAAAAGGAAAGGAAGAGATTTCGCTCTGAGCCAGGAGTATGAAAACACTGACCCTCAGAAACTCTTACTGAGCCTTTTAGATGACAGGTCAGATGACGTCAAATCTAGTGCATGTAGGAAAGGGACAGTCCTGAATGGCAGCTGAGTGACAGGGTAAAGACAAGGTGACTGAGGACCCCGACCCTGAAGACCCTCAACCTGAGAGAGAAGCTGTTCCACGTTCCACCTTTACCTCAGCAAGGAGCCAGAAAGCTTGAAGCCATAGACCTTTAATCTGGAGCAAAGTTCCCATTTCACTGTTCCAAACGCTTGGCTGTATGGTGGTTTTCCTGCGACACCCCTTCCACCAAAGCTCCCAATCTGGGGCTTTCTGCTCCTTTTGTCTCATAGTCCTTCCCTCTTGCCTGCCCTCCCTCCTCCCAACCTGGAACCAGTGGCTAAGTCCAGGCCAGTGTGGGGGAGACCCTTGGATCCTCACCCCAAGCTCCCTGCCTGGGTCCACACCTTTTCCAGTTCCTCCTGATGTTTTTTGTATTTCTCAAGCATCTGTTGGAACTCCTCCTCTTTCTCCTGGTCTTCGGCCAGGGTAGCCTCATTCTGCTCAGCGTACGCCATGGCTACCACGGCCAGGATCAGATTGATGAGGTAGAAGGAGCCCAGGAAGATGATGACCACGAAGAAGATCATGTAGGTCTTGCCAGCGGCTCGTAGGGTCTGGGGATGCGGAAAGAAGGAGAAAGGGGTCTCGAGGGCTCCATGGGGGTCTTCTACACGATCATTGCTTAAGTAGGGAAGCAGAGAAGGGTCCCTCAAGAAGCCCAGGGATTTGGGAGCCTTGGAGACAAGGCGTGGCCATCCTCAGCAACTCAGCCTCATTCCGGGGAACTGCAAAATGCACATGAGTGACCCAGGCATTCCATGCTCCCATATCAGAGCTATGGGAGCCCACATAGGCAGCCTGAGGTCAGAAAACCCGCATGGACAAACAGCAAACAGGGCTTGAAACTTCGCTTCACCCCAGAGCCTGGTGTCTAGTAAATGCTCAACAAACAGTAGACCTGTGATTATTGTTATTATTAATCATGTTAGAAACGTTGCCAAAGATCAAGAGACAAAATCATTCATTCTCAACCCACCTGTCATGCATACAGTAAAGACCAAGTGCTGGCCTGCCCTTGGTATCCTGGGAATTGGGTATAGCAAGATCTGCAGATGCTCAGGGCTCCTCTAGGAAAGGAGCGGTGTTTGCATCCAGCCCCCTCTTCTAATCCTTTCCAGATGACCCGTGGTATCTGATACAATGTAAGTGCTAAGCATGCAGTTGATGGGCTTTCTCAGTTATGGAATAAATATGTTTCCCATAGAATATTCTCTGAAAAGGAGTCTCCAGCATGGGCATATTCCTTCTGAAATACTTCATTTTTCACTTGCACATTCCTGGGACTTGAGCACAGGACCTTGTACGGCACTAGGTCAAAACTCTACCACTGAGCTACATGCCCAACCTGTTTAGTTTGCTTTTGTTGGTTTTTTTTTTTTCTGTATTGTTTATTTTTATTTTTATTCCTATTTTATTTTTTGCATTTTGTTTGTTTGTTTTTGTTTTTTCAAGGCAGGGCTTTCTGTGTAGCCCTGGCTATCCTGAAATTCACTCTGTAGAGCAGGCTGGCCTCAAACTCAGAGATCTGCCTGCCTCTGCCTCCCAAGCGCTGAATTAAAGGCACGTAACACCACTATCTGCTCCATTTTGTAAAGAGTATTTTCGATCTGTGGTTGGTTGAATCTACAGAGGCCAAGCCTACCGAGATGGAGAGTCAACTCTCATTGTGTGCGGGCTGGGTTCAATTTCCCGGTGAGCTGTCTTACTGGTTTCTCTGAGGCTTGGAGATTCCTGGGCCTGGGTCTATGGCAGGGCCCAGATGTTCAGCTCAAAAAGCAGAAACGGAAAGGGAAAGGGACTGGTTTGGCTCTGGCCAGGAATTCCTAAGAGCAGTGGGACTGAAGGAGTCCCGTAGAAGAGAGGGTGCAGAGGTCACTGTGGGTGGGCTCTGTGAAGCTCTGAGGGGAGTGGTAATGGAGTCTGTGGGGCCAAACGGGAGTCTGCAGAGTGGGGGCATCTGTACCAGCTGGAAAAGGTTCTCCCAGTAGTCCTGCGTCATGAGCCGGAAGAGAGCCAGGAAAGCCCAGCTGAAGGTGTCATAGCTGGTGTAGCCATAGTTGGGGTTCCGCCCAGCCTTTATGCATTCGTAGCCCTCAGGGCAGTGCCTGGTAGTAAAAAGTGGGGAGCTGTCTTAGGGAGAGAAGAGAGCTGAGGACAGATGGAGGATGGGAGATCCCCAGGTCTCCATATGCCTTGCAGGCATGATAGCTTTCTATTCTTAACCACTGGTTCCCTCATCTCCTCTCCACCTCTCCCTGTCTCTAATGAAGCCCCCACCCCCATACCAGGATACATTGTTGCCCCACAACTCACCCGGCATCACTGCTATTCCCACAGAGCAGAGCATCATTGGAGCCCTCCAAGAAATAGAAGTTCCCTTTGGGAATCAGAGGCCACAAAGAAGACACGTTACCACACAGATGCCCAGTAAACACACGCACACGCCACACAGCCGTCAACACATCTGTGTGCCCAAAGAGGCCACACAGACACTCCCTGGGACCCCTCCTGTCTTTTATGAACAGTTCCAAGCTCCAGCGGATAAACTGCATGGGCTCAGCACTAAGCCACATAAACTTGGTACCCGCTGTGGTTACGAAGTCAGGATTCACCAGGGACCCAATACGGCCCTGTGTCAAAGGGCGTGTTTCTGTGTGTGCATTGGGGAGGGGTTGGAGTTGGAAGGACACTGTTCCAAGGAGCAGACACTGTGTGTACTAGTGACTGCGTGAGAATGTGTATGTGTGTTGTGTGTGCCTATAAAGGACAGCCATGGGGACAGGATGTGGCTGGCGGCAGCCCTGCCAGAATGTGGGGAAGAACAACACATGTTCAGGCTACAGAAGGATGATGGACTGTCTCTTTGTATAGTGAGAGCCTTAGCACACACGCGTGCACGAGTGTGTGTGTGTGTGTGTGTGTGTGTATGTGTTCCAGGGCAACCTTGGGTGTTGTTTTTCTTTTTTTTTTTTTTTTTTTTGGTTCTTTTTTTTTTCGGAGCTGGGGACCAACCCAGGGCCTTAAGCTTCCTAGGCAAGCGCTCTACCACTGAGCTAAATCCCCAACCCCTTGGGTGTTGTTTCTCAGGACCAATGGTACACTTTTCTTTTCAAGAGTCTCTCATTAAGGTTGGGGCTGGCCAATGAGGCAGGGTTGCTTAGCTGTGCAGTGAGCTCCTGGGACCTGCCAGAGCTGGAACCACAGACATGTGCCACTCAGAGCCGGAACCACAGACATGTGCCACTATGCCTGGTTGTTTACACAGGCTCTGGGGATCGACCTCGAGTCCTCGGTTTTGCGAGGCAAGCATTTTATAGACTGAGCTCCCTTAGCCTCAGCAGACACAGGATTTTAAAACAGGGTGTCGTCATCACATTACCCCGTCGAGGGAGGTTTTGTCATACTCCATTTAATACGCAACCGTTCTAAGGGTCATGACTGAGAGACCTGTGGGAGGCTACAACCCAAGCTGGCTAGTGATGGATTTAAGCTACGTCTTCTCTGAAGAAGCAGCTGAGACGATGCGTCCTTGAGGAGTCAGGTAGTCTCCTCTGGCCCTTCTACCTCCCTTCTCACCTTCATCATTGATGTAGGCCTCCCAGTCAAAGGTAGAGTTGCTGGCCCAGCTCTCCTGGCTGTTCCAAGTGTCATTGATGTACCAAGTGTCATTGCCGTACCAAGTGTCATTGCTGTACCAAGTGTCATTGCCATACCACGTGGTGTTGGTGTCATTCATGGGCGGGGGCCAACGCACGCACTTCTGACGCAGGTTTCCCATGAAAAGCTGCAGCCCCACCAGGGCAAAGACACTCAGGCAGAAGACAGTGAGGATCATCACATCCGACAGCTTTTTCACAGACTGGATCAGGGCTCCCACAATTGTCTTCAGCCCTGGTCACAGGGAGGGCGAAAGCATCAGCAGGGGTAAGGGTGGGGTGGTGGGGGACTCCAGCTCTGAGACTCAGCCAGCCCCATCTCTGAGGCTGGTTTCACTCCTCACAGCTTCTTCCCCGAAGCCTCCCTATAGTAACCTTAAGCACTTCCCCCATGTGGAGCTGGGCTTTGCCCGCAGAAGAAGGACCTCTAAGAGTCAATGGGCTGCTGCCTGACCCTCAGAGCTACACAAAAGCACACGGAGAAATTTAATAGATGTCACTAGGTTAGCACTTCCAAAGTGTGTTCTCAAAACCGTCCCTCATCTCACTGTGCCCTTAAGGAAAAGGAGAAGCCACCATGTTTGGGAAAGGGAGTACCCTAGAGTCCATTAACGATGAATACCCAAAGACCAATGGGGTTCACTCCATCTAGAATGATTTTGAAAAATCGGTGTCTGCATGCAAAACAGGGGCAGCACAGCCTTTAATCCTAGCGCTCAGGAGGCAGAGGCAGGGGGATCTCTGAATTTGAGGCTAGCCTGGTCTACAGAGCAAGTTCTAGGACAGCCAGGGCTACACAGAGAAACCCTGTCTCAAAAACAAAACAAAACAAACAAATCCCCCCCAAAAGCATTTTTGGATAGACATTTGTTCCACTGCACACAAAGGTAAAAAACAATCCTGATGTAATTCCACAGGGCAGATTTCTGCCATTGAAGGAAGTCACAGCTTCCTTCTTGGATCTGGTCGTTCATTTCTCCCTTCTTTTCTTGACACGGAAACCACATTCCCCTTTGAGAGCCCTCCTGAGTGCTGAAGATGCAGAAGAGGAAGGCATTTAGCGAACTCCATCAGTGCTGCGTGTCCCACGGGCCTCCGATGCATGGAAGGGCCCTGGACTCTCGAAGATGGCCATGCGTCCTAGCATAAGGACTGAGCTGTTTCCTCCACAGCCCGTTCACCTTCCCTTTGTGGTAATCGGGCCTCCCTGTGTGAACTGTTTACAGGCTCTAGCTCAGCTTTTGGCTGCTGGGATACACCCAGGACCTCACAATGCAAAGCAAGGAGAAATCAATTGAGTTACACCTCCGGCTGTCTGCGGGTGGTGTATGCATACATGTATATGAGTATGCATACATGTACATGAGTATGCATAGATACCTATGTGTGCATGTGTATATTGTTTGAGGCTGAGTCTCTAGATGGAGCACAGGATGGTCTCAAACTTGGAATCTTTTGGCCTTTCTCATGCTAGGATCACAGGTATGGAGTCACTCACCATGCTGGAGTTTTCTGTTTTGTTTTTTTTGTTTTTGTTTTTGTTTTGTTTTTTTTTCTTGGAGCTGGGGACCAAACCCAGGGCCTTGCACTTGCTAGGCAAGCGCTCTACCACTGAGCTAAATCCCCAACCCCCATGCTGGAGTTTTCTGAAGAGCTGTGTGACTCATTCTTCTTTTTATTAAAAAGAAAAGATTCATTTTGTTTTTGCTTTGTTTACTTTTGTGTATGTGTGCCCATATGCATGTATGTATGCACGTGTGTGCTGGTACCCCAGGACGTCAGAAGAGGATGCTAGATCTCATGGAGCTGGACTGAGAGGCAGTTGTGAGGCTAATGTGTGTTGGAAATTGAACTCTGGTCACTCCCTCTAGGCCCTGGTTCTTCTTGATAAATTACTTTGGAATTGCCTTTTGGTCACCACTGGGATAGGGGTGAAGTTTTCCTCTGAAAGCACTGAGGGCTGAGGCATTTCCTCCTCGGAATCCCTTTCAGGTAGAGCTCTGGGCTTGTCTGTTCTCCTTGTACCTCAGGCAGAATTCTCCTTAGTGTAAGCGCATGGGCCTTATAAGATGCTGTTCTAAGCATCTCACAGATAGATCAGTGGTTCTCAACCTTCCTAATGCTGTGACCCTTTAATACAGTTCCTCATGGGTCACCCCCCCAACCATAAAATTATTTTTGTTGCTACTTCATAACTGTTATGAATCATAATGCAAATATTTGTGTCTCCCCAAGGTCCTCAGGCAGAGGGTCCCCACTCCTCTCAATACCTGGGATAACCGTGATGGTTTTCAGGGCCCGCAGCACACGGAAGGTCCTCAGGGCTGAGATGTTGCCCAAGTCCACAAACTCTGTCACATACCTGAGTGGGAAATTGAGGAGGAACACGTCAGAGCTGGGACAGAAATCAAGTGTCTCTGGGTTCAGAATGAGAACTCCCAAAGAGTTTCTTGCAATTGTTATCACAAGGAGCGGAGGGTGGGGTCAAATAACCCCCAAAGTTCCTGTTTTAGCCCAGGAGTTGGGAAGAATAGTGTTGGGTTTTACTGCTAGGGAGAGGAAGGACAGGGACATCCCTGCTCACCCACTGGCTGCGGAGCTCTGAGTCAGACTGCCTCCTAAGGTGTATGGAGCATGAGGAGGGGACATGGCCTCTGAGCAGAGCCCTAGGGATGTCCTAGATCACGTGGCTCTCAGTTGGCACAAGTAATCAACGCCCCTGCCACCCTCCTGTCAATACCCTCTTGCAGCTCCCACCCCAGCCTCGGGCCCTGCTCACGCCATTGTGATGACACTGAAGTCTAGCCAGTTCCAGGGGTCTCGGAGGAATGTGAAGTCATCAATGCAAAAGCCTCGGGCCAGCATCTTAATGAGGGACTCAAAGGTGTAGATCCCCGTGAAGGTGTACCTGGAGAGAAGAGAGCCAGTCGGGCTGAGGATGTCACCTGGGTAGTGTGTGTGTACCTGGCAACTGTGGGCATTAAAGGAGGAGAGGTACCAAGGTAGCATATGGCTACCCAGGGCTGGGGACATCTATGAGGGTGAGAGCATGTCCACCCTCCTATCCCCTTGGCTTAAGATGCTATGTCAAGGGGTTGGGGATTTAGCTCAGTGGTAGAGCGCTTGCCTAGCAAATGGAAGGCCCTGGGTTCGGTCCCCAACCGAAAAAAAAAAAAAAAAAGATGCTATGTCAATGACAATGACAATGTGTCTTCCCTGAAAGATAGTAGTAGTGTCACCCTGTAAACTCAGAGTGCACAGACACCTGTAATAGGGAGGTCGGTGGGGGTAGAGGGCGCACACTTACTCCACGTGCTTGGACCAAGAAGGCGGATTGCTCATGGTCATGAACACACAGTTGGTCAGGATGGTGATCATGATAAACATGCTGAACAGCGTGGGGGGTGGGTCAAGGAAAGAGGCGGAGCCGCTGGGGAGAGGAGGGCATGGGAAGGCCTCCCGCCCGCCCCAACCCTCCCCCCACCTCTCCCACTTAGGCAGGATATGCGTGAATGAGCACCTTGATAGCCACCCTCCTGACGATGCTGAAGGGGCTCAGCAGATAGAGGGCAGGCGTGGCAGAGAATCGGAAGATGGCCTTTCCTTTGTTGAGCACAATGAAGGTCTGAGGCAGGGAGAGAAACTATGAGACGGACGAACAGATGGACAGACAGAAGGGCAGATGGACAGGTGGATAGACAGACTGACAGATGGACAAGTAGATGGACAGATGGACAGAGAGACAGATGAATGGACAGATGGACGGATGGACAGACGGACGGATGGATGGATGGATGGATGGATGGATGGACAGATGGACAGACAGGCAGACAGATGGACAGATGGACAGGTGAATGGACAGATGGACAGACAGATGAATGGACAGATGGACAGGTGGACAGACCGATGGACAAAAGGATAGGTAGATAAACAGATGGGCAGATGGCCAGATGGCCAGATGGATAGACAGACAGATGGATAGACAGATGGACAGATAGACAGATGGACAGATGGATGGACAGACAGTGGACAGACAGACAGGTGGATGGACAAACAGATGGACAGATGGGTGGTAGATAGACAGATGGACAGGCCGCACAGATCGGGGAGCCCTCCCACATCCGGACCTTCTTGTCACTGTAGTAAGGATCCAGGTCCTCCAGGGGGATGCCAATGACTTCGGGTGGGGGGTCCCCATAGATGAGTGGGAGGTTCTTGCCAGCTTCCAGGTCACTGCGTGGCTTCCGCTCAGGTTCCTCAATCTCCATCTGCTTGTTCCGCTGCAGCCGGGCCTCCTCCTCCACCACCCGCTGCTCTATGGCTGCCAGAGACTCTGGGGTGAAGGGGCGCAGGCAGTGGGGACCCGGGGGGACCAGGTTGGGCAGAGATGAGCTGGCCATCCTTGCATTCTGGGCTCAGGGGCCAGAGGATGGTAGGTAACAGAGCCGCTACAGCCCGCAGCCCTTGGGTTTTGGGTGGTCACCAATGCCCGGGGTCTACTGTGTACTCCTCACTCTCTTCCTGCCCAGGAGTTGGGTCAGGGAGGTGGGTGGCCTGGTCTTGTTGGGGCTGGGAGATGTGCCTGCAAGACCTGGGCGTGCTGATGCCCAGGACACTGGGCACGGCGCATCCCCCACTCCAGGCCCCGCGGTGTTCTCTTCTCAGCAATAGATTGTGCCACCTTCGGGATCAACAAAAAGTGAACCAGATCTTCTCCAGCCTGAGGAACTTGGGGCCAATGCCCCAGTGTCCCGAACTGTCTCCTGGGTTCAGACTCCAGGAACTGCGTGACTTCAGCCTGTAGGGACACAGAGAGAGAAAATGTACTGGCTGTCCACATGACCTCCAGATGGACAAGATAGAAGGTCTGGTAGGATTACCCTAAAACACAACTAGAAAATGAATTTCAGCTTGGAGGCCATGTGGATTGGCTGATGCTGGCTAGCAGGAGATGTGGGCAGAGACCATCGAGGGTTCGGCAAGACTCAGTGCAAAAGAGTGATGTCTGTCAGGGACAAGCTCAGAAGAATGCGGGCCCCATCTGCATTTGTCACCTCTGCCTGGGGAGAAGGGAAAAGAAGGGTGTGTGGGCATAGAGTTTCTTTTCTGATCTTTAGGGTGCTTGGCAATGGGCTGGGGAAGGAACATAGAAGGAGGCCGGGCCTGCACAGGGTCTCTTCCTCCCATGGCTCTGCACAATGAAAACTTCTTGCTGGAAGGAGAAGTAAGGTACAGGCAGGGGATGTCAGGAGACCTGGGACTGCTAACTTAGATGACCAGGAAAGGCGATGGGGGGAGGGGGTGGTAAAAAGATGTGCGATTCCAGTAGAGCAGGGTTAGAGCCCCGGGGGACAGTTTTCGGTCGCTGGTCTCTGGTTACAGGGGAAGAAGGCTCACCAGGAGCCTTGGGTTTTATAAGCAGCATGTGGACCACCTTAAGCCAGCTCCTTCACCTTTTCTGTCTCCTGTTCCCCACAGAAGGGCTGTGCTGGGTTAGTCATTGAAAACAGGCTTTGAGGAATGATCCCTTCGGCAAACAGAACACTGGTGCAGTGACTCACGGCCACTGAGAGGCCAATATGGGACTGAGAGCATATTCAAAGGCCTCCTCTGGCCTCTGCAAGTCCATGACTCAGTGGATAAGTACATATAAGGACAACGTGAGCAGGGATTCTAATGTTCAAGTTTAAAAATGAAGTGGGGGAGGGGCTGGAGAGATGGTTCAGCAGTTAAGAGCACTGACTGCTCTTCCAGAGGTCCTGAGTTCAATTCCCAGCAACCACATGGTGGCTCACAGCCATCTGTAATCAGATCCGAGGCCCTATTCTGGTGTGTCTGAAGACAGCTACAGTGCTCTCATATAAATAAAATAAATAAATCTTAAAAAATGAAATAAAATAAAGGGGCAGTGGAGAAACCTCATGCACACTTGTGACCAGTGTTAGGGCAGAAGCAGAGAAGGGTGATTTCAGGGTCTTGTTGGTCATTAGTTAGGCTCCAGATTCTAGGAAAGAGCTGTCTCAAAGAAGCAAGCTGGGTAGGGAAAAAGCCAAATGGCCAAGGCCTTCCTCTGGCCTCTACAAGTACATGTGCACATGAATGTGTGTGCACGTGCAAGTGCACACACACACACACACACACACACACACACACACACACACAGAGCACGCACACGTATGAATGGATCCTAGAACCTCCACCCTAACACAGGCAATCCAGCAGACTCGGGTACAGCCATCTCACAGAAAACCCAGGCACAGAGGCTCTGGTTAGTACATACTTCCCAGGCTTGGTCAACAGATAGAGCAGATGACGGGGAAGGGCCAGAGCCATTGGGCAGAGCCAGCCACACCCCTTGCCCGCTACCCAGCTGCTTCTTACCAGGCTCCAGGGAGTCATGTTTCTGGGGGATGACTCGCTGGTGCCCAGCTGGTCAGTGACCCTGCTGTGTGCAAGCCTCATCCACAGACCTAGGTCTAAGCTGAAGCCCCTCACAGAGACCCTCAGCCAACCATGTACCTTACCCTGACCCTACACAAACACACTCTCTCGCTCGCATCTTGTCATGTAGACAATGCTGGCCTGCCAGATGACCTCGGGGGGACCCACCAAGCCTGAAGTCATCTTGGCAACGAAACCCTGACTCTGGTGCTGCTCCTTCACCACAATAGCCCAACATCACAGTCTGGGTCTAGTCCAGCCCTCGAGGAAACTGGCCTCACCTGAATTCACAGGAGCCCAGAAACAACCCTAGGGTTTCTACTCAGCTGATACCCGGAGCGTCCTGCCCTGCTCCCAAGTCTTGAAAATGTTAGGACCCACCCCCTGGCCCACTTCTGGTCTCTGTTATGGTAACACTTTTCCCCTCAAAATCACCTCCCAGCCCTCTTAGCCTTTTAGCCATCCTGAAGCCAAGTCATGTTTGACTGTTCTGCTGTGTGAGGGGAAATTATCTGTGTTCCCAGCACCCATACTGTGGCTCACGGCCGTCTGTAACGTCTGCTCCAGGAGATCCGATGCCCTCTTCTGATCCCCACAGAGACCTGGCACATACATGGCAAACAGACACATGTGCAGGCAAAACACTCATACAATAAAATGAATAAAGTTAGTTTGTTTTTGGAGACAGGGTTTCTCTGTGTAACCCTGGCTGTCCTGGAAATTGCTTAGTAGACCAGGCTGGCCCCAAACTCTGAGATCTGCTGACTTTGCCTTCTGAGTGCTGGGATTAAAGGTGAGCACCACCACCACTCAATTAGTTACAAAATATTTTTAAAATCCATGTGTCACCCTCTCTGGCCACTTTGTTTTTATTGCTGTTTTTTGTTTGTTTGAGACAGGGTCTATTCTTGACCTGCAGCTGCACGATCACATCATCTGTTAGCGGTTTATGGAGACCTTCCCTTCCTCCGGGCTGGGATTACACATGTATTCTGCCACGCCCTGTTTTCTCTGTCTGGGTTTTTATTTCTCAGGAAACCAACCAACCAATCATCATCATCATCATCATCATCATCATCATCATCATCATCATCATCATCATCACACTACCACAGGCTGGCCCTTGCACTTAACACCCAACCCCGGGCCCTGTGCTTCCCCGCAACCTCTCTCTGCAGTTCTTTTCAATCTCCCGCTCACGGATGACTGTCTTCTACATTAACACAAGTGTCATCTGCCACTCGTCGGCCCATACCTCACACCTCCCAGCATCCAGTTCCCCGTCTTCCTTTCTCTGTACACAGAAGAGCTTCTTGGAAAGGCTCTACACCAGCTGTCTCTACTTCCTTACCTTTTGCTCCCTCCTCAACCCATTCCAACCTGGCTGCCATCACCCCCGCTCAACCGGAACTGCTTTCATTGAATCACTAATGCACCACTGCCAAGACCACAACACCCGTTCCTCCCCTCACCTCCCTTGACCTCTCAGGAGCAGCCAGCCCAGTAGGCCACAGCCCCTCTCTGGAAAATTCTATTCCTTCAGCGTCCATGGGGTTACACCACGGTTTGTCTTCCTCTCTGGCTTCTCCTTAACAATTTCTGCCGGGTGGCCCTTTCTGTACACGGTCTCTCGAGTTGCGCAGGGCTCAGCCCTCCGGGAGTGACATCATTTCTAGGATGGTCGAAAACGCCGTGGGAGTAAAACGAAACTTCCCTTTGAACTCTGCATGGCCTCTGGAGAGCTTCATGAGGCTGAGGTCCCCCCAACTGGAACAGAGCTTTTGTGGGTTTTCCATGGTACCACACACCCTCGAGCCAGGAAATACCACCACTTCCAGTGTCTCAGATCAATCACCAACATGTGTCCCTGAGTTCCCCCCTTTTCTGACCCTAGCTCCAAAGCCCTGCTAATCCACATTTCCATAATGCATGGAAACCCACCTCTCCCCAGCCTCTCATGCCCAAGCCCGCGTCACAGACACTTCCGGGGGTAGCTGGTCTCCTTGCCTTCTGGATCAGTCCTACCAAGGCAGCCACTGATACTTCAAAAATAAAAATCGGCTTGTGTTTCTCTTAAAACTCTCCAAGAACACCCCAGTGTGCTCAGAATATAACCTAAGCCTCCTGTGGTGGCCACCCAGGTCCTGGAGCTCTGACTTCCACTACTTCTCCCACTTTGTCTATTGCTGTCACCCTGGACACTCTGTTCCAGTCCCATTGGCTTCCTTGACCTTGTTCCTGCCTTTGGGATTTTACCCAGCTCCCCTGTCTCTGGAACCCCACAGCCCTCTCTCTCTCTTCCCATGGTAGTTCCCTCTCTGTCTTCTATTTTGAGAGAGTTCTTCCTCTTCTTCCTACCACACACCCCTGCATTTCCCCTGACATTATTTCTCATAAGCTGTAAATGCTTGCCTCGTTTGTTTTGAGTATATTCTCCACGAGGTGGAAACGTCAACACAAGCAGCAACTGTGCCTGTCTACGTCACCATGGCTAGCTAGTCCCAGGACTGGGCATGTAGTAGGTATTTAGAGAGTGTTTGTTGCCAGGCATGGTGGCACATGCCTTTAACCCAGCACTTTGGAAGTGAGACAGATCTCTATGAGTTTGAGATCAGCATAGTCTAAAGTTCCATGCCAGCTAGGACTACATAGTGAGACTCTGTCTTAAAACAAAAACACCAACAATTAATTAATTAAATTGTGACACTTGGATACAGACCTTCTAGGAACCTCATGGACTTTTCTATGCTTCATCTACCAACCTATCTATCCATCTGTCCATCCATCCATTCATCTATCCATCCATCCATCTGACCATCTGTCCATCCATCCATCCATCTGACCATCTGTCCATCCATTCATCCATCTGACCATCTGTCCATCCATCCATCCAACCATCCAACCATCTGTCCATCCATCCATCCAACCATCCAACCATCTGTCCATCCATTCATCTATCCATCCATCCGGCTATCAACCCTCTATCAATTCTGTTTACATCTCAAAAGCAGAGATGGCCATGAGTAGAGCTCATTGATCTACAGTTAGGTGTTTGCACATAGCTGACAGTCTGGGGAAAGTGGACACAGGGCTTCGACAAGATGATACAGAGCCTGTCTTCGGGAGGGGCGTGGATGGTGCTGGAGGAGCTCAGGTGTGAGAGCTTAGTTCCAAGTAGGAGGAAGATGACCTTTTTCAGCTCGATCCCAATGGGTGGAGAAGAAGAATATCCCAGGGAGAAGGGACAGTCAGGGTAAGGGCAGGACACTGGGAACTCATATGGATCACAGAAGCCATTTAGGGGATGAGGCGGGGAGAGGTGGGGTGGTGGAGGGTTCAGGGTTGCTGCCAGGCGTGAGGAAACTAGACTTCCTCTTGTAGCCTTGGAGAATCCACCCAGGGGTGGGAAGTCAAGTGGAGTCTCTGCTCCTTCTGTTTGCCCTTCCCATGCATCTAGAACAGATGGGGACAGTCTTGTGGTCTTTGGTGGCACCAGTGACAGGACAAAAGGACCGCTGTGGTGTATGGATGTTCCTGGTAGGGACAAAGCATCAAGACTCTGCGACACCAAGTAGGCTTGTTGGGGGATAGAGTGAAGTGTGAGCATGGTAAGATGACAGGTCCTTCCACCTAACTCTGTCCCAGTCTGGACCCTGAGATATGGCATTTGAGGGTTAGGGTTAGGGTCCTCAGGGCAACCTCTTCCTGGGGCACATGAGAATGTTGGTGTTTCTAAGAACCAAGAGAGCAGCGTTCTCAACAGGGAACTGGGACTCGGCAACTTCCCAGCCCACAAGTTCGTTCGTTCATTCATTCATTCATTCACTCATTCATTCAAAGAACCTTCTGAGTCTGTGGTGCATGCCCTGCTCTGGTCTTGGCCTAGGGCAGAGCGAAGAGGAGGTAAAGTCCCTGCCCTCATGGAGCTTGCATTCCAGAGGGAAGAGACAGGCAGTAAATAGGGAGCAGATCAGATAATTTTAGCGAATGATAAATGGGAGGCCAAGCCAAGGCTAAAGCCATCTCCCAGGAGCCAAGACTGGAGTCCATTTAGAAAGTGCAAAGTCTCATGCACACCGCCTTCAAAACGGAAGTTTGGGCGGAAGTGGTGGGTAAATCAGGCCTTCCTGGGGGCCTGGAGATGGTGAGCCAACCAGGATGGATGTGGGGGGAAGAAAGGTCAGGAATGGTAAGACAGGCTGAGGCCAGCTGTCCGCAGGCAGGGAGCCGAGGGTGAGGACGCTGGGGGTGAGGCAGCTCCTCCTGGAGCAGGTCCAGCCCAGCATTGTCTCTGCCTGTGGGGCAGCCAGATTGGAGCACCAGAGTCCAGATATAGTTTGACCACAGAGGCTTTTTCCTCTCTGGCCTGGGCACTCAGTGCATCCATTCATCCCAGATAGAGTCTGCCATCGCTTTGAGTGTCTCTAAGACCTGTGGTCTGATTCCCCATCCTGTAAATTACCCCGGTTCTTCTCTTTCCAATCTTCATACGCCTCAGCAAAAATAGCAGCTGATTAATATCCAACAGTATGTCAAGGGATTGTGTACCATGGCCATGTGGGATTATTTCAAACGTGCAAGGGAAACTCAAGAAACTAAATAATGTAACTTCTTACTAATAGACTAAAGAGGGAAAAAAATCACACAGTCATATCAATGGATGAGGTCAAAGATTAAAAAAAAAAAAAAACCCATAGTCCCTACTCATAATAAGACCGTGGCAAATTAGAGAGGTAAGGAATTCCCTCAAGTTGATGAAGACAATTTATCAAGAGCCCTGCCGATGGCGGTGGTGGCCCACCCCTTTAATCCCATCAGTCGGGAGGTAAGGGCAGGCGGATCTCTGAGCTTGAGGCCAACCTGGTCTACAGAGTGAGTTCAAGGACAGCCAGGGCTACGCAGAGAACCCTTGTCTCGAAAGTCCTACAGTTACTCCAGTGGGCATTTACTTTAACGGTGAGAAACTAGAAGGTTCTCTACCAAAAGTCGCGACCAAAGCAAAGGCGACTGGCTCCTCATGGCTTTTCAACACCAGGCTGAAAGTTTTATAAAATATTATAATTAGGAAGGATCATATAAAACCATCCTTGTTGACAGGTAACATGACTGTCTACGTCCAAAGTCAGAACTGACCGAAAGACTCTAAGAACTGGAAACAAACACAGAAAAGCTGCTGGGTACCAGGTTAACACACGTCGGTGTCTGGGCTACAAAGAAAGACCTTGGTCGGGGTTGGGGATTTAGCTCAGTGGTAGAGCACTTGCCTAGCAAGCACAAGGCCCTGGGTTCGGGTCCCCAGCTCCAAAAAAAAAAAAAAAAAAAAAAAAAAAAAAAAAAAAAAAAAGAAAAAGAAAGAAAGAAAAGAAAAAAAAAGAAGACCTTGGTCACCCACCCCTTCTAAGCCCCAGATACCCCGTCTTTCTGCTGGATGCGGATCTCCTCTGAGATCAAGTCTATCTACCACGAATGAGTATCTGCCATCCTAAATGTCCCAACCACAAGCCAAACAAGGCTCAGGATAGTCTCCTAACCTCACTCAGACTTTCATATGCTTCCAGAACCTTCCTTCTTGGAAAACCAATTTTTCTAGTGGGGAGTGGAGGGGTTGTCTTCAAATATCCAGAAATTCATTCATTGACACCAGCCCGCAATCTCTCATGTGGGCTCAGTTACGCCCCTGCTACTCTGTGATACGAAGCTATGGTAAGAAACTGTCTTGGAAGGTTGAGCATGGGCGAGCATGGCCTGCGTGCACACCCTTCCCCATCCTCTTTAGAGCACACCTCTGTGAGTACAAAGACGGCACACTGCTAGCTGTCCTTGGTCAGGGTCCAGAAGCCACTCTCCTTGCCAACTAGTCTCTCACAAGACTGCTCGTCACCCACCATTGTCCACCTCTTTGGTTGGTTTAAGAAAGAAATTAGAGGGCCAGCTAGATGGCTCAGTGGGTAGAAGCACGTGCTACCTAAGCCTGATGATCTGAGTTCGATCCCGTGTAAATGATGTAAGGAAAGAACTGACCCACACACACACACACACACACACGCATGACATGACTACACACATACCCCGCCTCTACACATCACGCATTCATAATAGCAATAACACATGTAATAGCATGGCATGGGGGACACACACCTTCAATCCCAGCACTTGGGAAGCAGAGGCAAATGGATCTCTGTGAGTTCGAAGCCAGCCTGGTCTACATAGGCAGCTCCAGATCAGCCAGGACTACATAGTGAGACCTGGACTCGAGAAATAGCATAAAGTGAACAAAATTGTCCGAAGCAACCTGAGTACGGTAGTTATGTAGGTAATCTCAGTCACTGGAAGGCTGAGGCTGAAGGATTGCCATGACTTTGAGGCCACCCTGGGCTTGTAGTGAATTCCACTACAGAGTAAATCTCGTCTTAGTGTTTGGTTTCAGGGGTGGAGGGTGGGGGGCTGAGGTGGATATTTTTATATATCGAAGCAGATCTGGCCTTCAAGTCCTCCCAGCATCCTCAGTCCCTACCAGGCATACCCTTCCCCTCCCCCCTACTCCCTAATCCTGAACTTTCCAGCCCAGGAGCTAGGTCATCCTTCCCCCAGATGCCCTACCCTACACAATCCAGACATCTTGGTGTCTCTCTTTCCCCCCCCTTCCTCCTCCTCTTCTTCTCTCTGCCCATGTCCCCTTTCTCTCTTTCTCCCTCTCCCCCAACATCTCCCGGTGGCAACTTCCCTGGTCTCTTTCCTTGGGTCCAGTGAACTCTCCTTCAGAGAGCAGCTTCCCGATAAACCTGCCTGCCATACTTTCCAATCTGGCTTGAATTGGCTCATTTCACAGGCAGAAAAGTAACCCATCACTCAGCATGAACAAGGCACAGACAGACAGACAGACAGACAAAAAGAAGTTACTGCAAGCCATATGTCCCAGTGGGGGGAGAGGGGGTCTGCTTTAAGGGCCACCTGCAGTGCAAGCTCCAATACAAAACTTCCTGGGTGACTCCGGACAAAACAAACTTCGACTCTGGTCCAAGTGAGCGCGGCTCCCAGGTGGACTATTCCCCCCAAATCCTTGGGTTCCCACTGTGCCCAGCTCCAAGAGTGAGAAATGGGTGCTTCCCTGGCTGGAAGTCCCAAGTCACAACTTTTCTTCCAGTTGAGGTGGGGATGGGAGGAAGCAGAGTGGCTGTGTTACTGTTCTGACATCGCTTAGCCTGGAGAGGAGGGAGAACAAAGCCTCCTTGGCCTTAGCAGCCCAGAGTAGAAGAGGTCATCCTAGGTGGCCCTTCCCTCCCGGCCTAACACTGTCTGTAGAGAAAACTCTGTTCCCATGGGGCCTGGAGCTGGAAGCCTAGAGTGGGCATTGAGTGGCTTCCAGAATTCAGGAAACCAATGGTGCTACACAGGAGGCTCTTAAGGGGTACAGAGGTTTAGAATAAACCTTCTTTATTCAGAGTCCCAATTCACTCAGCCTGGTCATCATCTAACCAAAG
Organism: Rattus rattus; assembly: GCF_011064425.1. NCBI lineage: Eukaryota > Metazoa > Chordata > Mammalia > Rodentia > Muridae > Rattus > Rattus rattus. The sequence continues at coordinate 72,764,501 of NC_046162.1, read as the reverse complement.
GCCACAGGTGACAGTGATGGGCACGTTTATTTTGCACTGACTGTATACCAAGGTGGCTCTGTGCACATCCAAAGCCTGTTCTTCCACAGCGAGTCCTGCAGCCTGAGAGCCCTAAAGACCCTCAGAGACTGCTGGATGCTTCTTCCCTGTCCCGAGCCTCATCTCAGCTACAGCCTTGTTCCTCCCCTGAGTGTCCCCTGTTGGTTCAAAGCAATGACATGAGAACCTATGAGTAGGCTGGGCCCGGCCTTTGCCTCAGACAGCACCTTCCCAAACTCCTCACAGCTTATGTATCCCTAGGAACACAGCCCCAGGGAAGATTTTCCCTTCCAGGCCTAAACCTTTTAAACAAACAAACAATTTATCTCTTTTTTTTTTTCTTTTTTTCTTTTTCTTTTTTTCTTTTTTTTCGGGGCTGGGGACCGAACTCAGGACCTTGTGCCTCCTAGGCAAGCGCTCTACCACTGAGCCAAATCCCCAACCGCACAATTTATCTCAAGATGCAGAATTCCAGGTGTCTTCCAAAACAGCTTCACAGAACAGGATGGGTTTTTCTGGCCCTAAATCTTGGGGCATTCACCTGTACATCTGACTCATGAAGCCGGTGAAGAGGCAAAGAAACGATCCAAACAAACAAACAAACAAACCAAAAACACAGGTCTCGCATAAGTCAACAACCCAGACTAGGCTAGAAGTCCCTATCTAGTTAAGAATGACGACTTTTAACTTCTGATCTTCTTGCCCCCATTTCCCAATGCTGGGATTATAAGCCTGTGTTTCTGTACCTAGTTCAGTGACTCTGGGAATTGAGCTTACAGCTTTATGCATGCTAAGCTATGCCCCCAGCCCTGAGCTCTATCCCCTTCCGTCCTTCCTTCTCCCTCCTTCCTCCTCCCCCCTCCTTCCTACCCTCTTTCCCCTCCACCACTTTACCTCCCCCATTTCTTTCATTTTCCTTATTGTTGATGCAGGGTCTTATGTATCCTAGGCTGGCCTTGAACTTGCTACATAGCCAAGGATGACCCTGAGCTTCTGATCCTTCTGCCTCTCTACCTCAGAGGGACTAGGATTGCTGATGGGTACTATGCCTGCTTTCTGTGCTGCAGGGAAAGAACCCACGACAGGCAAGTACACAACACTAACCAAGGCACACCCTAGACCCCCAGATTCTTTGTTGAAAAGTCAGTACTACGTACCAGACCCTGGTTCATTCACTACCGTTTTATTATCCCAAGTAAGGATTTGAGCACAGCTTTCTTTCACGCCAACCCCATGTACCCACTACTACAAACATGGCCTCCGTCTAGCCCCTTATGGCACTGGCCTGGGCATGGTTGGCCCACAGCACAGATGGCCCCCTGCACTGAGCTGGCTTTTGCTTCAAAGGCTAGAGGCCTTGCTTGAAGCCCCTTGAAAGGTACGGCTGCTGAAGATGTCTAGAAGGACTATGCTCTGTGTCTTGGTGCTCTGTCTCGTGGGCTGAAGGACTGGGAACACACTAGTCAGCAGCCTGGCAAAAAACTTCCCGGATACTTGTTTGTTTGTTTAAGTCAGGATCCCTATAGGTGGCTTGGGCTGACCTTGAACTCACTATAGGATTGTACCAGGATGCCTAACTAAAGTTTATTTTTATAACCATCACATGTCTCTAACCTCCACTATGGCCTATTTGTATGAACCATTCTCTCTCTCTCTCTCTCTCTCTCTCTCTCTCTCTCTCTCTGACTCATTTCCCAGCTGCTCAAAGGGTTGTGGAGACTGATTTGTTCTGTCCAAGCCTGGGGCACACTGCCTTCTGTTAGCTTAAATCTCCCTAAGGAACAGTGCCTAGCGCACAATGCTGGCCCCTCTCCTTTGCACACATTACAGTCATGTGTGAGCCACTCACCTTCTCTAAACATGTCTGTGTGGGTGGTGCTGTCTCCCTGCCATGGCTCCTCCTTCTGGATAATTCTTTTCAGGAGTTCCCTGCCTCTGTCACTCTCCTTTAGCCTCTCTCTATATAGTTTACCTTGCTCCTTCTTTTTATATATACTTCACCCTACTCCTTCTCTATAAATACTTCACCTTGTTCCTTCTCTATATATACTTCACCTTGCTCCTTCTCTATATATACTCCACCCTGCTCCTTCTTTCTATATATACTTCACCCAGTTCCTTCTCTATATATACTCCACCCTGCTCCTTCTCTATATATACTTCACCCTGCTCCTTCTCTATATATACTTCACCCTGCTCCTTCTCTATATATACTCCTGCTCCTTCTCTATATATACTTCACCCTGCTCCTTCTCTATATATACTCCACCCAGCTCCTTCTCTATATATACTCCACCCAGCTCCTTCTCTATATATACTTCACCCTGCTCCTTCTCTATATATACTCCACCCAGCTCCTTCTCTATATATACTTCACCCTGCTCTTCTTTTTATATATACTTCACTCAGCCAGCTCCTTCTCTATATATACTTCACCCTGCTCTTCTTTTTATATATACTTCACTCAGCCAGCTCCTTCTCTATATATACTTCACCCTGCTCTTCTTTTTATATATACTTCAGCCAGCTCTTTCTCTATATATACTCCACCCAGATCCTTCTCTATATATACTTCACCCTGCTCCTTCTCTATATATACTCCACCCAGATCCTTCTCTATATATACTTCACCCTGCTCCTTCTCTATATATACTCCACCCAGATCCTTCTCTATATATACTTCACCCTGCTCCTTCTCTCTCTCTCTCTCTCTCTCTCTCTCTCTCTCTCTCTCTATATATATATATATATATATATATATATATATATATATATATATATATATATTCCACTCAGCTCCTTCTGTCCTCCTAGAACCCAGAGAATTCCAGGACCCACCTAGCTCTATATCTTCTTCCAGCAGTCCCCATCACATGGACAAGCTAATAAGCCTCCTTGCAGAGGCCCTGGGAGCAGAGACTGCGGCTACCAGTCATCCAACACCTGAGATGAAGGAGGGCTGACAGGTGTCCTGCTCTGACAGCTGCCTCCTTTCCTCAGGAAGCCTGCGCTACCTCATGCTCCTGCTCTTGGGGACTTTACCTAGAAGTTGTTATCAGGAAAGGTCTTCTGCCCTTTTCTCCTGGAGCCTCTGTTTCAAAATTGAACTGACTGACGCCTGCCAACCTCAACAAAGACACAAGTGAACAGAGGACTACAGCAGATTTCATAGCCTTTGCTCTTTTTCTAAGCTCTCACAGCAGCCCAGCTAGAGGGTTCCACATGTAAGAGAGGCCCTTACTTCCAGGGTATCAGAAATGAATAAAAAAACAAAAAACCTCGACTTCCCCTGCCGTGTGTGTGTGTGTGTGTGTGTGTGTGTGTGTGTGTGTGTGTGCAGGTTAAGACTAAGGTCACTATTTGCTCTTCTGTGTTTTGGTCTGGAGCACACTAATTCATCTGGATTCGCTGACCAGCAAGCCCCAAGTACCTTCTTGTCTCTTCCTCCCAGAGCTGAAATTACAGGCTCACCTGGTTTTTTATATGGGCGCTGGGGATTCGAACTCAGGTCCCCACGCTTGCATAACAAAATGGTACTTTATGGACTGAGCCATCTCCTCAGGCCCCAAACCTCGGTTTCAAAGGGTTTCCAGAGCTCGTAGCATTTCCCTTCTCTGACAGCTGTGGTGGGGTTGGTTGCTTCTGTTTTCATAGGCACGGTGAATTTAGTGAGCCCTCTACAGAGCCACTACTGCATGTGAGACTCTGCTCTGGACACGCCGGTGCTGAAGAGCTCCTCACTGCTTCCTCTCTGTGTTGTTCTCACCCCCCTGGCTAGAGGATGTGCAGGAAGAGTAAGTGCTCATGTAGTAACTGGGATTGAAAGCTGGGCTCTCAGCTTGTCTTAACCACCAGGCTACACTGATACTCACAGGCTGTAACCCACTGGCACCTACCAGGGTGGAGTCCGGTGATCACTGAGTTTTACCTTTCCCTCTTATGCCAGGACTCTAGGCAGAGGATCCTGAGACAGGGACACGGCCTCAGCTGTCCCCCACCTTGCCCACTCTTGCCCTTAGGACTCCCGGAGGCCTCACTCCTCTGCCTCCCTCCCCACCCTCAACATAGGGTGTTGACTGAGAACGTCGGCGAATAAAAATAGCCCTCGCTGATGCTGCAGAATGGGATGCTGGTAAAGGTGAAAGAAACCTGGGATCCCCCAGTGCCTTCCAATGCCATTACGGGACTGGGGACCCCTGAAAGAGTCATCAGACCGGCCCAGAGCCCCAGAACCTGCTGCCATCACACAATCTCCACGGTCCCCAGGAAAGCTCTGTCCTGACTCGGTCCAACCCAAATTCCTCCCCAGAGAGCATGGGCCTTGGCCTCTCACTCACGGTGTGCCCCAAGCACATGCTAGGGACCCTTCAGAGTATGAGGATCTGCTTGAAAGTGTTGAAGAAGCTGACCGTAGGACCCATGGCGTGTGAAGCCATCACCCACACATCTGCCTCGGTCCCCCTCGTGGTTCCTCCCTGTTCTCCAGGCCTCATGTCCAGTCTTCACCCGGCAGCCACTTCCCTCTTCTGGGAACTATGTCTCCTCTCTTCTCTACTCTCCCTCTTCCCTGAGCCTTCTCTGAACACCGCTGCCCTCAGATGTGTTACCCACTCTGCTTCCTTGTCTACCCCTGTTTCCTCGCTGTTCTGATGACTGGAATTGACGCTCCCCCAAAGCAGAGCCCTTGTCAGGAAATCCTCAACATCTCCCTAGGAGACCCAGTGGCATCTGCGTCTGAGTCGGGTCCTGGGCTGGGGCATACAGAAACCTCTGAAGAGAAGTTATTGGATCAGGCCTCCCCTCTGCCCATGCTTGAGCAGGGAAAGTGAGCCCCAGTTCCAAGTCCTCACCCACACATATTTCCAAACCAGAAATGATAGGCAAGACAAGGCTGGGCCCACAAAGGTCCCTCACCCTCCTTCTCCTCACTCCCTAAATACCTACATATAATCATTTGCGGGATGCCTGGCTTGAGGGATGGAGGTAGGCTTCTGAGGTCCCCAGACGCAGGGCCTGTGGTCTCTGTCCTCTGTTACCTGGGCACTTGTGTGGGGACACAAGCCTGGCTTACCTTTGTCTGGATGCCTTGCCTGATATGACAGGTGCCTAGGTCCTGGGATATTTAGCTTCTACCTCGTTCTACATAATTAACATGGCTGCAAAAGGTAGTGTAGTGGCCACTGCTGTCGCTGTCCCTGTCCCTGTCCCCGAAGGTATAGGCAGAGGACTCGGAGGTGACTCCAGTAATAGAAACACTCCTAGGTACCCCAATTTCCAACCCAGCCGTACACAACGGCCGCTCAGCCTCTGCCACTGTTAGGATCCTCCTGTCACAGCCACAGCTGATAACATACCTTCCCCAGAGTTCAACCCCTTCCCCCTCCTCAAGCTCCCGTTCATCGGCAGGCAGGACCTCGGCAAAGACTACCCATCCCTCCGGCTTTCCCAGATTCTGCTGAATGACTTGTTCATGTGCAAACTTCCAGAGGGAAGGGTGAGGAGGGGCAGGCGGAGGGTCCCCTCCTGGGTGGGAGGGCGGCCTCTTGACAGTAGAGCCTCTGAACCCTTGGATGTAGCCTAGCCTAGTCCTGAAGATCTCATTCTCTACCAATATGAAGTCATATGTGACCCAGGCTGGCCTTGAATTCGTGGCAATCCTCCTGCCTCAGCTTTCTGAGTGCTAGGATGACACGTGTACATCACTACGCCCAGCTAAGACTATCATAGTCTTGATGCTATGTGATTTTTTTCTTTCTTTCTTTCTTTTTTTTCCGGAGCTGGGGACCGAACCCAGGGCCTTGCGCTTTCTAGGCAAGTGCTCTACCACTGAGCTAAATCCCCAACCCCTATCATAGTCTTAATAACTATGATATGCGCCTTAATAATGGTCACCAAGTTGACCCTTCTGGTAAACAACCCAAGTAGTGCTGGCCCCTCCCCCCAGTGTCTGCCAACCCCGGTACACCTCGTTACCAGCCATGCCTGCCTACCCTCTGTCCTGAGAACTCTATTATTAGTAAAGGGGCTGGAGGGGTTGAGGTCTGCTGGACAGTGGTCCCCTGACCTACATTAGGAGCCCCTGTATCCTCCGGAGTCTACTCAGGGCTCTTTGGGTCTCCAGAGTTCCGCCAGTGGTGCAATCCCATCTCTCCTCTCAAGGTGCACTCTCCGGCTCGGCATACCCACATCCCTCTTAGTTTATGCTTTCCTGGGTCCCTCTCTGCTGAGTGGGACTACACCTCTGCCCGCCCCCGCCCCCACTCCCTCCAGATTCGCTGGGAAAAGAGAGGCCCGTGGCTGGCAGGGAGGGCTGCAGGAGGGCGGGACAGTAGGCAGAACTTAGTGGCAGCCGGGATGTGTCCTTCGCTGGCATCTCACAGATTCCTCTTTCAGTAGAGCAAAGGAGCCGCGGCCGCCACCGCCACCCTACCCCCACCCAGCCTCTTGTCGCTCTCCACCGCCCCGCTTCTTAGCAAACAGGCCAAGCCGAGTCACTGTTTTGGTTCCCCCGCTCATGTCCCTTCCTGAAGAAATTACAGCCTGGACCCTGTCCTTTGGGTCACTCTACGCCCGTCTGGAGCTAACCTTTAGTCACATTTGTAACCGGAATGAGGACTCGTGCTCAGGGAAAGGACGGCTAGGCAGGGACAGAGAGAAAAGACGACAGGACAGAGAAGCAAGCTTGGGGACAGAGAGGGTCAGGGTACACGGAGGTTTTGACAGGGCAGAGTGGGGTCCGGGCGCAGACAGCAGAGCCGGGCGCGAACAGGTCAGCGGTGCAGAAGCAAAGTGGTGACTTCTTTAGACTCATGCTGGGGTTGAGGCCAGGGTCACTTGTCTCTTGGGGTGACCCACCCCTGGGGGTACCAGGCTGGGCTGGCACAGAAAGGCACAGTACTCACTGTTGGCCAGAAGCAGAGAAGAGCGGTGGCGGACGAGCCCCGGGTGCCGTGCCCACCTCAGGCTGGGGCTGGAGCTCTGGGGGACTTGGCTGGGGGGCCGGGCCGGCAAGGACAGCTGCTGCCGCTGATGTCACAGGGTCATGAGTGAAACCTGAGGACTGGGCCAATCTTCAGGTGGGTGCCTCAGCCACACTTCCCTCTTGGCATGGTCCAGGCTTACCCTGCGACTGCCTGGGTTCTGGGACCACACTGACCCAGGAGTCCAGACCAAGACACACCCATCCACACATGGACACACACACACACACACACACACACACACACTTCCCCCATCCAGGACCTCTCCTGATCTTAGCGAACAGATACAGGCTCATTTTTGTACCCAATCTCCCTTATATTTCTACAAGTGTTCACAGGGAACAAGCTGGTCTATACACTCACATTCACACACTCACTGTGGTGCACACTCACATGTGAACTCACTACACACAAATGCTGCATGCCCATGCTGTCAGCAACACATACAAACAACACACACACACACACACACACACACACACACACACACACACACACTCTCAGGCTGACACCACAGACTTGTGCCATCCTTCAAGTTACACACTCCCAAAACCCTACCTTCCCAGTCACTCCCATGGCAGATAACACATGATTTGGACACTGGCTTTTATGAAGGGTATGTCCGTGTGTAAGTCCATGAATTCTTTTATTTTCATATCTTCACTAATGTGACTTGTTTGCCAACATACTCACTTCTGATCACACGAACAGGGCCTGCTAGCTCAACCAATAGATTTTTTTTTTAATCAAGTATTTGCCGGTCTATACACCCCCAGTCACACCCACACACCCACACACAGACACACAGACATTCACACCCAACTGTTTAACAGGACCACACAGAGGTCCCAAGAGACATTTGTCTGCCTCCTCCCCCAACCCCCAGCTGGCAAGACATCTGTCCCTTCCAGCCCAGGGAGGGGTTGTGGTTGGGAAAAAATGAGATTGGCTTAGCGCCCCTGTTCACTCTGCAGCCGTAGTGCCCCCTAGTGGAGTAGTTATGAAGTGCTCCGTCTCAGCCTGAAGGTATTGTGACTTCTGTCTCCTCCTCCTGCTCCAGATCTTCCAAAGTACCCTGCCTTGGTCATATTGTGTGCGTTCCTTCTGGGTGCAGTGTGCTTTGGTAGGCTCAGGGAGGCCTGGCTGGCAGCCACCCTTGTCTTCTGGAGGAACCTGTACTCTGTTCTAGCACCTCCGTGAGCTTCTCTTGGGGGACCTGGCCTGCAACTTGTGGTTACAGAATTTGCTAGGCCTAGGCCCTCCCCACCTCTCAGCTCCCTCTGCCTGACCAACGCAGTGTATGACACCTGAGTATCTGTGACGTGGAGAACCGCTGACACCCTGAGCATTTTCTAAACCCAGGTGTTCACATTGGTCCCTTCTACACATGGCCTGGCTTGGGGTCCTTTCTGAGGAGCAGTTAGCTCTGTTGCTAATGTGCGTGTAGGGGTTGCTTCTAGAATGTAGCGGGAAGCACACTTTCTTTTCAGACCCTTCACAGATGGCTTCCCCAAGGCCACTCAGGGCCCTTTTCGTCACTCCCAGCCTTGATGTAGTTTCAGGTCACCGTACCCTTGATAGGGCACTGCCCCTTGACTGTGGATACTGGACTCGTGATGTGGTGGTTTGAGCGAGAACAGCCCCTGCAGGCTCATACAGCTGAATGAATACAGGGAGTGGCGCTATTTGAAAGGATTAGAAGGATTAGGAGGAAGTGATGTACTTTCCTCCAACAAGTGTTGGTTTTGAGGTTTCAAAAAAAAAAAAAAACCACATATGAGGGGGCGAGGCTGTGATCTTCAGTTGTATGAGCTGTGCACTGTACAGCTCTGGGCAGCGGTCACAGTTGAAGTAGATTGGCTGGTAGATGTAGCGTGGCTATGTTGTTGCAGGTGGCAGTCATATGGTGCACTGGCTGGTTTGGTGTGTCAACTTGACCCAAGCTGGAGTTATTACAGAGAAAGGAGCCTCGGTTGAGGAAATGCCTCCATGAGACCCAGCTGTAAGGCATTTTCTCAATTAGCGATCAAGGGTGGGAGAGCCCATTGTGGGTGACGCCATCCCTAGGCTGGTAGTCTTGGGTTCTATAAGAGAGCAAGCTGAGCAAGCCAGGGGAAGCAAGTCAGTAAGTAACATCCCTCCATGGCCTCTGCATCAGCTCCTGCTTCCTGACCTGCGTGAGTTCCAGTCCTGACTTCCTTTGGTGATGAACAGCCATGTGGAAGTGTAAGCTGAATAAACCCTTTCCTCCCCAGCTTGCTCCTTGGTCCTGATGTTTGTGCAGGAATAGAAACCCTCTCTAAGGCATATGTGTAGGAGATGGAGGGAGCTAAGTTTTCTATTTTGTATCAAGTATCATTTGGGTTAGTCATAGTAGGAGACAGATGCTCAAGATGGAACCCACGGTTCCTTCTCTTAGTGAATTCTCCTTCCTTTTTGGGCAACCGATCCTTTATCTCTCACCCACCCCCCGCCCCCCGCAACTCCAAATACATGATTCTGTAGGGCTGCCTACAGTATGACAGCCACCCCATTCTGCCACAGGGATGACGACATCACCCTGGTTGGCTAATTCTGGGTGCTGGTGCTCCCTTCTCTGAGACTATGCGTATCCAGAGGAGCCTCTAAGTCTGTCAGAAGTAACAGGGGTAAACTGAAGATACCTGAGGAGGAAGCTTGTCTGTAGAAAGAGGAAAAAGGACCCTACGTAGAGGAGAGACGTAGAAGAGGGAAACAGGAAGGCAGATGTGAGGGGCCACCTATGGACAGCATTGGTTAGGCTTCTTCATATACTTCAGTCTGTCGGGGTGGGGAGGGTGCATCGGAACAGAGGAGCTCACCTCACGGTGATCAGGATACAGAGAAAAGGAAGCATACAGGAAGTGGCCAGGCCGTGACAGAACCCCAAGGGCATACCCCCAATAACCTACCTTCTCCAATCACGTCCACCCTCCTGATTTTTACCACCTCCATCAAATACCATCTGTATTTGTGGATCTATCAAGGGGTGAATTCATCTGTGAGCTCAGATTCCTCATGATCTAATCCTCCCTGGAAACACCGCCCACCAGCACACCAGGGCTGTGGCGGAATGGTCTCCTAAGTATTTTGTATTCCAATCGAGCGGATAGTCTAAGCCACCAGGGATTCCTGAACCAACAGGACTGTCAAACCATCCTAACTTACTCTCCTAGCCTGAGCACACGGCTCCCTCCCTGGATCATTTGGTCAGGGTAACATCCTGAGACTTTTATCAGATACTCATTCATGGTAGACGGTGCCTCAGTTTCAGGGGTCCTGGTGGGGAGGAGAGATATGAAGCTCCATTTTGAAGTTCCGATGGGTAGGACTCTGGAAATAAGTCTCCACCCCAGAGCAGCCAGCCAGCACTATTCACATACCCACGAGTCCCCAGAGTACCACCAGCTAATGTTGAACAAAACCACATTCCCACAGCACTCAAGGACACCTGCAATTGTAGAAGTCGCCCAGTGAGACCAGGTAGGCAGAAACGAACTTCCTTCGCTGGTGTGTTTCCCAGACTCCTTCTTGCCTGTACATCGTCAGCCACAGAATTCTGCAGACCGATACTTGATTTCTGTCAACCCTCAGATCCTGGTTCCTTGCTTCTTTAGAAATTGGGACCTCAAGCTGGACAGTAGTCCCACAAGCCTTTTATGTCAGAACTTGGGAGGCAGAGGCAGGCGGGTTTCTGAGTTTGAGGCCAGCCTGGTCTACTGAGTGAGTTCCAGAACAACGCAGAGAAATTTTGTCTCAAATAAAGGGGGAGGGAGGAACTGGAGAGATGGGTCAGATGTTAAGAGCACTGATAACTCTTCCAGGGGTCCTGAGTTCAATTCCTAAAAACCACATGGTGGTGGCACATTAACCAGCTATAGTGGGATCTGGTGCCCTCTTCTGGCCTGCAGGCATACATGCAGGCAGAACACTGTATACATGATAAATAAATCTTAAAACAAACAAACAAACAAAACAAAACAAAAGACAAAAACCAAGGCGGGGAGTAGGGTGTGGAGAAAGAGAGAGAGAGAGAGAGAAGTTGAGTCCTCCAAAAGGGCCATTGCTGTCTGATGTTCAGATGTTTCCTTCCTTATTTTTGCTCAGTTGTGGCTAAAGTAGACAAGAGTCCTGGAATTCTCCCAAACGTCTTTTCTGGTCCGTTTTCCAGCCGACAGCAGGAGGGAGCCGTTTGTCCTTCAGCTGCATAAGTTTTAGTGACACCATAATGTTCCTTTGGGTGGAGTACTGTCCTTTGCTTAACCATTTACTGATTTTGGACAGGGAGTAATGTTCAGTCTTCAGTCCTCTCCACAGAACACTGCGGGTACTGGAGAGCTGACTCGGTGGGTGGATTGGGCAAACATGGGGACCCGAGTTCCGATCTCCAGCACCCAGTGAAAGCCTAGGAGGGAGGAGAGCTCAATGGTGGATCCCAGGGACTTCGATGGCCAACCAGTCCAGATGAAACAACAAAGACTAGTTTAGTGAGAGACCCTGGCTAAAGAAATAAGGCGGGGCTGGAGGGACGGCTCCAGAGCACTTGGTCTAGCCTGGTGGAGGTGGCAAACGCCTTTAGTCCCAGCACTTAGGAGACAGAAGCAGATGAATCTCCAAGTTGGAGGCCATTGTGTTTTACAGACTGAGTTCCGGGGCAACCAGGGCTACACAGAGAAACCCCGTCTCAAAACAAACAAACAAAACCACCACCAACAACAACAACAGACAAACAAAAAAGGTTTTGTTCTTGCAAAGGACCCAGGTTCGGTTCTGAGCACCCACATGGTGACTCAGAACCATCCACAAACTGCAGTTTCAGGGGATGTGATGTCTCAGGCACACAGTGCACATATGGCCATGTATGCACGCAAGCAAACACTCATACACACAAAGTAAAAGAAATATTTCAAGTTATTTTTAAAACTACAGCAAAGTATTTGTAGAAAGACATGTTAATATCAAATTCTGGCCTCTACACGTACGCACACACACATAGCCCTCCCTTCACACACATGTACACAACCATGAAACCCAAAGACATAAGGAAGAGTCCCTACCAAGGGACAAAATAAAAAGGGGGCGGGGTGAGGATCCAACATCTGAAAGAACCTAAGTCTGGACCGGGAAGTAGCTGGCCCGTACCTCTTCAGTTCTCCCTGGGCTGACAGAACGCTCGCGCAGCCATTTGGGGGATTTTCAGCCTCTATACGGATATGGTTTGGTTTCCTTCGACAAAGAACTTGGATAGGGCATACTAGTCCCCCCACGACCCCTTCAGCCCTGTGTTCTACATACGGGTTACACAGAGGATCGGCACACAGTTCTTTGTGTGAGGCTTTGGAGCAATCGCCTTTCTCTCTCCAGCCTGCCCACGCTCCTCCCCGAAGGATGAGGGTGGTGCCCTCCTCACCCAGCCTCAGTCTCCAACTTTGCCTGTGTCGAATCCAGTTTACACCTGACAGTATTTTGTTCCTCAGAACCAGATTTGCTGTAGCAGAAGGGAAGCGGAAGCGGCATGTTTTCGGGGCTTCTCTGTGGGAAGCAGATGTGGAACTGGGGTGGGGGTGGTGTGGGGAATGATGGTGGTGTTTAAGTGGGGAATCCTCCCAAAGCCGACCTGGGGAGGCAAGCCCCTGTGACCAAGTGGAGAAAGGACACGGATAGGAGAAAAGCCAGTACGTTGCACTTCCCTGCGTGGGAGGGTAAGGGTTTGTCCATAATGTGAGATTCACCTTGGCCAACCCCTAAGGAATACTCCCCTCCCTTACTGGGAGATGCCCAATCCTGCTGGCCCGTCTTGCCCGTGGTTGGTAAATGTGGAGAGTCAGTTAAGTGGGTGGACCAGTCACAGAAGGCCTGGGGGCGGGGCTGGAGGAGGGAGGTGGGTGGTGGTGGGTATCCAGAGACTGCCATAGATTCTATCTCTCTCTGTGTCTCTCTGACACCCTCTGTCTTTCTCTTCTTCACACACACTCATGCCCGCACGATCCACACATATTACAAGCACGTGCTGAGGATTTGCGCACCTGTGTGGCAGCAGGGATTGAACCCGGGCCCTCGCCGAGCCAATGGACACACTTTCTAGTCCTGGACATGTTCTTTTAAAAATAAATAAATAAATAAAATAAGATCTTATCATTCAGGTTAATCTCTAGAAAGAACCGACCAGAGTTTAAACCCCGTCTCAAAACGGCAAAAACAAAAAACAAAAAACAAAACAAAACAAAAAACCCCACAAAGAGGCTGGAGAGATCACTCAGTGGGTTTGGTTCCAAGCACCCACCTTGTGGTTCACAACCATCTGTAACTCTAGTTCCAGGGATCCAACACTCTCTTCTGTCCTTCAAGGGCACACATGTACACAGACACACGCACAGGCAAAACACTGATGCACATAAAATAAAACTAAAATCCCACTAAAATCAGCTCTCTTTGACATCGTCCCACATCGCTGTAGACGCGCTGCAGCGGGACAGCTCTGTACTGAGCGGCTGCACCCGCCAAAACCTTGGTATTTAGGATCGTGGCTGTTGACCCCATTGACAGAGTGCTTGCACTCTCTGCCCAGCACCACACACACAAGGGGTAACCTGGAAAGTCAGCGCTTGCGAGATACAGGCAGGGGGATCAGGAGTTCAGGAGTGTCCTCCATATGGAACTCGAGGGCAGACTAGGCTGAGACCCCATCTCAAAAAAATGTGTGTGCGTATGTATGTGTGCATGTGTGTATATGTGTTTGTGTATGTGTGTGTAAGTGAATGGGTGTGTGTATGTATGTTATGTGTGTATGTATATGTATATGTATGTGTGTATGTGTGTATGCATTAGTATATGTGTATTGTGTACATGTATGTATGTGTATATGTGTGCGCATGTGTATATATGTGTGTACATGTGTGTGTGCATGTGTATATATGTGTGAATCTGTGTATGTGTGTGCATGCGTGTATCCATAGGGTTGTGTAGGACGTCATACAGGTGAAGTCAGGTACAAGATAGAGCGAGGCCTGTCATCGGACGAGAAGGAAGGATGGGTGGGAGAGAAGTTTTAGGAAGAGGAGGAGGCTGGAATGGGAAGGAGGAGAAGGCGCAGAGAGAACACGGAGGCGGATGTTAAGATTCCACTCTTAAGGGATAGATGTGGACAGGGCTTTGTATGGTTAGGTGGGCAATTATATCTTATCGATTGGATCAGAGGTCATTGTGTTGTGTGTTCTTTCATGTGGCGATTTAAGTTTAAGAGAATATGTGGCAGCCAAAGACACGAGGCCGCCACAGAATTGGGAATTGGGGTGTCTATTTCTGCCATGGTGGCAGCCTGCTTTGGGAACTGCATGGGTAGAGAGATTGTTGCCAGGCTCAGAGAGAGGCCTTTGGCAGTGTGATATGGGATGGAGCAGAGCGGGTGAGAGGCTTTGCTGACTGAGATTAAGATATCAATCAGAGATCTTGGGGCAGTGCAGTGCAGAACCTAGTGCGAGGTAAAAGACAGTTTTGTTTTGTTTTTGTTTTTTTATAATTTTACAAGAGGATTGGAGTAAGACACAAGGAACAAAATGATTCTTCCAGTCTTGGCTGTGCGTGTCACCCGTTCGCTCCTGCCGGCACCTGCTTGTAGGCCCCATTACTCACACGATGACACCTTCATTCTCTATCTTGGAATCTCAGCCTTTATCGAGGTAGTTCCCAACCTGTGGGTCGTGACCCCTTTGGGGGTCAAATGATCCTTTCACAGGAGTCGCATAGCAGACGTCCTGCATGTCAGATAGTACACCACAATTCACAGCAGTAGCAAAGTTACTGTAGCAGGTCACCACAGCGCGAGGAGCTGTAATAAAGGTCGCGGCATTCGGAAGACTGAGAACACTGCTCTGTTGGGAGTGACCTCCCTTCTAGGTAATTTCCAGGCACAGTGATTTCTCTCTTGGGTTGTTTGACTGCTCTTTTCACATAACCCTCATGCTAGGACCCTGAGGGTGTCCTGGGGCAGGGTTAGGGGGCTGTCACTGGATCACTTTTTCCTCCCTCCCAATGTGGCCACGTTGAAGATTCACCTTTCCCTATATTTTTATTATTAATTTGCCTTTTTAGTTGGCTTATTGAAGATGGCTGAGTAGGGCTGAGAGGGCAGACTCTGACGGTAGTAAAATCCAGCCACAGCATCACTGACAGGGACAAAGAGGAGATGGGAATGTTCCTTCTGGCTCTCCACTCCAGGACTGTGGAAAGGGGGACAGAAGTGGAGGATGGGGGAAGGGCGAGTCTGGTGCTAATCCCAGCTTCCTGTTGGGATTGTCTTCGACTGCTGCACAGGGGGCCTATCTTCGGATGTCGCAGCTGTGGAAATAGATCTCTCCTCTCACCTGTTTTTACGCAATAGGCACTTCACTAACTTCCTGTCAGAAGGATACATGCTTTGGAAACAGAAGACAGTGTTGTGGACTCTGGTACTGAACTGCCCATCTCTGAGAGGGTAGTGAGTGGCTCACCTCGGCCAAGAATTCAGCAAATCTGCAGGGGGAAGGGAAGAGTCCCAGGCACTCTGGGCCAGAGCCCCAGCCTGTTCTGTACATTTGCCCAGGGTCTGCCTGGTCCTCCCCAGAAACCACTGGGTCCTTAGGAGTGCCCTCTCCTAAGCATGACTGACTCTGCTCTCCTTATTGACTCAAATGTTCATGCCAGGTCCTATACATTTTATTCTTGTGGGAGCAGGAAACCAAGTCACCCCGGCTTCTCACTCAACAAACATGGGTCCACCCGGGGTTAGCGCCAGCACCAGGTGCAGGAAGAGTAGGGCCAAAGTCTGGGGAACCCCATTCAGGGGCCTCCCAAGGTGGATCTCCAGAAGAGAGACACCCCCCCCCCACGCCGGAAGAGGAGGAGGCCAGGGCGGAGTCTTGGGCTGTTTCCTAAGCACCAGAAGTCCTGGCTGGGTCCTGGGCTGGGCTGTACTCTTGGGAGGAGCTCTTCCTGGCGTCGCCATAGCTGCCTAGGTAACTAACCCGCTGGGCCATGGCCTCCCTCGGTAGTGAGAGCCGGAGTGGTGCCCCAACACAGAGTACAGCCCCTACGGTGAGGCCTGGGCCCAGGAGCACCCTGTCTTAAATGGGGCGGTGGGGGTCGCAGGGAGGACTGTAGAGCCAGGGTAGGGGCAAACCAAACTCTGGGGTGCATATGGGATGGTGGGAAGGGAGGTCCCCAACTTAGAGGAAGAGAGTGGACTGGGAGGGCAAGGATCATGAGGTGCAGAGACACTGAGAGGGAAGTGGGGGTCTCCTGACATGCCCCACCCTCGTGTACTTGGTTTGGCTGCATCTCCCCAACCTCGTCCCCAGCCCTGGGTGACCATCCTGCAGCCTTTGCCTTGGACAGTCGCCTCTCCTCAGACTCAGCATAACCGAGTCAAGGAAGGTAACGGTTCAGGGTCACTCTCCTGACTCCCCCTACCACACATACTTGGGGGCCTTCCTTCTTCTGCTGGTTACATCCTATATAAATAAGGTCGGGTCTGGGAGGGAAGGGACTGTGTGGGGGTTCGGTGGGCCTGTTGGAACCCCGCTCCCCAGACCTGCTGGAGCTGATGATGCTACAGAACGCACAGATGCACCAGTTGCTTCTGAGTCAACTAGTGGCAGACGCCCTGAGCCCGGGGCCAGAGTGGCCCAGCCCACAGGTATGTGAAGGTGGGGGCCAGGGTGGGACTCTATATGGGGGTCCCCACCTGGAGACAAAAAACTGAGGATAGAGTAGCAGGAAGCTAGCCTGCACCCCTGTCTGCCAGAGTCTCTTTGGCGTTTACCAATGAGCCGAGACCTGGTCAGCTTCCAATAGGAAGGGAGTTCCCAAATCTCCACTACCACCCAGATCTTGTCTTCAATGTTTTCCTTTTGGATAATTTCCTGTGCACCTCAGGCCCCAGGAGGGCAGTAAAGGGAGTGAGGTCTGAGAGAAGAGGGGAGGAAAGGGGGCTCTAGGAAGCCCAGAGGGGTTCAGGAGGAGGTAAATCCTGAGGTAGGTGTAGATCCTGAGTTGCAGTGTCTACCTCTCACCCCTAGGTCCTCCGAGACCCTGAGATGAGTATCTCCCTTCCTTGAGGGGCCCCAAAAGATGCAGGAACAAAGGGAGATTTGGTGTAGACCTCCCGGTACCCTCTCTGGAGTCACTGGGACATTTCCAGTCAGTTCCCCATTACCTCATTCCCACCAGTTAATTCTGATGCTCTTAGATGAGAGGCTTAGCCTCTTAGAGTTTCTCCTCTCTGCTTAGTAAAGCATCTTCAAAGAGCCTTACCCTGAGGTGGTGATTATTTGTGCACCCAATAGCTGAGGAGGGTGGAGCAGCGGAGGCAGGGAGGGCCAGGCCTGCGTCATCACCTCTCTTCTTCGCCCAGCACAACCCCCAGGTCCATACAGACAGCCTCGAGGAGCAGGTGGAGGAAGAGATGGAGATGGGGGAGCAAGAGCCTTTGGTCTTCCACCATCACTACTTGCCTTGCCCAGTGACCTCTTTGAGCCCCATGTCACTCTGGCCATCCTCTTTCCTCTCTGTTCCCCCACACCAGCCTCCCTGGCAGGGCGCACCCAGGATCCAGCACCAGCCCCCTGCCTCCAGGCAAGGGGAGGTGTAAGTGAGACGGGAGGGGGCGTGGCCACGTTCCCGATCAAGGTCGGAAGAGCTTGGGGTAAAGCCTCAAAAGCCATTCTGAGCCTCTGAAGGGTCTCTCCTTTCTCTCTCCCATCTCAGGAGAGATGTGCCCCCACCTCCACCCCCGAGTGCGACGGGGACTGTAGGTGCAGATGTACCTCCGGCTTCAGGTAGGGGCTGGGTGGGTGGGCAGTGGGGCCTGACCTGGGGCCGACTAGGTTGTCAGAAGGGCCGTGTGACCTGTGGATGAGGGGGCTGGGGCTGGGGGTTCCCTGCCAACCACATCTCCAGCCCCTGCCTTGACCCTTTCTATGTTCCTCCTTGGGGTCCAACAAAGCAGGAAGGAACAAGCTGAGGGTTCTGTCTTTCTAGACTACTATGATGCCGACAGCCTGCCGTGAAGACATGTTCATCAGACCTCTCGCTTTCTGCTCAGGGCTGCCCCAAACTCCGGAGCCATGGTGGCCCTTCTTACCCGCTCTGCCCCGGCAAGCCCTCACCAGGCTCTCTACTGCCACCTTGTGCCAGCTGTCCTGGAGTAAAAGCTCTCTTAAGCCCAAACATGACCCAGAAGCTACTTAAAACCAGTTGATCCCCTGTTTCCCATCTAGACCAAAGTAAGGCCCTGATACCAGAGCCCAGTTATTCTCTGCCCCTCTCTCTGGGATGATGAAGGCTGTGTCCTCAGCCCTGGGGCTTAACATAGGGGAAGCGAGAAAAGGATAACTAAAATATCCAAATTCCTTAAGACTTCCGGAGGGCAACGTGGACCGAGAGGGGCCCAGCTTAGGAGGCCCCTGCACATGATTCAACTCCCTTGAGCTTCCTCTCATTGTTGGCAGAAAGGAGAGTCAGGGCTGTGTCCTGATTCAACCGGGAGCAGCACGAGGTCCCCAGAGTCAGTTGTGAACAGAATGTCCTCCGCCTCCTCGGACCTCAAGAGGAAACAAGTTGATCCTAATGGTGTGGGTAGATAGCTGGGGTCTGGGATGCAGAGGCTTGGAAAAGCCGTGGGAGAGAGCAGCGGGGGGAAGAGCAGAGGAGACACTGGTTGTGGACAGGTAACAAGTAGTCATGGCTGTCGACTGTTATCCCAGGAGCAGTCATGGTGGGCACAGGGTGAAATCCAGGTATTTGTATTGAGGCTAAAAAAGGAAATGTCCCCCGAATCTTCTGCTGCCGCCACAGTCCTTCAGCCAGCGCTGAACCACACCTTGAAGGCGCCATGTTGAGTTCTGGGAACTCCCAGGCGCCTGTCAGCGTCCCCGGAGGGCTCGGGGGAGCCTCCTCCAGGCAGCTAGCACCCCGTAGGTACCTGTCCGCCTCCTGTGCCAGTGCTGGCCGAGGATAAAGCAAAGCAGGACGGATGTCACGAATAAGAACAGAAGTATTGACACCACTACAATGATGATGACCATCTGGTTGTCTTGCCTTATTTCTGGGGAAGCAAGAGGCAGCAGTCTCAGAGATCGTCAGATGCCAGGAGCCCCCAGTCTGCCCACCACTCCCTGCCCACTCATACATTCCACAGTCAGCCCAGTAGCAGAGGGTAGTGACCTAAGGTGAGAGTGACATCTAAGAGGAAGGCGGCCTATGCTCTAGGCCATTGGGCAGAGCAGACACCCTTCTCTTCCAGCAGCGCCTGACACCAGTATATGGTGGCGGGGTACCACGGCCTGGAGGATGTCATGGTCAGGTTTAGACCATGCCTTTCTTGGGCGTAGCTGAGTAAGCTTCAGGTGAGCTCACTGATGGACAGGCTTTGGCTCTCGAGAGTCGCAGAACAGCAGTGCTCAGGGGAGCCTGCGGATCAGGCTAGCCAGCCTCCTCATTGTAGAAAGAAGCCATAACTAGAGAGAGGGGCCACACAGCTCAATAATGGCCAAGCCAGCTGGTTGAGCTCTTCTGGCTTCTGGAAAAGTTAGGGTTCAGCTTGGAACTTGGAGAGAGACCCAGGGAATCAGGGTATAAGAGGGAGCCCTCAGGATTATATGCGCACATCAGACCAACGCCTAAGAGTGGGCCTCGTGGGTTTTCTTTCCCCACGTTGCCAAGAAGTGCTACCTCTAACCCTCTCAGCCAATAGGGTCTCCTTACCATAGACTTCAAGGCTCTGGTACTCTGAGATGCGGCGGTAGAGAGACCCACCGTGGGGTCGTAGATCCAGCTCAGCCTGGCAGGAAAAGTTAAGACCATCCTTTTTCAGAGCTGTGCTGTTGAATATGGCTATGACCTCTTCTGGGACAGTTTCACCTCCCCCAAATGTCTGGTTCTTCAGGGTCTCTCTGCCACAGAGCAGAGAGAGGGTGAGGCTCTCAAGGGGCTTCACAGAGGGCACCTTGCATTCAATGCTGAAGGCTTCACCCATAAACACTCGAGGGGGCTGCAGTTTCAGTGTTACCTGAGCTGGAGGCTCTGTAGGAACAAAGCAGGAAGGCCAGTCAGGATGGAACTGTGTTCCTGCAGGTCCAGCCTGGCTAAGGTCCACCTCCTAGTATCCCAGATTCCTCACAAAACTTGAGAGAGAGAGGAAGTGGGCTTGGCCCGCTCATTGGAAGAGGAAGAGGAAGTGTGTGGTAGAGGGCATGCAGGGTGCTACCTCTGCAGACATGGTTTGGAAAATAGAAAAGGGGTCTACAAAGAGAAGATACAGAAATGGTACAGCCAACTAGAAAGATATTAAAAAGCATCTGGGGCCAGGCAGTGGTAGCACACACCTTTAGTCCCAGCATTTGGGAGACAGGGACAGGCAGCTCTCTGTGAGTTTGAGGCCAGTCAGATCTACAGAGCTAATTCCAGGACAGCCAGGGCTACACAAAGAAAGCCTGTCTTAAAAAACAAAAACAAACAAACAAACATACAAGCAAATAAAAAAAAATCTGGACCCGTTTCCAGACTCTCTAGATTCTAAACACAAATTTAAAATTAAACCTCTGGGTGTGTGTTTGTGTTATGAGTATTTGGAAGGGAGCACGTGAGGAGCTGACTGAGTTTCCTTGTGATGCTGGGACAGGAGTGAGGTTTGCCTCACTTCTCCAGAACGAGGACTATGGTGTACCCTGGTTCCCTCCTAAATTAGAGCACCTCTCCTCCACTCACCCACTTAGGACTTTGGTCGTCTTTCTATTCTTTGACCCATCAATGTCGGTAATGGGTCCCAGGGACACACCTAGAGCTAAGGCGCTGAGAGAATCCTGGCCTACCCGGGCAGGTGCGTATGCAAGGCTCAAACATTTGCCACAGGTTCTTGGAGGAACAAGGAGAACACTGCAAAGCACCTCCACTTTCCTCATGAAATGAGGAAGCTACTAGACAAGGCTAGATCTCCTGATCTACTCACTGCTTGTGATGGAGTAAGTGCTCTGGTGCCTGAACTGGGTAGAAAGTGACGTCAGGGTCTGTGCAAACCTTGGCTGGTCTGACCTTCTTGGAGCAAGGGTCAAAACCAGTTTGCTTCTGAGGTACAGGAGGATTCGTGGAGTTCAGCCAGGGCTGTGAGCAGATCCTGAGCCCTCAGGCCTGGCCTGCGGCTTGTGGCTCAGGAGCCGAGGGAGAGGAACCCCGTGATGAGAAGACCCAGGAGAAGTCTCTGAGCAGTCAGTGTGTAGCAGTAGTAGTAGCAGGAGTAGACACGGGCGCTGTGCTCAGGAGTAGAGACCCACACATAGACACTCACCGTACACCCTGATGTTGACACTCTCTGCCTGCTGCTTTCCCGAACAAGTGAAATGGCAAAGTAAGACCGTGTCGACAGTGGCGTTTGAGACTAGGAATTCTATCCATTTCCCATGAGGGTCCTCTTCCAACATTAACTTATTCGTAGGGGTCTCCAGACCACCGATCTCTGGGGCTGCACAGCTGGTGCTGCAGTTGACTCTCCAAGCCTCTGTGGCTTTTACTATCTGCTTCTCAGACTGTATGTAGACTTCAAAGGCCTCACCAGACCCTGTAAGACCAAAAGCACTAGGCAGAAGATGTCTCTGATGCCTGCCCTTGGGGCTCTCTATTACCAGTGATTGTAATTAAGGCCGGAGGAGACAAGTCGGTCCCTTTGCTCCATTCCCAAGTCCCTTTCCTCCAGCCCCTTTATCAGTCAGCCCTAGGTCAATCTCCCTCAAGCCTACTTTTGGCTTCCTTAAGTTAAGCTCCAGTACAATGTTCCCTCTGTCATGAAGACGTCTCTGAGAATGGAGGTGAGCGCTGAGCTTACATAATCATAGAAAAAGGCAAGGATGCACTTTGAGTAGGGGCAAAGCTCCAGGGAAAGAGAGTAGAGGCAGTGGAGGGACTCCATTTTAACAACGTGGTTAATATAAGATAATGATATTGAGTCAAAGACAGGGAGGAGTGAACCTTATGCAAGTTGTGGGATCACGTTCCAGGTAAAGGGAACCACTGGCTTACAGACCTGACATTGGGATCATGCTTTCATGAAGCAGTGGAGAACCAAGACGACCAGACCTTAGCTAGGAAGAGCAATGTTAGACCAGAAAGCAGCAGAAAAGAAATGAAAGACCATGAAAAGGACCTGTTGTACTAAGGATGCAGAGTTTATGTTAATGCTCCATAGATATTTTGGAGTCAAGACGACATTCAGACTGGGCCTGAGTTTCGCATGTTTCTCTTTACACTGACCACACAGCCCTGTGAAGGACAGACATTTGGGACGTATCTAGTGTAAGACGATGGGACCCTCAGTGTTCACCTCCACTCTGTGAGGACCGTGAAGGTCCTGGGTCCTAGCCAAGAGGGTCCCCTACACATGGCTTGTGCTTTCTACCTCCCCATGTAGCCCACTCAGCCATCGGCTAATGGCATGCAATTCAGTGGCAAGAGGGGCTTTCCATGTAGACAGTGCTGGATTTGAACTCAACGATTGCTGTGCAGTGGGCCAGATGTATTCTTTCTATGTGCCTATGATCCTAGTTCCTGGACCAAGGCCATGAGAAACCAAAGCCAGGCTGACAGTCTTCCTTGTCTATGGTGGAGAGGCCCCTGTGGCCAGGATACCCCCTTCCCCAACCAAGGAAAATCAAAACTCCCCACCCTAAGATGCCATGAGCTGGGAACCCCAGGGTCCCGGCTTACCTGGGCTGCAGAACAGGACAAGAAGGGTTAGAGACAGGTTCCAGCAAGCAAAAGAAGACATCTCAGGTGGGGTCTGTGGGGGTCTATGGGCTTCAGGGGCACAGCTTCCTGGAGGGATAGGGAGAGACGTATACTGCAGGCCGAGGAGTGAAGCCTGAAGGTCCGGACTGAAATTCGCAATCTCCTCTGTACCAGTGAGCTCATTTCCTCTAATTATCTGAGATCAGGAAACGGTATGCACAGACTGGCTCCCCTGCCTTCAGGGCCTCAAGAATTCAGGCAGAGGAAGCCAGGAAGCAGCAGATAAGCAGGGGTTCTCGCATGGGGCATGCTCCCTGTGCGGGGTTAGGAAAGCAATGGGAGCTGGCATGTAGGGAAGTGTGTGTGCAAGGGTGCATGCCCTTACATGTGTGTGTGTTGGGTGGGTGGGGGGATATACATGGAATTTCTATTACTGTACATGGGGCAGGATGAGGCCTCCAAGACTCAGATCAGGGGGACTCTGAATTCCACCGCGCCTCTGTTGGAGTCATCTCTGAGAAGATAATATCCAAAGTTAGAACATAGTCACATAGCAATCTCTTGCTAATGCCCTGAGTAGATCTGCATACCTTAATGTCTCACTTAGTTTCCAGCAGAAGCCGACCTCTAACTCGGCTATCGCAGGGCTCACACAGGCTCCAAAGATTGCACCGTAACCTCCTGTGCGTCAGGACGTCAGACAGCGGTAGCTATAACCTGTAGCTATATAAATCATAGGCTCCTTCCTGGGCAGGCTTCACCCCAGGTACTGAACTTTGGAGAGAAGGCCTTCCCAGGTGACACCGTGTTCACCATAGCCAACCTCACTCCCTCAGATCTGTCTTAGAACCTGGGGGATAGGCAGGGCAAAAGCAGGCCTCCTTGCTTTCTTGGTGGAAACCCAGTAAGGGCCTATCTAAAGGAAGTCCCAGGGCTTTTGAGGGCTCCTTATCTGAGCTCGGGAAGCCACGTGCAAGGCCAGCTCCAGATTTCAGGTAGAGGAAGCCTCAAAGGCCAGGTGCCTGGGTTAGAGGACTCTGTGACATCCTGTCCCTGAGCAGTAGCTGTTGTACACAGCTATCTAGTGCAGATGCTATCAGCCTGGATCAAAGGAAGTCCCCGCATGAGGCTGTTGGGCTTTGAGATCCTGCCAGAAGTTGAAGACAGAGAAAGAAGAAATGGGGCAGGCTGGGGTTGGAGTGCCGGTGAGGTGGAGTGGGGGGGTGGTTGGGGTGAGGGTGGGAGTGTCTGGTCATACATTAGGCTGATAGATCCCTGAGAACAGGGGATTGGAGGGCTTCAAGGGTTTGGATGGTAAGGTAAGGATTGGCCTCCTCTGGGTAATGATGATGATGACGACAATGATGACGATGACGACGACGACGATGATAATGTGATAATAATACAGCAACCCAGACAGACAAACAAACAGACAGACATACAGATGCTACTTAGGGAGGGAAAGAGTTTGTTTTTTATTTGGGGGGAGGGGGTTAGTGACTGAGGTTCTGCAGCTTCATACATGCTAAGCACATGCCAAGAGCTGCCTCCCCAGACTCTTGGTGTTTTTCCTTTTGAGACTGGGTCTCACTAAGTGGTCCGCAGGGGTCTTGAGCTCACGTTGTAGTTCAAGTTAAGAGAAACTTGCCATCAGGCGGTGTGAGCATCGTGGTGTGTCCACACAAACCTGGACGGTACAGGAAACTGCCTACTTCGTGTGCATGGTGGTACCTGCTGTATATGAACGCAGCTGAGGCACGGCAGTACCCCGATGCCACCAGGAATCCGGGAGCATGCGTTGTGTTACATCGCTGTGACGGTTATGATGTCTCTATGCGGTAGGAATTTTTGTGGCTCCAGTATTGTAGCAGGAACGGCAGGGCTTCCTCTGTGTAAGCGCTGGGGGCCGTGCAGCTGCAAAAGCATCTCCTGCAGGAGTGCTGGTATCGTAGGCAGTCCTCAATTAGGTCCTCCTGCAGGAGATGCTTTTGCAGCTGCACGGCCCCCAGCGCTTACACAGAGGAAGCCCTGCTGTTCCTGCTACACGGTGTAATCTTCTGGGCCACCTACCTTAGGCTGGTCACTCTCAAAGCACTAATTACTCCTAAATTCTACAAGCTCAAGTCCTACTACTGTCCTCATCTCCTAGAAGGAGAAACTGAGGCACAGGGAGGCTAAGTGGTTCCATCAAGGTCGCATACCTAGGGAAAGGTGAAGTCCCTGTGAGTGGCAGGCAGCTATGGAGCTGCTAAAGCTTACCAGAGATGCGGCAAAGGAAGCCAGTGCTAGGGTCGGATTCTCCCAACCTGGGAGGGACACCATGAAGGGACACCATGAGGCAGCAAAAGAAAGCCAATAACCATTCCAGACCAGGACTCAAAATGAAAGGGTTAAAAACCATTTGGGGAAGAACACCGCCTGGAAACACAGCAGGGTTTGGTCCCCATAGGAAAGACTGACCACACCCCAGAAGCAGAAGGGAGGTTGCCAGGGCTGGGAAGGGAAGTGGGAGGTGTCCTAGAGGTAGCTTCCTTCGTTTTGTAAGATTGGTTCCAGATATTACTTGCAGAACAATGAGAATGTGCTTGGCTGCAAATAGATAAACAAATGGGCACACCGCACATTCTAAATGTACAGCACCACAATTAAAAACTTAAAAATAAACCAGGTGATGGTGGCACACGCCTTTAGTCTCAGTACTTGGGAGGCAGAGGCAGGCAGATCTCTGAGTTTGAGGCCACTCTGGTCTACAGAGCAAGTTCTAGAACAGCCAGGGCCACAGGGAGAAATCCTGTGTCAAAATGAACAGACACATCGCTTCTCAGCCTTTTGGCTAAGATCAAGTGTAAAACGAACAGACCAACAAAAACAACCAACCAATAAACAAATAAATAAAACAAAATGAAATAAAAATAAACCAGGTGATGGTGGCACACGTCTTTAGTCTCAGTACTTGGGAGACAGAGGCAGATGGATCTCTGAGTTCAAGGCCAGCCTGGTCTACAGAGTGAGTTTCAGACTAGCCAGGGCTACACAGAGAAACCCTGTCTCAAAAATAAAATAAAATAAAATAAAACAAACCATACCAAACCAAACAAACTGAATGAATGAATAAAATAAAATAAACCATACCAAACCAAACAAACAAAATGAATGAATGAATGAATGAATGGCAAGCCAGCCAGGTGTGCTGGCTCAGTTTTATAATCCCAGCACCACTTGGATGGCTGAGATGGGTGGATGGTGAATTTGAAGCTAGTTTGGGCTACAGTCAACCTCTCTACCCAATAATAAAGAGTAAATATAAATATGTCATACAATCTGGAACGAAGTAAACAAAGATTAGCTTCTCAGTCTTAATTTGAGAAGAAATAAAAAGTATGACGAGGCGGGGAGGCTCCTGGGACAGCTCACTGACGGGTAAGGGCTTTGGCCACCACACTTGATGACCTGAGCTTGATCCCTGGGACCCACATGTGGGTACCGACTGTCACAAGCTGTCCTCTGACGTCTCTGTGTGCTGTGATGTGCATGTGCCCCCGAAATAAAATGTAATGAACTATACAGGAGAGATCGTTTCTTTCCCAACTGATCTACAGAGTCAATGAGATCCCAGTGACTTCCAACAAGGAAACTGAAAGCTGATCATGAAATGTCTGTGGAGGAATAAAAAGATCAAGACAGGAAGGGGCTGGAGGGATGGCTCAGAGGTTAAGAGCACTGACTGCTCTTCCTGAGGTCCTGAGTTCAATTCCCAGCAATCACATGGTGGCTCACAGCCATCTGTAATGGGATCCAATGCCCCCTTCTGGTGTGTCTCAGCAACCATCTGGAGAGATGGCTCCAACACAATCTCTTCCAGATTCAATTCCCAGCACCCACATCTTCTATAATGGGATCTGATGTCCTCTTCTGGTGTGTCTGAAGAGAGTGACAGGGTACTCACTTATATAAAATAAATAAAATCTTTTAAAAAAAAAAGTCACACGGGAAGAAGAGGGGCAATTTGCTCTTTGAATATTGAGATTTAATATAAAATATATTAATATGGGTATAGGATCAACTAATGGGTCCTAGTTTCCAGAACCTAGAAGCACATCTGTTATGTGAGGCTGGGCCAACTGATTAACTAGATGGGAAGGGGGAGTGGCATCCTCACATCACATCAATGGAGAACTCAATGCCATTCACATTAAGGAAATTCTATTCACATGAAGGAAGACGTCATAAACATTGACAAGAAAACATAGAGTATTATGCCTATGTCGTTGAGGTAAGGTATTAGGCCAGACTTCAAAACTGTCAATCATAAACAGTAGGGGACAGGTAGTTCAATGGGTAGAGCGCTTCCCTGGTAGGCACGGGTCCTAAGTTCCATTCCCAGCACCGAAAATTAACCAAACAAATTAAATCATTGATAACCGAGTGTATCAAATCCACGAAACAACATCCAAGGAAAGAGGACATTTTAAAATGAAAACCATGTCTACCAAGTTGGCAGAGGTTAAGAAATCTAACAAGGTCAATTTTTAGAGAAGTGGCAGGTCAATAATAACTTTTACAGCTACTAATGGGAGAGTTTACTGGTCCTCTGGGGACAATAAACTATTGTCCTGTAAAACCAAATGACGACAGACGTTTTATTTTGTATTTTTATGTCTGTGACCAGAAGAGGGTGTTGGATGTCCTAGAGTTAAGGCGGTTGCGAGGGACTTGGGTGCTGGGAACGGGACTCCTATCCTCTGCGAGAGCAGCAAGCAGCCCTCTCCAGCCACAGTTCCTCTATCAGAGGCCCTAAAGGAACTTTTGTGCTAAGACTCAGGAAACATATATGTCCACTTCCTACTGTCTGTGCGACCTTGGGAAAACCACTCAATGTCTTTATGCGTCTGCTCCCTCATCTGTAAAATGGGATTAAGGGTACTATTTCCTTGGTAAGATCGTTGTATGAATTGAAAGGGTTCATTTTTCCTCTCTAGACAGCCTTCTGTAGCCCCGGGCTGACCTCAAATCTAGAGCTGAGGCTGGCCTTAAAACTCCTGTTCCTTCTCTCGTTATCGTGCAAGCACTAGGGGTGCATGCAGATGCTACCACATCTGGCTTGAGTGAGCTGATGTTTTAAGGTACTTAGAATGCTAAGCACCATGTACCCGTTTCACATAAAAATAAGTGTATTTGAGTGACCGAGTACATCAAAGAAAAACTAACACAAAATTCTAGCGAGTGGGCGGAAAGAGAATGGACCCTTAGAGGCGAAGTCCATTGTAGAGGGAATCGTTTGTGCACTGTGCGGAAGCCTCACCTGTCAATAAAAGGCTAATGGCTTATGAGCTGAGGCAGGAAATACGGAGATGGAAGGTCCAGGATAGAGAGAGGGTTTCTGGGATAGAGTCGGAGGTGAGGGAGATTTGCCCTGGAACCCTAAAGAGAGGTCACAGGCCATGTGCCACTCGTAGGACAGAACAAACGGGGTAATTGTGATATGAGTGAGTTAGGGAACGGGCCCAAGCTTATGGCCTAAGCATTCATTCATCTTTAATTCTGTCTCCAAGTCACTGTTCCAGGGAACTTGGGCACAGGTAGAAAGCCCTCCATTACAGTTCGCAAGAGTTTTAGTGACATTTCATCCACAGCCATTACGTTACTGTGCACTGTGGTGACAGATATGACACCGACATCTTACACAGTATGTGTTCAATTTTACAGAAAGAACACAAAGAGGAAAGGAAAGTTCTGGAGCGTCTGCGAGGAAGGAGGAGACTTGGTGGGAACGTGTGCTGTAGCTTCATTGGGTCCCCTGTCACTGACTAGCATTGGTCTCAGGATGAGAACCACAGTGCTCACTTGACAGAAGGGGGCTGTCCCTTTCCGGGTCATAGCCGGTGTGGACCTGGGGGTAGGAAAGCGATGGCCCTGTATGACTTTAATCCCAACACAGAGACAGAATCAGGTGGAGCGCTGAGTGTTCCGGGTCAGCTAGGGCTGTTTCTAATCTGCAACCTAGATGGATGCCACCCAGAACAGGAAGGGAAAGAAGGAAGAAAACAGAAAACAGGAAACGGTCGCTAAGGCGGTGCAGGGACGGTGAGCTGCGCACAAGGAAAACAAGTGCTTCAGAAACTTCCAGAGAGGTGCTCCGCCCTCCGGGGGATACCTGACCCCTGCGGGTACCAGAGTGGGGTGGGGGAGCTGAGGCCTAGAGAGAAGAAGAATACAGAAGTTCCACGCCCATGCCGCGAGGCTCCTGGGAGGGGAAATGGGGGAAAGTCAGACGCTGCGACTTACGCTGCGACTTACCGCGTGGGAGCTCAGATGTTGGCTACTGGGGATCCTGCTGCAAGCGGTTGTGTGTGTAATTTCTACCAGTTGAACGTTTGACTTTTTCAGGGGTCACGTGTTTCCTGTACCGTGGTTTCTACATCAAATTATCATGACTACCGGCATTTCCCACACACTGACATAAAATATACCCAACAAAATTTATTAGTTAGTCTGTGGGTTGTTTTATTTTGTTTCTGGCAGGGTCCCCGCCACATAGACCAGGCTAGCCCCAAATTCAGTTTCCCACCCCCAGCCTTTGGAGGGCTAGCTAGGGTTACAGTCATGAGCCACCGTGTCTTTAACCCTTTTCAAACATCCAGTTGTGCGGCACTCAGTTCATTCACCGGGAGTCACCTCTGGTTCCTTTCCCCTTTCCAAACTGAAACCCATGACCCATGGCAGAAATTCTCCATTCCTTCCCCCCAAACCCTTAGAAACTCGCATTTTACCGTCTGTCTCTGCGTTTGACTTCTCTAGGTGCTTCTGTGACTTTACGTCATTCAGCAGCTTCTGGATTCATCCACGTGGCGGAACACCCTCTCCTGAGGACGACCTCACTGGACATGGTGACCACCACATTTCTTGTGTATCAGTCACCTGCCCACAGCTGGACACCTGTGTTACTTCCACTTCCTGGCAGCTGTAAATAATGTTGCTAGGAATGCGGTATGCAAATTCCCTTTGTCTTTTAAAAAAAACGTATCAGTGCATTTATGTATGTAGTTGGAACACGTTCATGTATGCAGATGTGTGTCCTCCAGAGGAGCAGAGAACAAGTTAGTTCTCTCCACGTGGGGCCTGAGGATTGAACTCTGGTCATCGGGTTCGATAAACACCCTTTTACGCCGAGCCACCTTGCTGGCTCAAATCCCTGTTTTCAATTTCTCTCTCGGCTCCCTGGCCACCACAAAGCGAGCATCTCAGGTCTTCCCCAAGCTCCCTGACACAATGCTGTATGTCTCTATTGTCCGGGCACAACAGAGTCAAGCGACCGTTGACTGAAAGAACCCTGAAATAACGACCTAAAATCCTTTCAAAGAGATCAAGGGCCTCTTGGGAGATCATTAAGTCACCTGGGGACCGTCTTTGAAAGACATTGTGGGACTGTGTTCCTTCCTCTTTGCTTCTTGGCTAGAAATGTGGCTGTCCCCTCTCCAGGGATGCTCCATCTGCTGCGGAAAGGTCTGATTATACAATACTACAGAGCTATGCATTTGAAAATGGTTAAAGTGGGGGCTGGAGAGATGGCTCAGCGGTTAAGAGCACTGAACTGCTCTTCCAGAGGTCCTGAGTTCAATTCCCAGCAACCACATGGTGGCTCACAACCATCCGTAATGGGATCTGGTGCCCTCTTCTGCTGTGTCTGAAAACAGCTACAGTGTATACATATACATAAAATAAATAAATAAATAAATCTTTACGAAAAAAAAAAAGAAAATGGTAAAAGGGTCTAGCCATCTCAGTTTCAGTTCTTTGGGAACATTCCCCAAAGCTGTGTCACATGGCCACTCACTGCAAGTTACAGAAGAGTTGCAGTCTTGTTTCTTCCCCTTCATGTGTAGCTTCTTGAGGCCTTTGATAGAACGAGCCACTCACCGGTCCTCTGTGCTCATGGTGGCGACACAGAGCACCCTCTTCTCTGGCTGTGTCCTGCACTCCACTAAAACCTATTGGTGACTAAGAATCATCGCCTAAAATCTCCTCATGTTTGTAGCCTCAACTAGCAAGTCATTTACTCTAGCAGGGTGGTTTCGTTTTAGCAAGCAGGAAGTACAGACAGCCGGGTGCTACGGGCGGGTCCTGGGAAGCCCGCCAGCTAGGTTCACTCAAAAAGCAAAGATCTAGTTTCCGCCGGGCAGTTTCTCAGTCTACACCAGTTAAAGTTCTGGCCCAGCAAAGTCACAAATTAGACCTTACCAGGAGGCCACAGAATCCTCCAGACTGTGAATGAATGCCAACCAAGAATGCTGGGGTCTGCTGGCTTTGGAGCAATTTCTCTTGGTGCTTTTTTTTTTTTTTTTTTCTTTTCTTTTCTTTTTTTTTTTTTTCGGAGCTAGGGACCGAACCCAGGGCCTTGCACTTGCTAGGCAAGCGCTCTACCACTGAGCTAAATCCCCAACCCCTCTCTTGGTGCTTTTGTGCCTCGATTTCTTCAAAGAAATCCACCCCCCTGCCCCCACCCCGTACCTCCTGAGATCAGGTTTCTCTGTGTAGCCCTGGCTGCCCTGGAGCTTACTCTGTAGATCAGGCTTGGCTGAACGCAAAGATCTACCTGCCTCTGCCTCTTGGGCACTAGGACTAAAGTCGTATGCCGCAGTGCCTGGCTTCAAGTTAATTTTAAAATATCCTGCCATATGGTTTAAGAGGCCTCTGTTGTAGTCATAAATTGGGGTACACATCTGCAACAGTCAGCATCATGTTGTCACAACAAAACACTTGAGGTATAATATGTTTTTTTAAAATTATGTGTATAGGTCTGTGCACAACATGCAAGTCTGGTGCCCATCGAGGCTAGAAGAGGGCATCAGATTCCCTGGGAACGAAGTTACAGATAATTGTTAGCCGCCATGTCCGAGGTGGAATTGAACCCTGGTCCTTCGGAAGAGAAGCTAATGCTCTTAACCAATTAACCCTTTCTCCAGCCCCGGTGATCAAACTTAGAAAAAAGATTTAGTTCAGTTTTAGAGGTTTGAAGTCCTAGACGAGGGGGTGGGTGGCATTCGTTTAAGCTTCTAGGAAGGGTGGTCTACAGCAATGGTGGACACGTGTGATGCAGGAGGGCGTCACTGAAGCAAGTCACTACGCAAAGTCCTACGGTGTCTCTAGAGACGGGAAAGGACGTAGATGGGAATTTTCCACATATTCTGCACTGTAAAGACACACTTGCACTCCACACTGTAAAGAGTAATCAGGACAGCTATGGTCTCACCGGCTTAGCATGGGCGGCGACATTGACAATGGTTTCACTGGCTCAGCATGGGTGTGTTGCCAATGGTCTGTTTATTCTGAGCTGACCCCCTTTCTCCCTTGGTGGGTAGAGAAGTATCTTACTTAGGGTTTTTATTGTTGTGATGAAACACCATAACCAAAAACCACGTTGGGGAGGAAAGGGTTTATTCAGCTGAATACTTCCAGATCATAGTCCATCACTGAAGGAGGTCAGGACAGGAACTCAAGCAGGGCTGGATCCTGGAGGCAGGAATTGATGCAGAGGCCACGGAGGGTGCTGCTTACTGGCTTGCTTCCCCTGGCTTGCTCAGCCTGTCTTCTTATAGAACCCAGGACCACCATGTGCTGGGTCCTCCCTCATTGATCAGTAATTGAGAAAATGCCTCACAGCTGCATCTCATGGAGGCATTTCCTCAACTGAGGCTGCTGCTGCTTCCTCCTCCTCTTCCTCCTCCTCCTCCTCTTCCTCCTCTTCTTCCTCCTCCTCCTCCTCCTCCTCTCCTCCTCTTCTCCTCCTCTTCTCCTCCTCCTCCCCCTCCTCTTCCTCCTCCTCCTCCTCTTCTTCTCCTTCTTCTTCTTTTCTTCTCCTTCTCCTCCTCCTCCTCCTCCTCCTCTTCTCTCCTTCTCCTCCTCCCTCCTCCTCCTCCTCCTCCTCCTCCTCCTCCTCCTCCTCCTCCTCCTCCTCCTCCTCCTCCTCCTCCAATGACTCTAACTTGTGTCAAGCAGACCCACAAAACCAGCCAGTACGAGAGGTTTTAGCAGAAGGAAGAAGAGATGTCTAATTAAATAACATCTAACTAACCACAGGCAGAAAGCAGAGCAGGGTGTGGACGAGGGCAGAGAAAGCTAGAGTTTCATGGTAGACCGGAAATTCACTTGGTGAGAGCCCAAATAGGAGGCCGTGGGTCAGTCTGGAATCGTGGGTTACACAGATAATTTGTAAAAACGTCGGTCAAGAGTTGGTAAATAATCGGCATTGTGTGGTTTGGTAGTTTGGAAGTCTGGTAGGTACAGTTGGCATCTGTGTTCTTGTAGGCTGTGTCCAAGGGCACGGGGGCACCTGTACAACTGCAGGGGTTCACGGAATGCCCAGTTCCAGGACCACCCTCACTCTACAAGGGACGGGGTAACATGTGTTCTGGTCAATGTTAACTCGTAATGGGAAAAGCTTGTGGCTATGGGGTTTCTTAGAAAACTTATCAGCTAGTGAAGGAGTTGGGTTTAGAAAGCCAGGTCCCTGGGGGAAAGATGACTCAATGCTTAAAAGCACTGACTGGGGATTGGGGATTTAGCTCAGTGGTAGAGCGCTTGCCTAGCAAGTGCAAGGCCCTGGGTTCGGTCCCCAGCTCCAGAAAAAAAAAAGAAAAAAAAAAAAAAAAAAAAAAAGCACTGACTGTTCCTCCAGAAGAAGCACTCCCAGTCCCATGGGATTGGACACCCTCCTCTGGCTTCCATGGTTACTGCATGTATGTGGTATACAGACAAAACGCCCATATACATAAAAACAAACTAAATAAAATTTGCATGGAAAAAAAGGGGGAAGCTAGGTCTCTTGGTCTGGACCCCAGCCTCATTTCAGGGGAGTCCATTGCAGGGTGTAGAGTCACATTGGTATTCAGGCTGGTCATTCGAGGGGTCATACTGAGAAGCCACGGCCGGACTGGGGATGGACAGCACACGAGTGCCATCTAGTGGTGGAGAAAGTAAGCAGGCAGGGTGGCTGCCCAAACATTCCTTTATGTTCAAAGGTGGATTTGGATACAGACAGGTCCTGAGAAACTGTGTTTTGAGACAGGATTTCAGGCTGGCCTGAAATTCACCAGATAGCCTAGGTTGGTTTAATTTCATGGCAATCCTGCCTCAGTCTCCCAAGGGCTGGGGTTACAGATGTGAGTCACCAAGGCAGTGTGATAGACTATTTTAGTGTTAATTGTATATGTGTTGTGTCCGCATGAAAATATGTATACATGAGTCCAGGTGCTCACAGGAGCCAGAAGGTATTGGATCCTCTGGAACTGGAGTTACAAGTGACTGTGGGATACCCCATATGGGTGCTGGGAACTGCATTGGGATCCTCTGGAAACCAGTATGCTCTCTCTAGGCCCCCGAGGGCCCTCCTATTAAGGAGGGTAATAGAGATGTGAAAAATACATCCATAAAAATCCAGGAGCCGAAGTGCTGAGGAGAGGACCCGCAGAAAGAGGTGCTTATGACAATCAGGCTGGACTTGAACTCCTGGCCTCAGCCTCCCCCCATCCCCTTTTTTTCTTGAGACAAGATCTTACCACATAACCCTGCCTGGCCTGGAACTGGCTGTGTAGATCAGGCTGACCTTTAAACTCACAGAGATCTGCCTGCCTCTGCAGTGCTGGGACTAAAGGTGTGACCACACCCAGCCCCTCCCCCTTTTATCTGCCGGCCAATTCATGGATAAAAAGCCAGTGTGCTCGACTGGAGACCGGAAGGGAGAACACACTCTTTCTTTTGGAAGAGGCCAAGACTGGCTGTTTGGCAAGGGGAAAATCCAACAAGCACAGGGTTTACAGGTTGTTGTTTTTTTCTTTTTTTGTAGTTAACGGGTCTTTTCTTTCTTTTATTTTGTATATGTGAGTACACTGTTGCTGTCTTGGTGTCTTCAGACACATCAGAAGAGGGCATTGGATCATCTTCCAGATAGGTGAGCCACCATGTGGTTGCTGGGACTTGAACTCGGGACCTCTGGAAGAGCAGTCAGTGCTCTTAACCCCTGAGCTATCTCTCTAGCCTGATTTCTTTCTTTCTTTTTTTTTTTTTTTTTAAAGATTTTATTTATTAATTTTATATATGATGAGTACATTGTCACTGTCTTCAGACACACCAGAAGAGGACATCAGATCTTGTTACAGATGGTTGTGAGCCACCATGTGGTTGCTGGGATTTGAACTCATGACCTCTGGAAGAGCAGTCAGTGCTCTTAACCGCTGAGCCATCTCTCCAGCCCTCTAGCCTGATTTCTAACCAGTGAAGAGCACCAGGTTAAATAGCTGCAAATAGTGTGGTGAGGCCTGGCAACGCCCCTCTTCCTGTGTTGGGAGAATCTCCCACCTTGGGAGTTTATGAGGACTGTGATCTCTCACTGTGGAGGGAGAGACAGTACTGGACCCTGGCTTTCCCAGCCTCCTTTGCTCCTCCCAGACTACTCATGCCTGTTAATCTGGGACTCAGTGGAGATCAGGATAGCAGTTCCTAGGAGGGCCCGATGACTGTAGTGAGATCATAGGGTTCTAGGGCATAGACCTGGTCTCCCTCCCATCCTACTTGTCGGCAGCCTTTCTAGTCACCCTGAGGCCAACAGGAAGAACTACTTACTCATTTTGTGACCAGAAAACAGAGGAAGGGGAGGTGCCCAAATTCTCTCAAGGGCACACTTGAAACTACAGAACTGTCCCCCTCCTTGCGCACCACCCACAGGCTTAGCTCTTGAAGTTTCTACTACCTCCCAGTAGTGTCTTTTCCTGGGACCAAACCTCAGTAGGCTTTTATGGGTCATGGAAGAGGTTGGTCTCCTGAGGATGTGGCTGGGTTCAAGATTTAATACTTGAAAAGTATGACCACAAGTCTCAGGACCCTCCTGGGCTCCTGAAGCCCAGGACACGGGAGGCGTGGTCAGCATCTACACAGAGCCTGACAAGATGTTCTGGGGCTAGGGAGATCGTGTGTGTGTGTGTGTGTCTGTGCGCGCGCGCACGCGCGTGCGTGCTTGTGCACGCACGTGCTTTGTAAACAGCCCTTATCTTGAGCCAAGAGCCCCGGGAGCCTCCATGACTTCCCTAGACAGGAGGAGGATGAGGAAGCAGAGACTCTTAATTGACTGCAGGCGACAAGGACACAGCCAGTGGGGGCACTGCTGTCTGTGAGCGGCTAACATGTTCCAGGTCAGACGTCCCTCTTCCCTAGTGCTGTTTGAGTGGAGTTAATCATAAGCTCGTCTCTCTTCCCTGGTACCTTAGTCCAGATCCCTACTCACTTGGGAGCCTAATTCCCATCTGTACTAGGTAGGTCCCAATGGGCCATCTTTCAAGGTGGTCCTTTCTTTATCGGCTGTCAAGGAGGATTCTCTAGCTGTGGATGCCAGGGAGCCATTTTCTCACAAGCTTAGCCAGCTGTTCAGGCCATGCAGATGCTGTGGGCCTGAAGTTGTGAGCCTGGCTCCTTGCTCTGAGCGGCACT
Source organism: Rattus rattus (assembly GCF_011064425.1). NCBI lineage: Eukaryota > Metazoa > Chordata > Mammalia > Rodentia > Muridae > Rattus > Rattus rattus. The sequence continues at coordinate 72,728,232 of NC_046162.1, read as the reverse complement.
CTAGTCTTTAAGAAACAAGGCGGGGTTGGGGATTTAGCTCAGTGGTAGAGCGCTTGCCTAGCAAGTGAAAGGCCCTGGGTTGGGTCCTCAGCTCTGGGGAAAAAAAAGAAAGAAAGAAAGAAAGAAAGAAAGAAAAAGAAACAAGGCAATTCCCAAATCTAAAACTACCTTTATTTGTGGCTGGCTCAGCATAAGTCGCCTTCATCAGTGAGCAGAATTATAAAACTGTACAAGAGGTAAAAAAATAGGCCGTTTAACTTAGTGACCCTCATATCATGAGCTTTGAAAATACACATAAAATTGTACAATCTGGCAGTTTATAAAATATAAAGCTAAAAAGAATATTTTAGTTCCCACAAAGAGGAGTGAATCATACAATCAGCACATATCCATTAAACAATTAACTGTCCACAGAGAAGACACATGGCACAAGATTTTTTTAAAAAATCATCCAAAAATTAACATTCTACCCAGACCAAATTATTCACCCTTTAAAGACAAGGCTACCATAAGGTGGCAGGATACAGTGTAACTTTTCCTTTTCCAGTTTTAGAATGGTCAGGGGTACTGTCCAAAATAGATCTGATGTGCTTTCAGCAAGTGCAATTGTAACCGGATATACTTCGGAGTAAAAATTAAATAAATATAAATAGATTTAATAAATATGTCATTGCAAAAGGAACTACACAAGGTCTTTGTGTGGGGACGCCACATAGCTGGCTGGTAATGCTTAGTGAGTGGGGACTCCCCCGTCACAGTTTTAGGGACAACTGGGAAGGAATACTATATCCACCAAACACATGGGAACAGGAGAGAGGCCGCCACAGGACTCTGGCAAGCAGTATGGATAAGGCTGCTCCAGAGGGAGACGCAGCACAGATGTGCTTCTGCGGCTTTCTAGTGAGTACAGAAGAGACCTAAGTGCGGAAAGCAACCAGATTTACACGCGGACATTCTCTAGTTCATCCATGAAAAGTAAGAACGAGGGTGGGGGTGGGGGAGGGAGCAGGCACTTTGGCTTGAAAGAATCCAGACCTCAGGTGGAGGTCTGATAACCTTCAGGTGAAGCTGATGATAGGCCCCAGACGGCCAACACCATGGCTTCCAGGTATGAGGGATGGGCAAGGACAGAACTGCTGGAAACCAATCACGGAGCAGGGGGGTTTCAAGATTCAAGAGGCTCTTTCCAGGGTAGCTATTGCGCGCACTCTAGCTCTTCCGACACCTCTGCACCGTGACGACAAAAATGATGAACACAGAGCAGGCCCAGAAGCAGACAGAATCCTGGCACAGCTAGCGAGTGGAACCAAAGCCCTGCAGATGACAAGCAAGGGCCAGCACAGGGGAGCCTGCAGCCAGAGGTGGCTCTGCAGCGGTCACAGCAGCCACCAGCTGATTAGCCTTGACTTTGGGAAAGTCGCTGCTGCAGCCACCTGAATCTCGTGCACACGAAACCGCCACAGTCAAGCGACTCCGAGGAGAGTCGTCTCGGGCCTATCTTCAATTTGGTGGAAACCACTCAGCCATATCCAGTGATCTCAGACCTCCATCTTCTCTGTATTGCATCATGGGAAGAGCAGGGGATACCTCTACTCACAATTAGGGGTTCACCTTTAGTCTCTAGATGGCCTAGTGATTTACCATGTGGCACCTATGTTCCCAAAAGTGCGAGTGCTTTGGTACCTAATGAAACGGCACACTTCCTAACTGAAAGTTCAACACAAGACAAGGTTTAAACAAAGAGAACATCACAGAAACGGCTCAATTCCATCGCAAAGCTGAAGATGCTGTGCTCATAGACACCTGGCAGTCTCCTGGGATCATGCGTGATGCTACGGGGCTGCCCTGGCGGAAAGACAGCGTCTCCTGCTGAGCACCCCAGATGTCCAGGGTTTTTATGGTACACCTAGAGGACAGACGGTGAGCTGAGATGGGACGGTTTTAAGGCACAAGTGGGGCAAACCCCAAAATACACCCTTCTTAACCACTGGAGTTTTCTTTCTGCCCTGACACTTGTGTGCCGTTGATTCGTGAGGCTTCAAAAGGCAGAAGTTTTTCCCGTATCCTTCATCTATGTCCCAAGTGACTCACATCCCACCTAGCTCTCCGCAAAGTTTTCAAATGAGCATGGTGAACAGAGGACTTCTGGAAACTTGATTGGTCAGAGACTGAGCTGAGAAGTGATAAGTGGCAAGGACAACTGAAAAGCTGACTCCAGGCAGACTGGGAGGTGACACGAAGGTGAGTCTTTAGAAGAGACTTCAGCCCTTGTCAACGGGAAACTTAGCCATGAGGAACGGGGCAAGCAGCAGTCCCTCCACACTGACTCCGTCTCCTCACACTGGTCTTGGCTGTTACCTCCTGGGCCCACTGACAAAGTGCTATGCTAACAAGTGGGCAGGAAGCCAGACATGGGGTCGAGGTTCCAGGGTCTAAACAGGGTCACCCATGAGGTCCAAAGATGTAGGAGGTTAAGAAAAAGTCCTCTTTGACCACCATGAAAGTTAAGAAAATCAAATTCTACAGCAGCAGAGGAAGCTCTGGGTAAGTGGCCCTGACATGCACACCCAGAAGCCCTCTTAGGGGACGCAGTGGCAGTGACTCAGTCAGTGCAGGGCATGAAGCTGCTGAGACCACTCTTAGCACAGAACAAAATGGAGCCTTAGCTCACCAGGACTACACAACGGAAACCACTGCTGGCTACAGGGAGTCTACACAGGATCTCCCCACAGACCCTGACTGCGTGCTAACCTCTAAGGCTCCCTAGGACAATAAATTCTGACTGGAACGTAAATTAAAAATTAACTTTAGAGAAAAACGGTACTGATGTAATTACTTTGACATTAATACATTTACACAGTGTTGCTAGAATGTCTTACTTTCAGCATTTCACAATGTGCTACATTCTCGAGGGAATGGTGATTTTTGGTACCACATAAAACAGAAGATATTCTATCTTGTACTTCTTCACAAGCATCGAGCTACATTTGACTTACTCACGCGAGCGTAGCTTTCTGCAATGTGATCGAAACACACTTATAAAACCTGCCAGGAGGAAATCTAAAAGCCGGCCTAAAAAGCCCATGATAGCCTGGTCTTGGCGCTCTGCCTCCAGGCGTTGACTCAATCTATTCGCTAATCTGCTGGCCTCTGGGGCAGACGGACCCTATCACTCACTTTCTGGTTCTGAGCTTCTCCGAGTGACTAAGAAGTTCCCTCTCGTTGCTCTTCTCTGGCCCTGAAAACCTGTCTCTGTCCCTGTCTGGTCTTAGCTGCCTTCCTGGTGGCCAGGAAACTCAATCTCTGGCCCGCATGGCCAGGACTCAACCTCTCAGGGGCCACTGTTTAGGCCACTTGTGCTGGGCCAGCAGGACATCCAGAACCAAATGTCTGCTTCAACTTCCAGAACCACAGACACATATCCAGTGTCCATGGGCATTGCTAAGTAGTCTCCATGCCCCAATCTCACGACTGCTGCACGAGGCAACACAGGCTCATCAGTAACTTGGAGGTGCCTGTCCCCATGGCAACCTCTGAACATCTCTTCCTTAGACCCCACAGCTCTCAAACCATCTCTATCAGAGGCTGGCTGCACTTGCTGTACCCCACCCAATCGGGCTGCTTCTAGCATGCAGGCAAACAGGATTCTTCCACTCTCTTACTAAAAGGCCCCCAAAATGCCATCTCACAGGAATTTTAGAAAGAAATAAAAGTGGAAGTGAGTTCATCCATTGACAGGGAAGCAAGCTCATCCAGTGAAAGGTTGATGCTGCTCCTTCTGCAGCCCCTGGGCCAGGCCCACCTCCGTAGCCATCAGGGCCACAGCTCCTCAGGTCTCTGTAGTCGTGAGGCCTCTCCTGCCTCCTAGGTCAGCAGCTCCTCTCTGGCTGCAGATCAGCAGCTCAAGGCACTTGGTTTGAGAAGCTTATCTTCCTGCTAATCCCAGAGGCAATGAGCTACGACCGCAGAGATCAGGCCCATGGTCCTTGTTGGGGCCACCAGACCAGAGGGCTGCCCTCGCTCAGAGGGCATCTGGAATCCCTGGAGGCTGGGCTTCTGTGGGCTCGTGCCAGTAGTAGGTCTGGAAGAGTCTCTCATGTCTGCACAGTTCCATGGCTCGGTAGGTGTGAGAGAGGAGGTGGGGGAAACGTGATGTGAAGTAGCGCACGAAGTCATCAGGGATGGAGCCCAGCGTCTCCTGAACCTCCAGAGGGAGCTCCCGGTAGTGGTGTCTCTGTGAATGAGCAGACACACAGCTTTACAGGTAGATAGCAGTGCTAGGGTTTCTGTGGACAGGAGGTGCATGCGCCACCGTGTATCCCGGCTGTCCTGAGCCTTGCTTCCTTCAGTGGGAAAGCTGCAAGCATTACGGCCTGGCTGAGGGGACAGCAGCTTTAGCCTCACGAGGTGCTGACTGCCTGCAAGGGAGCGCAGGCCTCTTGTGAAGGTCATGGGATTGTAGTGTTTGTCCCAACAGGCTCGAGGCTGCTTCTGTGACTGAGGTCTGCCCTGTGTGAAGGCTGCTTGGTGACAGCACAGGTCAAGAGCATCCCTAGGACTCTAAGAGGACATAGAGGGACCCTTTCCCAAGTCACTGAAGACCTGGCCTTATACAGGAAAGTAACCAGGAGTCCCTGGTAGAATGCTGATATAGTGGTTGTCAGGCAGTCAGAGGACCAGAAATTAGCAAGGAGACCATGAAGCACACATGTCCCAAGAGACTAACTAGTCCCTGCAGCTTAACCCTGCATTCTAAAGTCTTCCTTGAGGGAAGACATGGCCTTTTTACTTGGTGCGTGGTTGGAATGAGAGCAGTTCCCATACGCTCATATACTTGAAGGTGTGGTTCCCAGTTGGTGGACCATTTAGGATTAGGAGGTGTGGCCTTGTTGGAAGAGGTGTGTCACTGGGTGTGTCACCATGTCAGGCCCAGTGTGGATCAGAATGTGAGCTGTCAGCTACTGCTCCAGCCCCAAGCCTGCCTGCCCGCCCGCTGCCGTGCTCCCTGCTGTGATGGTCACGGACCCTCTCTGACACTGCAAGCAAACCTCCAGTTAAAATGCTTCCTTTGTCCATGGTGTCCCTTTACAGAACAGAACAGTAACTACAATGCTTGTTAAATCCAGCCGAGCCTGCCCAGCCAGGTAGGATCCAGTGTGAGGAAGAGATACACAGAAGTGAGTAGCGGGCAGCAATCTCGCTGCGCCCACCACCGAAATCCTCGCAGCCCTTTACCTTATTCCTCATGGCTCGGAGGAGATCCCGGACGGAGCCACCTTTATAGGTTCTGAATTTGCGCAGATCTAGAAAAACATTAAGGGATGTAATGGTTAGGCCAGTAAATCTTTACAGAGAATTCCTGGGCTCTTGCAACTGGACTAAAGTGAAACGAACTCTCAGTCAGGACAAAAGATGCTACTACCTCTTGGATCTGAACAAAGGTGGTGCTCCTCTGGAGCCCAGCACCTTAGAGCACAACCTGTCACCAGCCTGTCACCAAGGGACAGACATAAAACTGCATCCCTTTGACCAAGCCCACAAGGACATCCACAAGGACACGCTCAAGTAAGTCTCAAATCCAAGAGGAGGGATTTGGAACTCCAACAGCTGGAGCTGCCTTGTCTACATCAAGTTCTCAGAAATGGTTGCAGTTTTCAAAATGTCTCCTCCCGCCTTAGCATGGTCACCTGTCTGCAGGGGGACAGTGATGTTCTCCCGCCAATCCATCTTAACCACAGCTCTCCCGCCTCTCTCCAACTGCCGCACGATCGGGCCATCCAAGGACTCCTTTTCTATTCGGTCACTCACATCCTGGGGGAAGACAGGCGATAGGTGCTGGTCAGGGCTAGGGATTTGGGGTTGTCCGCCCTAAGCTACAGAGCAGGCACTGGTCTGTGAGCTGTAAGCAAACTGACATTCCTCTCAGGCCTAGGCTGCAGGCTCCTCAAAGCTAGGCAGCCGGCACCTACCCTGATCCACTGACTTTGTCTCTGAGTAGATACATCTGTCACTCACTGGGACGAACTTGCAGAGATCCCTTCCATGTCAAGAGAGAGATGTTATAGAAATGTACCCGTATGCAGGGCACACATCCACCTCTGGACGTTCACACTCACACAAAGCATATTTACACAGAGCTACAAGGTACAAAACACCTCTCCAGGGAGCCAAAGCATAGCGGGAGAGCTTAACTCAGCCTGGGCTTCAGATGTCCTTAAAACAGGACATCTCAACGGCTAACCAGAAGGTCACGTAACTCCTCACCTGAGCACTAGAGAGGCTATGAAGAGTGGTAGGTGGTGGATCCTGTAGGAGGGAAGGAGGGGTTCCCTATGTACTAGCCTTTCAGAACCCCTGCCTGTAAGACTGGCTATGAGACGGAACGATGAGCCCATACATCAACGCTGAGCCCTTGGGAGAGTCGGTCACATACTTCTTTGATAAAGGCAAAATCAGACTGGATAATCTTTTCTTTTTCTTTTCCCCAACTGACGGACAGGGTCTAATGTAGTCCAGGCTGGCCTTGAACTTGCTACATAGCAGAAAAATGACTTTGAACTCATAGTCCTTTTGCTTCCACCTCCAGAGTGCTGAGATTCCAGGTTACAGGTGTAAGCTAGCACGGCCCACGTACTGGGGATTCCTATTCGAATGTACAGGGAAAAGCCTTGAAGGAAAGCTGGCAGGATGGCTCAGTGGGTGAAGGTACTCACCACCAAGCCTGATGATCTGAATTTCATCCCTGAGCTCTGATAATAGAGGGAGAGAACTGATTCCCACAAGAGTTCTTCTGACCACCACATGTACACAAACACACACACACACACACACACACACACACACACACACAAATAAATGAAAAAAAAAAAAAAAAAGCTCTGTGGAGACTGGATAGTCCTAGCAGGCCTGGTGGAAACACTTCTCAGAGTTGCAATTGCTTTAGATACAGCTGGTTGACAGAACAGAGACACCCTGTCTAAGTCAGATATACAACTTGGATATACTGACTCTACTTCATTCTGTTGTCTGTTTTGTCTAGTGACCTAGACTTGAGAATTTTCATGTTATATCCTGTGGCTTACAGTGACCAATCATGATGCTACATGTACCCATTGCTGCCTTGGAGTAAGATACTGGACCCTTCACCCCAAAGACATTTAAATGATTACTAAGCACCAGCAAAAGGCCAGGCAGTGTCCTTTGTAGGTGCTTGGGACAGAACAGTGATTAAAATTACCCACAAAGGGGTTGGGGATTTAGCTCAGTGATAGAGCACTTGCCTAGCAAGTACAAGGCCTTGGGTTCGGTCCCTAGCTCTGAAAAAAGAGAAAAAAAGAAAAAAAAAATTACCCACAAAGTCCTGCCTTCAAGGGGCCTGTGTTGAAGGGCATCGCTATAGCCATGGCTCTGCCAAACTCCAGACAATGTGAGTGTCCATTCTAAGTCAGGGTGCTTTCCAGGAGAAAGCCTGCTGCCCCACCCCACACTCTTCATGGTTTACCCATCTCATGCCACCTAACACCCACCAACAGTCCACACAAAGCCACTTGGCAATGTCACAGAACCACAGCTGTAGCTGTCACTTGCCAAGGAGGTCTGAGCCACTGATCTTAAATTTTAGCCCAAAGTGTATACTAAACAAATGAGATCTGAGTAAAGGACAATAGAGAAAACTTAAGGAGATGTCTGAATTTATGACATTGAATGAAATTATACGGTATCTGAATTTGCTTCAAAAGATGGCTCAACAGTTAAGAACACTTTATGCTCTCACAGGGGACTAGGTTTGGTCCCAGCCCCATGTGGCAGCCTACAATCACCTGAACCTTGTTTCAGGGGAGCCGACACTCCATGCTGGCCTCTGTGGGTACCAGGGCAAATACATGGTGTACATATGTACACTTGTCTCTGCAAAGCCAGAGACAACACGAACACTCAGACACATGAAGAAACTTTAACAAAGTCATCTATGTGGGACAGCGCAGAGATGAACGCTTGCCGAAACTGACGGACAGAGAGGTGCTCTCCGGAGCACCAGTCTATTTTTGAGATTTAGGAATCTCCAGATATACAGTTTAACAATTAGGGCACAGTGAGGGGCTGGAGATGCTCAGTAGTTAAGAGCACTTCCTACTCTCACAGAGGACCTGGGTTTAGTTTCTAGTATCCACACTGGGTCTCAATCTTCTGTAGCTCTACGTCCAGGGGATCTGACACATTTTCTGAACTCTGAAGCCACCAGGTACATGTATGGTGCACAAACATACATGCAGGCAAAACATTCATAAATATAAAAAAAATCTAATCTTTTAAAGAAATAAAATTAGGTACATTCATATGATAGAATGTCATAGTTATAATTTTATGTATAAGTTTTAAAAAGCAGGATATAACATATATATACATACATATACATATATACACACACACACATATATATATACATTGATCCCAATTATACTATTTATATGAAAACATTTAAAATGTGACAGTTAATTTTAGTTGTCACCTAAGACATATATGTCTAGGTGTGTCTGTGAGGGCAATTCCAGAAAGGAGCAGCCTAGAGCAAAGGGCCTTCTCTCAGCATGGGCAGCACCCACTGGCAGGTGGGCTGCTACAGAGAGGGCCTGGGGAAGCAGTCTTGCCTGATGGCCTTTGCTTCTTGCTGTCCCATTCTGTTGCTGCTGTCATTTTCCCTGGCATCAGAACCCGGCTCCTGTGGCCTAAGACCAGGGGCTCTCTGGTCTTCAGGTCTTCAGTGCAGACTGCTAACTGCTGACACAGTCCAGTTCTGTGGACTGAGCAGCCGCTGGCTCTCAGTCTAATGTGTGACGGTCATGGCTAGACTACCTAGCCTGTACTGTGTGTCCAGTCCCTTACACACTGAACTGACTAGCACAAATGTCAGGCCCATCTGCCTTGGTTGTAGGCGATAGATCGCGGTTTTGCTCTCTGTCCTTTCACCTTTTGAGGATCTGGAAGACTTAGGATTGTGATGGAGAAACAGGCCCAGGTACCTGGAAGAACTGGAGCTGCTTTTCCAGGCTCCAGAAGAACGGGTGTTTTAGCACGCGCTTTGCCGAGGGTCGCTGCTGCGGATCCATTGCAATCATTTTCTCTATCAACTCACGAGCAATGACGTCCTCTAAAGAGGAAAATAAACAACCACTGCTTTATTCCCAACCTATCGCCAAATGACATCTCAGAGCCCTGACAAGTTTGTGTGGCCCTGCAGGAGTGCTTCCGTTGTTCGTATGTGTACAGGCTTGTGTGTATGCACGTATACAGAGGTAGAGGCTTATGTCAAATATCTTCCTTAGGTGCCTCCTGCCTCGTTTCATGAGGTTAGAGTCTCACACCGAACTTGGGATCTCCAATTCAGCCTGGCTGCCTAGCAAGTCACAGGATCCTCCTGTCTGCATCCCGAGTCCTGGGGTCGCAGATGCAGGACAACCTCAGGCTTCTTTATTTTTTAAAAAAAACCTGGATGTTGAGGATCCAGATTCAAGTCCTCATGTTTTTGTGGTAAGCACTTTACCAACTGAGTCATCCCCCTAGCCCCTGTATGGCCTTTGATACACCCTTCTGCTGTAGGAGTTGACTGTAATAAAATAATGAACTCACACCAAACAGCAGTTGGTAACGGATTTTCACTATGCGGTTTGTGAAAATGGTGACTAAAAGGGTGGTGGGGGAAGTCTGGATGGTTAGAAAGACGGTCAAGGTAAGGGCTTGTAATACCAGTTCTCAGGAAGCTGAGGCAGGAAAATCATGATTTTGAGACTAGCATGACTTACAGAAGAAGACTTAGGCTAGCCTGGATTACACAAAGAGACCTTGACTAATTAACCAACTAAACAAACAAAAAACCCCAAAAAGATGAAGTTGAGAAAAATGAGATGGTTATAAACGTATGATTGAGCCTCATCCCCACTCCCAGCAGCTCAGGCTAGAACTCCATGTTCCCTAGGCTGGTCTCAGATCTGAGATTCAGACTCCGAAGTGCTAGGATTACAGGTAAGTCCAACCACCCTTAGCCTTCTCTTTTTTTTTTTTTTTTTTTTTTTTTTTTTCCCGGGGCTGGGGACCCGAACCCAGGACCTTGCGCTTCCTAGGCAAGCGCTCTACCACTGAGCCAAATCCCCAACCCCTTAGCCTTCTCTTTTTTACATTTATGTATTTGTGTGTAGGGGAGGACATGGCTATGTGACACAGAACATATGTGAAGGTCAGAGGACAACTTGTAGAAGTTAGTTCTCTCTCTCTATCATGTGGGTGGGTCCTAGGGATTAAACTCTGGTCCTCGGGTGCCTTTCGCTACTGAGCCATCTTGCTAACCCTTTAACCACATCTTTTTATTTTGTGCAGTCTTGGCTGTCCTGGAATTCACTATGTAGATCAGGCTGACCTTGAATTTATAGATTTATAGCACATGCCTCTGATGTGCTGTGGTCAAAAGTGTGTGCCGCTACTCTCAGGCCCATTTTTATAAAAGTCAGTAAGTTAGTATACATATGTAGATAGGCAATTAGAATAACATAAGGAATTGACAGCAGATATTCATCCCTGTATAGTAAAAACATGGGTCTTCATGCAAATGCATTTTTCTACAATGAATAAGGGAAAAACTCGTAAGCAAAACAATTATTTCATTTTAATCTTCTCATACTGGGTTGCTTTGATCTAATCTACTCTAGCAAATTTCCCCATCAGGAGGAAGTGTGCATATGTCCAAGTCAGCAGAACAAGGACAACCTGTCTATCCCTGCTGGTCAGACATGATGTAACCATGGCCCTCACACAACAGAGTCCAGGTAAGGAAAACAGTAAGGCCCTCTGATCAGGAGTCTCCAGAGGGGCCTTCCCAGGTCAGTGCCTCAGTACTCCAAGGATGCTCCATCAGCTCTGTACGGTCAGCCTTTCCTGAGGCCTGACAGGCAGAGTGCTGGAAGGTGCTACCCCCCAGTCCACCTGCTCACCGTGCTTGTCTGAGTGGAAGCAGTCAAGGCTGCAGGCGCCCAGGAGGATGTTGGCCTGCCGCTGCAAGGATTTGCCAAAAGGATGGTTGCCCTCAGAGATGACATAGTAAAAGACACAGCCTGCAGAGAAGATGTCCACTGTGTAGGTCTGAAAGAAACACAGAGTAGGAGGCCTCAGACAGCTGTCGCTTCACTCACAGCCCTGACTTCACTTCAGCCCCTATTGATAAGTGGCTAATGAATGTGAATTGTCCACAGCAAGGGGACACCCTGTTGTATTGCCTAGTGTTCTGACTGATGTCAAGTCATTGGCTTATGGGCTGACAACCTGGGATGCTGGCTCTGCCAGCTGCCCCAAGTTAGCGTCACTGACCAGGGGACAATCCGCTATCATGTTCATCCTTGGCAGTGACTTGTGATCTACTCTTGCCTGAAACACTTCTCTTGAATCTACACAGTTGTTTTATTTTGTTTCTCAAGACAGGGTTTCTATGTGCAGCCCTGGGAATAGTAGAACTCACTGTGTAGACCAGGCTGGCCTTGAACTCAGAGATCCACCTGCCTCTTCTCTTGAATCTAAACAAGCCTCTAGACTTAACTTCTAGCTTACAGAAAATAGAGAGCTCTGAAGAAATGCCATGAGAAAACAAGCAAGCAGCCTAGAACGAGGCATGCAAGGACTTCAAAAGTAAGCATCAGAGAACAAAACAGGTAGGGAGGCTGCTGGGAATGGGGAGATGCAGTCCAATCCAGCACTCAATGGAGTCCTGGAGTACAAAACCAGTTGTGAAAGACTTGGGAGTTTGTGGGGGACGTGAACATGGACTGAGTGTTAAGAAACAGGACGGAAGATGCTGACTGCTCAGGTGTGGCAGGGAGGTGGTGGGAGAGGGTCTGTGGGTCTGTCCTTAGGAAACAAGGACAGGCATTTGGGGCGAGGGGCTGAGAGACCTGCTCCTAATAAGGACATGGCGCAGCTGCAGGTAAACACAGAAAGACAGACAAACCTATTCATTATGTATCAAAGTGATTCGGGGTGCAACTGTACAGGCCTTAACATTCTTTCAATTTTCTGTATGCCTAGCAACTCTTAAAAGTCTGGGGAAACAAAACAGACAAATGAAAATTGGGGGCCTGCTCATGGTAGACAAGGCCTGACTCTCCAGGTTCCCAAGGGAAAAGGAGGTAAAAGGGACGGAAAGGTTGGGAAAGGCACACTGTTCACATCTGTCTTTCTCAGAACATGAATCGTGAGAAGTTTAAAAAGGACGTCATTCTGTTCTATGCCTGGCACCCAAACCTTGAAATATGATGGGCTGGCGCTGTGGTTTTCTTTAAAAAATATTCCCATTTACTTACAGGGTTCTCCTTGCAGTCTTCACTCAGCATCTCTGGGGCGATCCAACCTTCAGTGCCAGGCACCCCTGAACGGCGGCTGAAACTATGCCTGCCCACTGCCAGCTTCTTGCAGAGGCCAAAGTCTGAGATCATCGCCTTGATCCTGCCATGTGCGTTGGGCATGGAGAGGAGAATGTTGTGGGGCTTCAGGTCTCTGTGAACTAGGAGAGAGCTCAAAAATTCATCCAATGCTTACCACGAGTGACCCCAGCTTCCTATGATGGTTGTGGGTCTTTGTCAGCCTCCTAAGTACCTATGTCATCTTCGAAATGTTCAGTGTTCAGTCACCTAAGGGCCTTTCTCAACTCCATATAACTCGTAAAGAGATCACTTAAACACCCCTTTCTCCTATGAAGGTCAGAAAGCTGCCCCACCCCGGGCCTTTTAGCCTGGCAAAGAGGATTCTCTTACCAATGTTGAGGGAATGCAGGTGCGCCAGGCCTGAGGTGGTCTGATGAAGCAAGGTGATGGGCTCTAGGCCAAGGTGGGCGAAGTCCTTCTGCTCCACATACTGTAAGAGACACAGAGGCAAGGTCACAGCCCATAACCTTCAGGACTCTTTATTCATGGGTGGTGGTCAAGTGATATACATATACTTCCTGAACAAATGCCAGTTAGCGGGAAAAGAGGCCAGTGGCTGTGGCAAAGCTGTCACTGACCCTGGGCACTAGAAGGTCAGCCAGACCCACCTCCTGCAGGGTAGCTGCACACAGCTCAATGGCAATGTACTGGAACTGCCGGTCCTTCTCTGTGCAAAAGTAGCGGATCACATTCGGATGCTCATCTGATTCGCGAAGCAGCTGGACCTCTCGGTCTGCAAAGCTAAAACACTCAGGGAGGATCCTCTTCACGGCCACATCACGGTTGTCAAACATACCTCTGTAGGACAAGAAGCAGTAGCTGAGTCTGGTTAGTGCACATTGGGCTGGAGACATGAGATCAGCTCTATAAGACACCAAAGTTCCTTATTCCAGTATCAGCCACTCAGCCTTAAGGCCCAGAGGCCCTGTCCTGTCAAGCACTAAGTCAACTTGACACAAACTAGAGTCATTCAGGAAGATGGATTCTCAACCGAGAAAGCAGCTCCCTAAGATTTGCCTGTAGGCAGTTCTGTAGTGTGCTGTCTGAATTGGTGATTGCCCAGCACGCTGTGAGGGGTGCCACCCCGGGCAGCGGTCTTGGGATATATAAGAGACAGGCTGAGCAATCCAAGAGGAGCAAGCCAGTAAGCAGCACTTCTCCATGGCTTCTATTTCAGTTCCTGCCTTGAGTTCCCATCCTGGCTGTAATGTGGAAGTGTAAGTAAAATAAACTCCTTCTTCCCCAAGCTGCTTTCGGTCATGGTGTTTTATCACAGTGACAGGAACTCTTAAGACAGTGTGGGGCTCACTGGAGGCAAGGCTCCTGCCTTGATCATCACTTTGGCCCCCGCTATGCCTCAGGAAGCTGACAAGATTCACATAGCAGGGGACTCACTTGTATACGATTGTGCCCTCAGCTCCATGGCCCAGGACATCCTTGGGGCAGAATGAGATTTTCCCAACAATCACCATTCTGGTTTCCTCATCTGGGACAAAACAGGAACAAGAAGAGGTCATTTTAAACAGACATCACCTAAAGAATTTTGAGAGTGAAAGGGCTTTCAGATTTCTGAGTAAGATGTGGGATTTAAGAGGCTCTATATTCCCAGGCCTGGCAGGCAAGAGTTAGGCCTACTGCTTATTTATGCCCGGGACTATTGCCTGCTGTCCAGCATTTTGCCCTTGCTACATTCTATTCTGCCTACACTGTCTTCACATCAGCTCAGGAGACTTAAACATTTCCAAACAGACAGATTCTCTGTGGAACCTCACATTTAGTTAATGGTCAACAACAACAACAACAATAAGTCTGCCTCAAAGATCCACATCTAAAACATTCCCATGTGGCCTGACAGTAAACCAAAGAGATTGCTTAGATTAGAAGCTCTGAGGCTCCTTCACAATCTCTGTGGCAATCCTCCTAGGATGTGGCCTGACAATGGCTAAGCCCACTCCCTCAGAGGGAAATGGGCCATTGCTCCACTTCTGAACCTGCCCAGTGGCTGCCTCAAGAATTCACTTAAGCCAGATGGGAAACTTCCCTCTGGTCAATAGCAGTTCACAGCCTGTCCTCCCAGAGACCAGTAGGTGGGAGAAAGCCAGGGGAGAACGTGGTGAGCCCTCAGGAGTGTGGGAAGAACATGGTTGCTCTGTTTCAGGTACTCCTCCCAGGTGCACTGGGGAACTGTCCTTACCCTCGTCCTCCGGCTCCAGGGAGGGACTGGTGCCAGCCTTGGAGGCAGAGCTGCTAGAGTTGAGTGAGTGGTTGGAGGCTCTGGGGGATGGGCTGGGGCTGCTGGTGCCTGAGCTCTCCGAGAAGAGGCCAGATGAATCCAGGAAGTCAGGGTCCTGGGTAAGGTCTCCGTGTGGGTGGAAGGGCAGCTGCTGTTGCTGAAGGAGCTGAATTTTCTCCAGTTCCTTCTGGAACTGCTGGTGCTGGAGCTGGCGCTGCTGATGCATGCTCTGTGGAGAGAACCCACATCCAGGCTAGCAGCTGGTTCCAAGCAGAAGCAGGTCACAGGGAGAGGTGTTCCCTGTGCTCAGTGAAGCAGGCAGACTTTATCTGAACACCGAGGTACAAAGCCAGAGAGAAGCCATAACGAGACAGAATTGATTCAGAATCTTCCTCTTTTGTAGGGCCCACGGTCTAACCCTGGAGGGGGCTGGTGAGACTGAGTGGCCACCAGGAGGAGCTGTGCCTGAAGAGAGGTTAGAACAGGGTGGGCCTGAAGTCTAGAAGGAAGGCTGGAAGTTCAAAGTGAGGCAGTGAGGGTGGGGCTAGACCATGCTGCTAGGGTCTTGCTGCTAAGGTCCTAGTCCTATCATGCTGCCGCCCAGCACCCTCTTCTCAACACTCTGAAAGCTTTGCGTCCCCATCATGAGGAGTATCAGCAGTCTGTAAACATCCGTGCCTGGGCACGGAAGGTGGACTAGCTCTTTATGAATCCGGGTCAAAGTTCTGGATGTGCCACCTAGTAGCTCAGGAAGTCACATGGCCTCCCCAAGTCTAGTTTTTTCTATTACAGAGAATACATAATAATGACCTCGAAGGACTGTGTGAGGCTAAAAAGATCAGGTAATGGTACTTTGCCCACAGAAAAGAAAGCATACAAGGTCTCTGTCTCCCCTATCTGGTGGAGATGTGAGCTGCCTGTGTGCTGGTATCCTGAGACAATGTCATTCTGAGGAGACAGTTCCACAGGCTTGAACAACTTGCTGAGGGAACTCCTGTCTTACTCAAATACACCATCATTATTTTGACTTCTCTGTAACTAGGAAGTGAAAGGAATCAATCACTATACCACCCTTTATACTTTAGCAGACTTCATAGGTAGTATGAGAGAGTAAATTTTCATGTTATCCTTCCTTTAAAAAGCAAGATTCAATTAACTATTCTAAATGATCTCAGGCAGAGTTATACTTCAGCGTGTATACCCTTTCTTAAAAAACACTAAGATTTAGTTAGTTACAAATTGTCCTTTTGGGAATTGGAGAGATGGCTCAGGGGTTAAGAGCACTGACTGCTCTTCCAGAGGTCCTGAGTTCAATTCCCAGCACCCATATGGTGGCTCACAGCCATCTGTAATGGGATCTAATGCTCTCTTCTGGTGTGTCTGAAGACAGCAACAGTGGACTCACATAATCTTTCTTTAAAAAACCCCCAAACTGTCATTTTATGAGAAGCTAGTATCTCTAATGATGTTTTTTTTTTTTTTTTTTTTTGGTTCTTTTTTGAGCTGGGGACCAACCCAGGGCCTTGCGCTTCCCTAGGCAAGCGCTCTACCACTGAGCTAAATCCCAGCCCCTTCTAATGATGTTTTTGAAGATAAGCAAATACTTCTTTTTTTTTCTCACAACATAGCCCTGGCTGGTTTTGACTTGTTATGTAGACCAGGCTAGCCTTAAACTTCCAAGTGTTAGAATTAAAAGTGTGCAACACCACATCTGGCTCAAATATTGACTTTTAATATGAAACATGTTGCCTGCTTTTGTGTGGCTCCCACTGACACCTAGTGACTGACAGAGAGGTACCAGAACTTGGAGGATCATGAAAAAGATCAGGCCTTACCAGGGGGTAAGTGATGATGAATGCCACCCATCCGACCAGCAGGAAGGTGCTCAGGATAATAGTAGCCATGTCCTTGAGCATGGAGTCCACGGGGGCCTCTGGCTTGGCGGGGGCACGGGGCAGCTTCTCTTCTACATCCTGAGATACGGTGGTTGGTGTGTTTTCTGAAGTCTGGCCAACTAGGTTGATAACCTTGAATGGAAGAGATTTTCTAAATGTCTAGCCAGATATAGATGAAGTTAGCACTCGAGAGAAGCCATGCCTATTTAAAATGTAGGACTAAAATGATCTTTTTTCTGTTCACTAAAATTTTGATGGACCAGATGATTGTTGCTTCTTTTTAAGCAACTGCTGTGGGAGACCATACAATTCTACAGTGCTGCTGCCATTGTTCAGAGATTTCAGAACAATGTATTCGGAAATTCCTTTAGACCCTGACATTCTTTAAAAATTTTCAATGATGGGGTTGGGGATTTAGCTCAGCGGTAGAGCGCTTGCCTAGCAAGTGCAAGGCCTGGGTTCGGTCCCCAGCTCCGAAAAAAGGAAAAGAAAAAATTTTTTTTCAATGATAAATCTCAATATTAATTTAAATGATAAATCTACAACTCCTTTGATAGTAGATTTGCTAGTTAAGGAAAACTGTAAAATCACGTAACTCATATATAGAAAAAAGTCTAGTGAAAGTCGGCCATCGATTTGCTACCTCTTTTAGCTGGAGCATGCAGAAGTTCCTGGGTAATCTCCACACTACAAACAAATCAAACCACAAAGACAAAGCAGGGCAGGGCTGCACAAATATGAAGATGAGTTCAAATCCCAAGAACCCACAAAAAAGCCAGATGAAGTACAAGTATATGTGCACCCATAACCCAATCAGTGGGGTGAGGGTGGAGACAGAGGGATCACTGGAGAGACTCTGCCTCAAGGGAATATGGTGGTGAGTGAGAGCAGAACACCCAGCATCTTCTAGCCTCCTTATACTTATGCACATCTCATATTTTAACACCCACACCCACACACACCGACAAACAACCAAATGGTTGTTCTTTTGTATACACATGCAGTCATGCACCTAGCGTACCTAACAAAGCAATAAAGACCCTGCCTCAGGTTGTTTTTCCAAAGTTAGAGAAAGTATCAGATGCCTTTATTAAATGCTTATGAAAAATAAAAAATGCTTATAGAAGCTCCGAATTAAATCAAATAAGCATTTAGCTTCCTTCCAAGTTCCTCAGAATCTCAGAGGGTTCCTGAACAGTTTAGAACAACGCCCTGATCTGTACACAAACAGCGAGTGTTCCCCGTTTGCCCAACAAAGCTAACACACAGCCTACTGGCCTTGCACACTGGGTTTGCCTTCTTTTATTTTTTTTAAAGATGAAGTTATTTATTTTATGTATGTGAGTACTTTGTAGCTGTCTTCACACACACCAGAAGAAGGCATCGGATCCCATGACAGATGGTTGTGAGCCACCAGGTGGGTGCTAGGAATTGAACTCAGAACCCCATCTTCTCCAGCCCCACACATGCGTTTTCCACATGCTTACACCACTACAGTCTCCCCTGCAGGACAACAGCTTTTGATGCCCCTCTCCCCTTCGAGTTGCTATTTTCGTCCACCCAGGTATATGCCTCTTGTGTCCGTGCCTCCTTTACAGTGTATCCTGCAATGCACGGGGAGTATGGTTTGTTTGGTATGCAGCATGTGGCTGAGAGTCTGCTGAGCATGTGACAGGGAGAACAGTTATCTAGATACTAACTGTTCAGGAGTGTTTAAAGGACAGCTGTGGGGCCGGAGAGATGGCTCAGTGGTTAAATTAAGGTACTGCGGTGTTGCTGAGTTTGGTTCCCAGGACCCACATCAGGCTGTTCACAACCACCTGTGACTCCGGCTTCTAGCCTCTTCGGCCCTTCATTTATACCAGCAAGATGGCGCAGTGGCTGAAGACACTTGCCAGTGAGTCTGGCAGTCTGAGTTTCATCTCTGGGTGAAAGGAAAAAGACAATTTCTGCAAGTTGTCCTGACTTTCACACCTGCACTATGATGTACACACACACACACACACACACACACACACACACACACACACCACAATATAAAAAAAAATTTCAAAGACCCCTTTACTCAAGCTCAGATGGTTAAGAATAAATTTAAGGGCTGGAGAGATGGCTCAATGGTTAAGAGCACCGACTGCTCTTCCAGAGGCCCTGAGTTCAATTCCCAGCAACCACATGGTGGCTCACAACCATCTGTATTGAGATCCGATGCCCTCTTCTGGTGTGTCTGAAGACAGCGGCAGTGTACTTATATTTAATAAATAAATAAATAATAAATAAATCTTAAAAAAAAAAAGAGAGAGAGACAATAAATTTAAACATGGCTACCTCTGGATATAAGACTAATTGTATTCTCTTACTTTCTTCATTATAGTTTTTGTAAGTATGCAGTAATAAATATGCAGGACTTTAATAAGATCTTAGACGATAAGCTCAGGATCTCTGTTTCAGAAATCAGCCTATTCCTCCAACTCAGCTAATACCACTGGTGATGAACAGAGGCACTGTGCCTTGGACTTAAAAGACTGCAATGTTCCTCTGCTTTTAGATAAAGCCTAAGGCCAACTGTAGTGTACATGCCTTTAATCCCAGAACTTAGGAAGATTTGTGAGCTTGAGGCCAGTCTGGTCTATATAGTGATTTCCAGGAGTACTACATGAGACCTTGTCTTGAAAAACAAACTATTAAATAAATAAATAAAGACGACATCTCTAAAGTGATTCTTTAGACCCCAGACGACCCATAATAGTAGCTCTCGTTCTTTAAAACCTCCCCAGTCCAGTCCACCTCTCCATCACCCCTCCCTACAAAGTGGGGCTGCAGGAGTTCAAGCCTGAATAGCTGCTTACCAAGGCCTTCAGAAACCTCCAAGTCCCCTTTTGCTGGCCATGTAGGCCAGAAAAAAAAGTCTCCAACACTCTGATATCTGACCAAGAAAGCAATAGGACACACCAGAGACGGAAGCAAAACAGCCAGTCTGCACGCTTTGGGGACGCTTGCCTGAAGCTCCCAGCTTCTGCTCAGAGGCCCTTTCTACTCTGTCCTCTCTGGCTTCAGGACAAGGCACGCTATGAGAAGATCTGGGCTGGGCCCGTGGAAGCCCTGTCCTCGTTCCCTGACACCTGTAGGAGAGGCCAGAGCCACTGGTTCACTTCCCACTCACCTCCTCAAAGCTCCTTTTCTCCGAATCAGCAGGAATCACGTTTTCTCGATGTTTGGGAAGATTGTTAGGAAATCTCTCCAGCATCTTGGTGGATGCAGACAGAGGAGTTTCATGGTGTCCTACAAGAGGAAAAAACCTTTTATGTGAACAGTTTCCACAGAGTGGTAGCTCTCAACACAAAATTTCAGTACCTCTCTACCCCACGAGGGAGTCTTTCCTACAGTGCAATCTCATATCTACTCAACGAGAAACAGGTAAAGGCAGCTACTAGAGAATGAATATGAAAGCAGAATCTTTTTATTTCTAGACACGGTTTCTCTGTGTAACAGCCCTGTGCATTCAAGGCCAGCCTGGTCCAGGACAGCCAGAGCTGCAGTGCAACCCTGTCTCCAAACAAATACCTCAAATACAGCCCCTGTCCCCAACAGAAATTTTAGGGCTGGGGAGAGTTCGGTGAGTAAAGTGCTTGTGAAAGCAGGACCCAAGGTCAATGCTAGAATCGTTGGTGAAGTGTGTGTAATCCAGTGGAGAGATGGAAACAGGTTGATCACGAAGCTTGTCCCATAGCTAGCCTAACCTATCAGTGAATTCCGGGCCACGAAACACCCTGTCTCAAAAAGCAACCGCGGAATAACTGAAGTTGTCCTCTAGTCTCCATACAAATGCACATGTACATCCGCACATACATGTGAAATACAAATTTTAAAAATCAAACAAGAGTTATTAATTGACAGAATTTATTAATTGGCAGAAGGCAGTCTTCTGCTTTCTTTAGAGATTTACTTTTATTATTAACTACATGCATGTGTGTAAGTATGTGCGGTGCCCAAGGACAGGGGGCAGATTCCCCTGGAGCTACAATTACAGGTGGCTGTGTGCTGGGTGCTGGGTGCTGGGAACCAAACTTGGGTCCTATGCAAGAGCAATCTGTGCTTTAACCACTGAGCCACCTCTCCAGCCCAATATTCTGCTTCTTTTGTGTGGGTGCATGTATTCAACTCAGGAAACAGTGTGATGCTTCCAAGTTCAACAAGTTCTTCCATTGCTTTTTCTGGTAGCATCAGTCTAGGAAGGCTGCCGAGTTCCCTTCCACACATTTCTGGTGCTCAGGCAGAGTCTAGTCCTTCTCCAAGCTACACTTGAGCTTCCACCTAAGGAGAGGGGAGTACCTGAGAGGATGAGAGAGGTGGGTGCTGGCAGGACGGGGAGGTGGCGAGTGGTGCTCTCTCACTGCTGTTCTGTGCATCTATTTTATGACCTGCACCCATTATCTAGTGTGTGCAATACAAGAAACAAAGTGACTGAGATAAGGACCCGAGTGTCATACCCGGGCTTGAAAATCTGTTCAGCTTTAAAATCGAATGACTCTGTGCACAGGCTAGAAAAGCTAGATCAGCTTCTCTCCTTTCTGTTCTCACTGGATGAGCTCTTGGCTTGATTCAGGCCCTTTACTCTATATGTTTTTTCCTTCTTCGTGGCTATGTGTGTAGATCCCAGTTCGGCCTGAGGTATCTTCCTCAGTTGCTTCTCTACCTTATGTTAAAGAAACAAAGTCTCTCACTGAAACTGGATCTGAATGTTTCAACTGGATTGGCTGGCCGGTGAGCCCCAGAATCCTCCCGTTTCTGCCTGTCTACACTTGGCTTTTCAATTTTTTTTTTTTTTTTTTTTTTTTTTTTTTTATATAAATCTTTTTTTTTTTAGATTTATTCATTTATTATATATAAGTACACTGTAGCTGTCTTCAGACACACCAGAAGAGGGCACCAGATCTCTTTACAGATGGTTGTGAGCCACCATGTGGTTGCTGGGAATTGAACTCAGGACCTCTGGAAGAGCAGTCGGGTGCTCTTAACCGCTGAGCCATCTCTCCAGCCCTTCATTTTGTTTTTGATGACGGGTTTCTCTGAGTAGCTGGAACTCAGTTCTTGGAACTCTCTTGTAGACCAGACTGGCCTCAACTCAGAGATCTACCTGCCCCTGCTTCCCGAGTGCTGGGATTAAAGGTGTGCATCATGCCTGGCTTTTTACATGGTTCATACATATCCTGTCACAGTAAGTACATCACCATTTCCTCAGTGCTCACTCCGTGACCTCTCCAGTACTACTGGAGACTGTGTGCCATGTGTACCAAGGCAAAGCCTGCAGGAACGAGCCAGAGCTTGCACTTCTTGATCTGGAAAGTCCCTCTTTGATCTCTCATCTGCCCTCATCTAACCTCAATCTTTTCAGGTTTTTGTCACCTACAGTATGACATGGTTCCTTCAGGGAAACCTACTTTTGTTTTGAATCATCACAGATTTTCTCATGCATACCATGGCCTGCTAAGGCATGCTTTGTTCTACAAAAGGGTTTTCTCACATGTGGCTGCCTATGTCAGAATTCTGCGTCAGACGTGGTACCTGAATGTGGGTAACCATGGATTACCAAGGCCAGCCAACAAAAACTATCAACGGCCACGAGAAATGAAGCTGTCCTTCCAGAGGCTACCCTGTCTACCTCATCCCCTGATGTCCTACTGTTGAGAGTCCTACACGGCTGTGGCCTCCTACTGATAGACTGCTGGAGAAGCCACTGAGACTCCTTATAAACAGGCTCCCGCTGAAGAAGGCCGTTCAGTAATAGCCCACTGTGCACTCGAACCTATCTCTGCAGGCCCATCCCGAGGTTCTTACACATTTTTATATAAACCGTGCCCAATCTTTGTGAATTATCTGTCCTTAGGCAAACGGGTCCAGACTCTGAAGCAAAAGGTACAGGACCAGCTTTCTGTATTGGGTTGCCAATGGCAGTTCAGGCCTATTTGACAAAGTGCTAGGGGATGATGAACACCAGGTCAGGGTCACTGCTGGGGGTGAGACACAGAACAACAGACCACACCTTTAGATGAAATTAGATCCATTTTATGTTCAAGGTGAATGTGGGATAGACTATTTGCAGTCTTCCACAGGACCCAACGGCCATACTTGACATTAGCAGGTATAACCCGTGGCGCTGTCTATGAGAGGCTGTTGTGTACTCCCACTGACCTATTTTAAGCTGACCAGCTACAGAGTCCCTCACAGGGGACCTGAGAACTGTGAGGGCCTTACTCAGCTCTCTCTTAGAAGTTTGTTAGACTTCCTAGTTGTCTTACTCTGACGATTTATAGAGATTTTAAAGGGATCTTATATTCTGCCATGGAGACTCCCCTTGTTCATTTTTAGTTCTTTCATACACACTTCCTTTGTGCTACTTCCTAACCACTGCCAGGCAGTTTATGGGCCCTTAATAGGTACATAAACCGAGTAGCCTTGTAATTTTAATGAGCTCTGCTCAATTAGCTCTCCCTTCCCACCAGCATGGATCCAGTCACAGGTACTTTCTCAAACTACTTATTTCTGAGAAGAAAAGAGTTCTTGTATTATTTTCTTTGCTTATATTTGATACGCACACAGCTATAAAGAATTAAAAGGCACAAAGAACAGGGTCTTTTAGATGACCTGCAAATGGATGACCAGAGCTCAAGCACAACCAGTTTCCCCTGCAGCTCCTAGGTACTCATATTCTGGTCCAGACCCACTGCTTGGCAGTTCCTGCTGCTTCCTGGGCCCACACTCTTAGTCACCCACATCTACTCTAGCCTGCTGCTACTTACTCCCTCTCTCATGTTTAGGCTAGATCATCAGAGTTGGTGTGTGTTGTTGGAAGGAGGTGGGGGCACGGGAAGGGAAGATCTGGTTTAAGAAAATCCCATCCTGCTCTAGTTACTTAGGACACTTGCCAGGGACACCATCACCCCCACTTCTGCCTTTGTTTGCAATGCTCAGCGCCTTGGGGGTGTCATCTCAACCTCTTAGCTTTGTAGCCAGGCCTTTAGGTCAACCCCAGGGTCATGGACAGTGATGGCAGCAGTGATGGGAAGAAGAGAAAAGGTAAGGGCCAGGGTGCAGCCCAGAGTCAAGCCTGCTCAGCATGCCTAAGGCCCTGGTCCCGCCTCAGCAAAGGGACAATATTACGGGAGGGAGCAAAGGAGTTAAGCATGGTAGTGCACACCTATTAGCCAAGCACTGGGGAAGCACAGCCTGCATAGTTGAGGGTAGCCTGAGTAACCTCGCAACAATATGAAACAAACCAAAAATTTACACTGAGAAAAAGAAACTCCCCAGAGCCATTCTGTGATGGCCCAAGAACAGCTCAGACTCTTCACGGCTGTTGGGTCTAGTTTCTCCTCAGATGGCATAAGTATTTTGCCTTTCTTTCACAACTGTCAATCATCATGAGTCTTAAACTTGTCCTGTCCAGCCTCTTATCCCCACTCATTCCTATTCAAATGACAGTATTCTTAGTTATACAGTGGAAATGACAAGGGCACCCACCTCACATGGTCACTGTGAGAGACAGGGAGCAGACTTTGCCTGAAATCTACATCAAGTGCTTCAATCTTGGAGAGAAACTGGTTTTTTTGAGACCTGATTAAGTAGCCTGGAACTCTGGAACTCCTTGGAAATAATAATATTCCCAGGCCTAAACATCTTGAAATGGACGGAGCACACAGTGCATTCAGAATGAAGAGCATCAGTAAACCAACAGGGCTGCCTTTTGCCCACCAGGGGGCAGCATGTTACCACCCAGCAAGAAGCCGCTCTTACCTATGAGAAGCCAGTAATTCCTCAGGTAGTTCAGCTTGCTCTTGCCTTTGAGTCCAGGGTCAAACTTGAGGTCTGTGCTGGGAGTGATCACACATTCTCCTTTGTCTCCAATGGTGACACCATCTGTCTGGGGTCCTTCGAGCAAAGGAAGAGTGCTGCCTCGAGGCTGTGGGGAAGGGATACGGTGAGCTGGAGGGCTGGCAGGAGTTTCCCTAGGTCCTGCAGCACATCCTCTCAACCACTGTTCCCTAAAGGGACAGTTGTGGCTTACGCAGTTCAACAATCATCAACCATTAAAGCATGACACAAAGACCCTGGGACCAGGCAAGGAAGCTCTACTGACATCTTTTCAGATCTTTTGTTAAAGACAGAACTCGAGCAGCCCAGGCTGTTCTTGAACTCCAGATTCTCCTGTTTCCATCTCACAAATGCTGGGATTACAGGCATCAACTATCATGTCTGGTCCTGCCATGTCAGATTTTTTCTGTTTGGTATTGAGAACCAGGAAGATCATGCATTATAAAACTCCAAGAAGCTACTATTAGAAATCTACGAAACGATGTAAGAATCTGTACGGTCACAGACAATGCAATTGACGGTGTGGAATAAACCACAGACACCGGTGAGTTAACAGAGTCACGAGTGGCCTCACGGCTATGCAGCCGACCCACTCACCAGGCAGACAGGACAACCTGCCCAGGGAGTAGCACGTCAGGAGTACAATGTCCAAGTCTCTCGGTGAGGATGCTCGAAGCAGGCTGGAGAAGCCTGAGGAGGCGTGGGGCACTCAAAAAGGGTTTGAGCAGGGGAAAGGAAGTGAGAGACCAGCAACCAGAAAAAAAATAGGGAAGTCTGGGTGATCGTGGAAAACACGATGCTTGTCTGAACCATGCAACCCCTCAAAACTAGCAGAGTGGTAGCTAGGCATGGTGGGACTAGCTCGAAGAAAGCCTGAAGGTTAGATCTGAACACAGAGCCATGGGGAGCGAGTGCTTCCTGGCTTCAGGATGCTACTTCTGTCAGCATCTGCTTTAACGTAGGATGTGGATTGGTAGAAGCTGCCCATGATTCATTCAGCTCTGCGTTTCCCTTCTTAACCAGATGTTTACATAAGACTCAATGTCACTTTTTGCTAAAAAAGGAACAAAAGCAGTCAAGAGACTGCATCTTTGGGTCCCGCAGTTGACTCACCACAACAGCGACCCCCTCATGCACCATCGAGGGCGAGGCATAGAGGCTGGTGGAGTACTTCCCCACATACAGAGTGGGCCTGAGGGAAAACAGAAACACATTCTTAAGTCATTTTATGGTCAAACCATAAACTGTGGCTTTTATGATATCAGAACCATAGACTCAAGTATCACTGGTCACATATGAACCAAGCAATTCCTACAAGGAAACCATCAAGGTGGCAGGGGTACTGTAGAGTGACAGGGCAGTAGGACTTCAGGCCCCAGCTCTACCTGTCACCTACAGAACAGAGAGCCTCTTTTCCTTGCCTCCAAATGCCAGGACTGGACTAGACTGAGTCCAGTGCAGCCTGAGGAAAGGGCTGGATTGATGACTAGCAGGGGACCGAGTACTCAGCACCTGCACCAGTCCTCAGGTGACCGAGCCACCACACTTGGCATCACCATGCTGCCGTGGGCTTTTGAGGACTTCAAGGGTTCCGCAGAAGAACAGGGAACTGCTCCATTCCAGATGCTGAGAGCAAAAGGAATGTACAAGATACATAAACCAGGAGGGTAGTGCACACCTGTAATCCCAGGACACACAGCATATTTGGGGCAAGCCTAGGCTCACAAGACCCTGCTCAAATAAAGAAAACAAACAAAACAAAAAGAAAAAAGGTGTGGGGGGGAAGAAATTCCAGTGCAACTGCGTGATATTTCCTGGTGATCTGCTCCTACCCCAGATATCGGAGAGCGATCTGGTACAGCATGAAAACAGTGGGAGCTGTGCCTACAGGCCTGTCTAATTACTACTGCAGGAGTCTTGGATCAGTCAGCCATGGAATTATCCAAACTGCTCTCTACAAATACCTTCCACTTAAATGGCGTTTCACTGTAGACAACACTTTCACATATATGATTATATTTCAACTTCACAAACCTATGGCGTAGGAAGAGAGGTCTAGCCTGTTGAGTGACTGATGGGCTTTTAATAATAGGAAGAGGTGAGGAGTACAACCTGCTGAGTTTTGGTCACATACACTGTGATACTTTTTTTTTCTGATTTTTAAAATGAGCATGGCGTGTAATAAAGATTTAAAATATACAGCCGTGTACTATAGTCTCCCCTCATATTTTATAGTCAATGTCAGCAAGTCCAGGAGGTAGACACCTGATCCCATCACTTAGGAAGCAGAGGCCAGCCTGGGTTACATGGTGGGGCTTTCTCTTCATCCCCATAAACATAATACAGAAGGAGAGAGGGAGAGAGATAGTCATAGAGATAGTCTGAAGTACAAAGGGGTACCACATGGCCTACATTGAGGTTACCTGCCTCTGTCTACTTCTACTGGGATTAAAGATGTGCGCTACCACCACCCCTCCGGCTCAGAACCAGTCATCGGCTCTTTAGTTCTACATGGCCTCCTGACTTCCCCACATAGGGTACGCTGCACTGCAGCAGTCCCAAAATGCCAGGTTGACCTTTGCTGCCTGCCCTGTCCTCATCTGTCCCAACTTCTCCAACTCACGTCAGTTTGCTCTTGGCCTCTGTCTCCTTGGGGAATGGATACTTCCACTTGGTGATGCGCCCCACTTCCCCAGACATGAAGGTCAAATAGCGTAGGGTCTCCACAGCAACGTTGATGTGCACCACCTTTCTCAGGCCCTCCCGCTGCCAGATGTAGAAGGCCACCACAGGAGAGGCATAGTTTTGGATCCACAAGACATCCCCAGATTCACTGTCCACAGTTACCACCAGTCCATCGCCATTGGACACAAAGTGGGACATCTCTAAAGAACAAACAAAGCATGTCAACCACATCCTGCAACCATGACGTCTGTTCTCTTGGTAAGCTGCAGTCATTTCATCAAAGTGGAGACTTCTAAAATATTCCCAGGTCACAAGGAGTTCTCTGATTTCCAATGAACTCTTCAGTGTCAAGTGAGAAATGCCTGGCTTATAAATGTAAAATAGGCTTCTTTTCCCACCACCCTGGCTTTTTTAAAAACCACTCTATCAATAAATGATAGTAAATGTTGAGGGGAAAGGAGCCAATGCACGTGCTGATGACGCTGACATTTTATAGCTATCAATGAAAACCTGGGCGTTCGGACAGTGTGTGAGGTCCTGAGCCAGAAAGAACAGTCAGACGTCAGAAGCTAGTGTCAAGATAGCAGGTTGCACAGGTATCATCTGAGCTGCAGAATGTGACAGCTAGGAGTTATCAGAGTATGAACATTAAGTGTGGACTGCCTTTCTTACTGTGGGCTAGGGATCGGACCCAAGGACTTAAGCTGCTAGGCAAGCAAGATCGTTGTCGTTGTTTGAGACAGTTTCTATGTAGCTCTGGCTGCCCTGGAACTCACTATGTAGACCTAAAAGGAGTTTTAGACTCATTTATTTTATGAATACAAGTAAGTACCTGCATGTGTGTATTTGTGTGCACCACATATTTATTTGTACCATGTATTTATGTGCACCACTTGCAAGTCTGGTGTCCACAGAGGCTAGAAGGACTTTGATCTCCTGGGATGAGTTCTAGGCAGTAGTGATCCATCATAAGCTAGGAACTGAACCTGGGTCCTCTGCAAAAGCAACGAGTGCTCTGAGCCATCTCTTCAGCTCCCTAGAGTGGCCTTCTTACTGGAGGTACTGGTGCCACATGCCAGTGTCTAACTATATTGCTCATGTGCTGGCAGTACACTCCTTCTGTGATACATAAGGTCACAATGTGTGCCTTTCTTCTCTCTGGCTAAAGCCATCATCATGAGCCCATGAACAATCCAGAGCTCGGTGATAAATGAGGTTACTTTAAAAACAATCCTGCTTTCTGGAGCGACCATTTCTCTATGTGGAAGGTGCGTGCTTTCACCAGGCACACTTACTGTAGTCCACGTCATCCTCGGGAAGTGAGGCTGCATAGTCAAAATAGGTGGCATTCCAGCGGAGCTCCCGGGTCTTGGTGTCATACATGGTGATGGTGTATTCTGGAGAATACAGATTAGTCGGTTACCACAGCGGGGCTGTGAAACCTCCTGAGGTGCTGTATAGTTACAACAAGAACATTTTCACTAAAGTATGTCAAAGCTGTCACGCAGAAAGGCCAAGACCAGGTAGAGGACTGAAGTTCAGACAGAAGAGCGAACCTGACAAGAGACAAGCCACCCTCGCTCTGCTCTGAAATGCACAGTTCATAGAATCATTAGCCATGCAATTGCTGTTTTTAGCCACTAAGTTTCAGGGTTCTTTATTACACAGTAAGACATAGGTAATATTATTATAAATGGGTTCCTAAGTTGGGCAGTGGTGGCACATGCCTTTAATCCCAGAACTCAGGAGGGAGAGGCAGGTGGATCTTGGTCAATTCAAGGCCAGCCTGGTCTGTAGAGTGAATTCCAGCCAGGGCTACACAGAGAAACCCTGACCCTCACCTCCACCCCTCAAAAAACAAACAAACAAACAAACAAACAAACAAACAAAAAAACAGAAAGAAGAAAAGGAAAGGAAAAGAAAAGAAATGGATACCTAGAAACCTAGAAGTGGAATGGTACTGTAACAAAAACCTAAAACGGGTGGCTTGACTTTGGGAGCAGGTGGCAGAAGATGGGAAGGTGACAGGAGACTTGGAGACTTGAAAGGACCAGCGAGGAAGGCCCTGTGGGAGGCTGAAAGGGGCAGTCCAGTTAGGAGTTTATAGAGTAGTCACATTAGTTAGGCAGTCACTTGGAAAAGACAGGAAAGGTGCCTGCTGGACTCGGTAATCTAGCTGGTGAGACGAGGCATAGGCAGAAAGTGCTAAAGGTTTTCTGAGCTGTGTGGGACGTGCTACAAGACGATGAGTTCAGGAAGAAGCTGTGCTAGTTTCAAGCAGGATACAGAGGAAATAGAACTCAGAATGGACTCTCTAGCTAAGGAAGTCCAGAGTTACCAGCAGGGGGAAAAGTTCCGGGTCAAGGTTAAGGTTAAATCAAACTCAGGAGAGTCAATACTATCCTTCTTAGAGACTGCAGGAAGACTTAGGACAATACTTTGGAGGCCCTCTAGCCAGAGTCATGAGAACGCTGGCTCATGGCACTCTCCAGTGGACATTTGTGGTATGGCCTTTATCTAATAGACTGACTATAATTTGGCACATGAGAAGCTCACCAAGTTTTAAAGGAGCAATATTAGTACAACAATCAGATAGTAAACAGGGGTGGGGTCCAGTTTCCTACTCTTAACAAGGAACAGATTGAGAAAGCTACAAAACTAGCTGCTTTTCCTTTTCTCTTTTCTTTCTTGTTTTATAGTTCATTTAATTTTATTTCACATGCATTGGTGTCAGATCCCTGGAACTGGAGTTAGAGACAGTTGTAAGCTGCCATTTTGATGCTGAGGATTGAGCCCAGGTCCTCTAATAGAGCAACCAGTGCTCTTAATCATTAAGTCATCTCTCCAGCCCGTCTTTCTCTTAAAATTATATATATAACCCTTTACCCTTTGTCCTTCCCCTTTGAACAAGAACGTTTATTACAGCCACCTTGTCTCACTGTAGACCAAGCTGAAGAAGGGAAAAAGGCACATGAGGAAAACCCTCCTCCCCATCCCTCTCGTCTGTTCAGTAGGATCCGGTTTCCTACAGCCCAGGCTGGCCTCGACTCACATGCAGCCGAGGCTACACTGCATTCCTGGTCCCATGTGTTGGGACTGCAGGTGTACACCACCACATTCAGTGACAACTTGTCTCTTTAATTCAGTCTCCAATGGGAGGATCCTCATCTACCATCACGCCTGACACAGATGCCAAGACACTGGGTTCTGACTGGGTTTTAGGGATCTTGGGAGGAAGTGAACGGGTTCTGCATTGGGAAAGCCGCACTACTGTAGCCAGAGGACAGACTAGGGAGGAATAACTGAGCAGGGCCATTGTCACTTCTTCTATCAAGGGGTTGTGCCTTTGTCTTCACCCTTGGCTCTGGGCCTGCTTTGATCAAATGACTGAAGCAGAGAAAGCTATGTGAGGCAGTCTAGTAGCCACTTTTGCCCAAGAAGTAGCCATGTCAGAAAGTACAGGCTATCCACAAGTTTACATGGAGCTGAACCGGGATCCCAGATGATTCATCTCAGCATGAAAAGTAGAGAAGAGTCCCCCTGAATTCCTTAGTCTAAGCATCAGGACAACAAAATGGCCGTTACTTTAAGCAACTAGGTTAGGCAGCTTATTACGACACTAGATAATGGAACAATGGCTTTAATGGACTAAGTACCCACATTCCCACCAAAGCCAGAGCATGTCCAGATTCCCTCCAATACCCCAATTCTACCAGAGACCCATGCAGTTTTTATCCCTGTGTGAAGAAGATAGGAATCACTCTACAGCTTTACTTGATGGAAAAAGGAAGACATCTTAAGTAGTTCTAACAGTTGGAAATGAGGATCCTGGGTTTTTTTTTTTTTTTTTTTGGTTCTTTTTTTCGGAGCTGGGGACCGGGATCCTGGGTTTTTATAGGAGAGGATGGCTGCTATAACAGGCCTGTCAACTTTCAGATTGAATATATATATATATATATATATATATATATATATATATATATATATAAATCCATGTGTCCCCAGCACAGGAGAGTTAAAATGGAGTGTTCCTAGACAAGGTGGGAGCTTGCAGCCAGACAAACAGCTTCAAGGGGAGAGAACTTTTGAGCAGAGCTGTGAAAGGAGAAAGGACATTTACTTGCCAGAGAGGCAAACCCAGGCATACCTGGTGGAGAGAGCCACTCCACTGTGAGTCTTTAAAAATAGCACTGCTGTTTAGAGAGCTGTAGGCAGTGCACCCACTTGAAAACATTTTGAGAAGGGCAATGCAGCAGCTGGGTCACAACAGGGTCATCTGGACACATTCCCTGGGGTGTAAGGGTCTGAGAACTCTGGCTGCTTGGGGAGTGCAACTCTGGCCACTTTGTGAAGAACAAATCTAGGCCAGGCCAGTGCAGGAGCTTTGGACACTCACTCTGGAACAGGAAGGCTGCACGACAAAGGTTTATTTCTTACCTGTCCGTCCAAGATACAGAAGGGAAGTTGACGGGCACAGACTGTCTGCGAAGGCTGATGACAAAGTCTGCTGCTTCTCGCCAGTCAGGAGGTCGATGACATACCAAATGTCCTGCTTCTTACCTGGAATGGTAGTGGACAGATTCACTGTTAACATCCACCACAAACGGAAATAAATGGCACTGCCAAGGCGGCACTTCCAGCCAGTCAAGAGCCTCTCCGTGCTGGGAGGCAGACCTGAAATCCCTAGGATGTGGGAGACGCTTCTCTGGTGCTCTGGAAGTGACAAAGTAAATGGTAATATCAACATAATAACTCCTTGGGCCACTGACTCTTATTACACTAATTTAATAACCTAAAGCTGACATAAAAATTTCTCTAAACCTTATAGTAAGAAAAATGTTCATACTATACTCTTAACTTTCAAGTTGGATTTCATTGCTTTGAGTAACTACTGTAAATATGAAAACTCTTGCCTGTCCTTTTCCCACGAATGAGGATCTTTATAAACACTAGCACACACACCTAGGGGCTCACCTCCTGGTAACTATGATTCATATTCTTCATCATCCCTACCAATTAGCCCACATGTGAAGCTGCACGAAACTATAATTAGCTAGTACCTGTGACTGGTCAGCAGAGTTGCTGTAACCTGATGCTAATGAGGCTAAAGTTATCTCAACCTTTGTCTCTAGCCAGTAAACTATTCTCAGGTCACAGGTTGTACCAATTGCCTTGGTCAGCTGATTAAATATGAACAGGCAGACAGCATAGCCACACAAACACTGTCAGGAAAACATACAGCATGCGTATCTGTGGCACAGACATGGGCATCTTGGTTTGAAGGCCAACAGCCACTGTAACGTGTGCACTTCCGTTCCTTAAGCCACACCTCTGGTCATTTATACCTTCCTACTTTAATATTATTTCCTACATTCAAATTCCAAGGAAGCAGAATAGAGAGAAGCCCGAGAAGGTCACAGGGCACCAGAATTTGTTAAAGCTATACTTAGCTGTAACAGACATAACACACCAGAGTCCACACATGCACAACTTGTTTGCGGATTCTAACTGTTCTCAGCAGCTCAAAAATAAAGTCTTCATAGGTCTGAAAATAGAGAGTAAATTATACCCAAGAACTATGACCATACATCTGGTTACTTCAAGGACCAATGCAGTTTGTATAATCTACCCTCAGCCCCAGTGGATGGACTGAATAACTAAACGCTCATAAATATACTCAGTGAAATCACCTAAGACGTGGCACAAAGATGGCGGAAACAACATCCTCTGACCACCGATGATGGATTGCTGGCAAAAGCTGGAAGACTAGCCTGGAGCCAGTCAAAAGAGAGTCACATAGGCCCAGGGCATGGTCCAGAGGAGGGGAGGTTTGCTAGTCATTTCCTTTAACTCCCTGGGCTGGGAGTTCCTCATTCTTAAAGGCCATGCAAGAAGCAGGAGCACTGGTGTCCCTGGAAAAAAACTTAAAAACCAGCCTGCAGTTGAGACTTGGGAACGTGCAAGAGACCCTGAAGCAGGAATAGGCGATGTGCACTTTCAGTTCCTCAAGAAGAAAGCTGCTATACAAACACAGCTATTACTGCTACTAGGATTTCAAGATAAATACAGCTCTTTGTGCTCCGAATGCATTTTTATTGACATTTTGGCAGCTTGTTGAGGATCCTAACTGCTGAAGAAAAGCAGGTGAGCTGGTGCTTTGGAAGCTGTGACCCCACAGGTATGAAGGCAGCTTTATAAATGCAGGCTGCTAAGTGCTGCTGCTACCAAATATTCTGATAGCAGGAAATACTCAGAAAGCCCTATAATTAATAGGCAGGGCCTGGCTTCCCTTCCTTGGCTCGGACTTGTACTCACTTTAAATCTTACCCATTTGCAGCTAGGTATGTTGCAATCATGAAATAACAGCAGTAGGCCAACCCAGCGGCTAACAGCTTGTTAACTGAGTAACCATATTAATAGTGTCAATTTTTCCTTAGAGGGGGCGAGATCTTTCTTAATTGGCCATAGGATGTTGATGTGAGCAACCAAAGCACAACTGAGGCGAAAAAGACTTTACTCAGAAAGATTTTAAAGAAGGCGACAACAGCCTACTCTCACCCAAAACTCTCCCAGAATGCAGGATTCGCTTTCAAAAAGAACCACATTTTTGGTGCTGAAAACAGGAACTCTTACCCATGTAGAGAATTCCATCTGAACTTCGGCATGGGGATGCCTGAACCAATTCCGGGATGGTAAAGGGAAGTTTCTTTAAAAAAAAAAAAAAGAGAGAGAGAGAGAGAGAGAGAGAAACAGAAAAAGTAATTTAACTAAGTCTTCTGAAATGACTGTAATTTTACCACACGCTGTTCCTATTACCCAGTTCTTCTAAAAACAGAGAAGCACATCGCAGATGGGAGTTTCTACTTGGAACCTAAGAAGGAGGTCCTGGGCTTCCACATCGACTTCCAACGGCCTCTGGGTCCCTCCACCCTGAACTCTGAACACCAACTCCTTTATTTGACACAGGATGCACAGGCTCCTCAGGTCTCCTGTCCAGGTGTTCCCTGAGGGTGCCATAAACCTTTCCTGAGAAGACCACACAAATATGGAGAGTCTTGGCTTCTTTTCTTTTTAAATTGAGACAGCGTTTCTCTGTGTAATAACCATGGCTATCCTGGAACTTGCTCTGTAGACCAGGCTGGCCTCAAACTCACAGAGATCCATCTCCATCTGCCTCTGCCTTCCAAGTGCTGGGATTTAAGGCGTGCACCATCATGCCTGGGGGCAGTCTTGGATATTTTAAGGGAAAAAGAAATCTCCTTTCTTCAAAAACTGACCCAAAGATAGCCAGGTTAGGTAGAATGACGATGCCTTTACCCCGGCATTAATGCTGAAAAGAAGCAACTTAGAAATAAGTCCAAGTTTCAAGGGAAGGAGAAGCCATGGTTGTGTGGGCAAAAAAAGGGTCTGAATTTTAGTGTTTTTTTTCAGTAAGTAATTCTCTATTGAAAACACAGCCCATGGGTTATAAAAAGGAAGTTATGGTAGGCGCCAGGAAAAGAAACTCTTAAGAACGCCTAACGTTTCAACACATTTCATCATAAACTGCTGACCTTTTGATGCCCCTTCTGGCCACTGCTTGTTTTGGTGAACTTTATTTTTGGAATGGGCCCTGAAACCATGCAGATACCTGCTGGTAGCTTCTACTGCACGGTCACCTTTTCTCCAAGCAAGAGAAGATTTCTTGGTAGTGTTAATTACTACCTACAGTTCCGTTCATTAACTATCTGCATTTCCCTATCATTCCAACATTCAAACTAAACCTTAGAAAAAGGAAAATGCCAGCAAAAGGTAGCAGCAATGCCTAGAGCTTGCAGATGTTTCTGGAATCAGAAAGTCCTTGTCAGCCCAGCACTCTGAAGTCTTATGCTCCAAGACAGGCACTGCCACGGCTCTGAGAGCACCTGTGGGAAATCACACCTCTTTAAGTCCAAACACCAATCCTGGAATTTGGTCTTGGTCCATCCTTGACTTGTCTTTTCTCTACCTCTAAAGTGGGGGCAACACCCATGAACTAAGAAAAAGGTCAAAAGAAATGACGTATACCAATCAGTCCACACTACTTTTAGCAAGCAGAATGCTTAAAACACAGATGTGTTCCATGTGTTGTGGAGAGAAACCAACGCAAAGACATGAAAAGGGTAAAATGCAGCTCCACCCCCAGGCTTGCCCTTGCCTGCATCAGCCCCAGGTGTTCGAAACCTAATTTTAAAATACCCATCTGGGAGCCCACAATACACTGCAGAGTCTAGACCCAAGGTTTCCATCCTTGGCTGCACCTCAGAACCACATGGAGGCTTTTCAAACTTCCGGGTGAAGCATAACATACAAGCAGAATGGGACTCGTAAGCAGAGCTCAGTAATTTGCACCAAATAAACATATCTGTCACTAACATCCTCAGACAGACAGCACTTCAGGCTCTTTGGAAACTCCCTCTGCGCCCTCTTGTTGCTATCAACTCTCAGGGGAAACTATTATCTGGCTTTACTCTAAAACCAACAAAATGTAGTTTTTTCAGCTTTTGAGATTTATAAAATGAAGCCTTTAGTATGTAACCTATTCTGTCTGTCATGGGTTTTTTTGTTTGTTTGTTTGTTTTTTGAGACAGGGTTTCTCTGGTAGACCAGGCTGGCCTCAAACTTAGATTGCCTCTACTGGGATTAAAGGCATGTACCACCATAGCCCGGCTGTCATGTTTTCCTTGGGCACATGCCGGGGGGGGTGTTACTTGGTTGTAGGTTGAAGTGGAACCTTGTAGTTTCTTTGGAAAGTCAGTTATGTCAAGTGATGGTTTGCTGGGGCACACAGGATGTTTTCTTGGAGCAGAGGTGGGAAAGACTGTTTTCCTGAAGCAGACACAGGTGAAAGGATGTTGTGATATATCAAGCACATAAAAGGACCTGTGAGGAAGGAGTATAAATGTAATGCCACAGACAGTGGGGGAGGAGCACTGAGCCTTGGTTTGGTTTGCTCTGCCTCACTGTTCTTCACTAACGACATTCACGTATTAGTTTGCCTTACATAGAGTTGTTGAACTCTACCTGTGGTGAAGCTGCCATTGAAGATTTCTTCAGGACTGAACCACAGCTGCTGGTTCATGTGTGGTGTCTGCCTGCCTAGGACTGGTCTTCAGCTGCTCAGTTGTATTCAGTGTTTGCTATGGGACTGAACTGCTGCCGAAGATCAAGCTCGTCCCCAAAGAACTATTGCTGAACAGGTCCACTTCCCCCACATCCTAATAACTTTTCTCTTCCACTACCTCTGCTGGGAGATTGAACACTTATTAAAAGTAGGATGCAAAATAAGCATGCGTACGGTAGGTTCTGTCACACGTGCTGCTGTTGAGCCAGTTTACTGCCTGCATCTCCCCATGGACAGAGTCCTGGCTATTGGCATCTCCACAAACATGAGGTTCCCCTTTGTTCTGGTAGATATTCCAGTCTTCACACCTACACGGGGTAGAAGTGGCCTCACGACTTCAGTTTGTATTTCCCTAATGACACCTCTTCGTGCATTTATTCAGCATTAGAATACACTTTGCTACCTTTCTATTGGCTGTTTTGTTTTTTGTTTTTGGAGGGTTTGGGAGGCTTTAAGACAGGGTCTCACTTTCTAGCCCTGGCTGGTCTTCAACCCCACTATATAGACCCACTAGGTTGGCTTCAAACTCACAGAGATCTGCCTGCCTCTGCCTCTACTTGGGAAGAAATGTGTGCATCACCATGCCCAACCATCTGTCTTTTCCTAATGGCACAGGGGCTCTTTTGGTTGGTTGGTTGAGACAAACCTCATGTAATGCAATTCGTTCTCAAACTCCCTATGTAGCCGAGGATGGCCTTCCAACTTCTGAGCCTCAGGTCTCCACCCCTTGGTGCTGGGATCAGAGACATGAGTCCCCCACTGAGTGTCTGTAGTTGTTGGGATTCGACTTGGCCCCTGTAGGATTTGTTTTTGTTTCTTGAATGTAGATGTTTGGATTTTGTTTCTGTTTTTCAAATGTTGGATGTGTGGACTCAAATACTTTGTGGCCTCCTCTCTACAGGAAGAAAAGCTCTTGATTCTGTACTTAAATTTATGATTGGTATATTCAAAAGTATCCTATTTAAGAAATCATTATGGGCTGGTATAATGGTGCATCTCCTCTGACCTTTACAAACTGTAAAGGTATGAATGTGCATACACATATACAAATAAACATAATAAAAATATAAAAAAACATAACGACATTTAAGACCATGAAGTGTTCTAGTACTTACTCCTAAACCTTATTATCTTGCATCTCACATTTCTTAATAAATAAATACACAATTTGTTTGAAACTGATTTTTATTCCCATGGATGTACACTTAAGGTATCTTATTTCTACTTGGATACCCCACTGATCTCTTTGTATGTTCACCCCCTTGTGCTGGGGAGCAAAGCCAGAGCTCTGTACATACAAGGCAAACATTTTCTACTGAGCCATATTCCCCTCCCAAGAGATACACTAATTATTAAAAAGGTACCCCTGCCAAAATGTTGTCTTTGTCACAACCCAGGCGGTCATCTATGTGGGTTCATTTACAAATCTTCTTTTCTGGAGAACTTAAATGAAAAAGGCTGATAACTTAGATCAATAGAGGAATGAGGCCTGGGTTCAGCCGTCTTGTAGGTATAGACGGGCTTTCACTATATAGCCCTAGTCTTACTGTATAGTCTGAGCTGACCAGGAACTTTCCAGGTAGACCAGGCTAGCCTCAAACCATGGAGACTGCCTTTGCCTCCTAAGTGCTGGCACTGAAGACATGCACACCGAAATCTGGCTAGGCTCAGCATGCCTTTTAAAAAAATGTTTTATTTATTTTTATATGTACAAGTAACTGCCAACTTATGTTTGTATATCACACGCATGCAGACCCTGGGGTAAGCAGAAAAAGGCAACAGATGCCCTGGAACTGGGGTTCCATTTGTAAATGGTTGCGCTGCTGTGTTGGTGATGGGAACTGAACCTAGGTCCCCTGAAAGCGGAAGAATAACCAGTGCTCTGAGCCATCTCTTGAGCCCCATAGGCTTGGTAATTTCTTTTTTAAGCATACCTCAGGCTATTATAATATGTGGCAAAACTCGAGACTCACTGGTCTAAAATCCCAAGTGGAGATGGTGGTGGACTACCACATGCTTTCCCTGAAAGAGAGGCATATCTCTCTAATGTGAGAGGGGTGGAGACTTTTTTTAAAAAAATTTTTTATGACATTTATTTATCTGTGTGTGCTGTGAGGGGGACTGAATGCATGCCACAGCACACGTATGGAAGCCAGAGAACAACTTAGAGGAGTCAGTTCTCTCCTTCTGCCACCTGGGTCCTGGGGATCCAACCTGAATTAGCAGAATTGGCAGGAAGTGTCTTTAAGTAGAGTCAGTAAACAGTTAACCAGTAAACAGTATTTCATACATTTCTTACTCTCAAGTTGAAGGTCTCTAGTTAGAGTAAGCATGGCACTGTGTGAGCCCCCTATACTTTCCATAGCAGGTACTGTCTGGGACAGCAGCATCTGCTGGCATGTGTCTGGGATTCTGCACTATGGCTATACAATCAAAAGCTCATTTAGGGGCTGGAGAGACAGCCCCCCGGCAGGTAAGAGTGCTTGCCCTGCAAGCATTGAGGCCCTGAGTTCGAACACTCAAAGTGCACATACATGCCAGACACATAGGTTGAGTGTCTATAACCCCACCAGTCCTACGAGAGATGGGAGGCAGATGGGGGAGAATCACTGGAAGTCTGTAGCTCAGCTCTCCTGGCACACAGAGTGGAAAAACAGTAACTGTCTGTCTCAACTAAGGTAGAAGACAAGAGCTAAAATCTAAGGCTGTCTTCTGACTCTATATATGTACTGTGACATACACATATGCATTCATAAACATGAATATGCAAACACATACTACACACACACACACACACACACACACACACACAAATTTTTTAAAAAAAGCTAATTTAGGAAGCTCTAAAAAGGCAGTGACCTCTACCAGTCTATCTGAATCAGAGCTCCCAGCAATCTGTAGAAAGCTCCTAGGTGGTCTCAGAGAAGCAGGTCAGGACTCATAAGGAGTTAAATATCCTCACCGTCAGGCCTTCATTGTTCTTGCCTCCAAGTGTGTACAGACTGCCATCATTGGGGTCTGGGAGGAAAGCAGGCCTAGAAATTAAATGAAAAATGTCAATGATAAACTACAGCCCAGGACACAGAGGACTAAAATGATCAAAATTATGCAGAGCCATGGCATGGGGGACAAATGAGTGAGTATGTGGAAGACCACTTGACCCACTGCTTTTTCCACATCAGCCACATAAAGTTAAAATACCCCATGGAGGCACACATTCCACTTAAGTGGAGGAAAGCAACCTGAGAAAGAAAAGTCACATACTGTGAAGGATGATGAAATAAATGAAAAGGGCTTAGCAAATCTATTTTTAACTTCCATGTCCACTGTACCTGGACATCGACAAATAATATTTAACAGCAACAGTCGAATGCATCTCAGACCAAATCCAAAGTTTTATTTATTCTTGGAGAATTTCATAAATATGTGATATGTTTCGATCATATCCATTTGCCACATTCCCTTCCAACTGCCCCCACACCTCCCCTGCCATGTATGTGCACTGCACACAGCCCTGCCATGTATGTGCACTGCACACAGGCCTGCTGGATCTCCAGGAACTGGGGATGCAGATGGCGGCGAGCTACTACGTGCATGCTGGGAACTGAATCCGAGTCTCTGCAGGAGCAAGCAGTAAGAGCTCCTAACTGCCGAGCTATCTCAGCTCCCTCTTTCTAATTTTTAAAAAACAATCCACTGAGTCTAATTAGTGTTCCCAGTATCTACTTGTCATTTGCAACAAACATTCATTTCTTGAATAAAACAATAAATGCAGACACTCGAGCCTGACGTCAGAGAACATGTTAGGAATACAGATCAAGGCCTCCGTCACTAGGATCCCACAAGAAAGTGAGAGGTTGATCTTGTATCAGGTGACTGTGATAAAGATGGAGCTCTAATTAGTGCCAATGAGGAGTCCTTTTCCTAATCTCTCCTCGACTTGTGTTGGTCCATCATTTCAGGCTCTTACGGTGACATCCCCTTGAATATGCATACACCCTAAGAACAGGTTACCTTCATCATTGCTTTCTGTGCTGTGACACAATCAACAGAGATCCAGAGGATGGAGAGAGGGGTTCAGAGGCTGAGACCTGTCTACTCTTCTAGAAGATCCATGTTCGATTCCCAGAACCCACATGGTGACTCACAACTGTCTGTTAACTCCAATCCCAGGAGATCAACACATGCGATACATAAATATGCACAGAGGCAAAACAACCATCACATAAAACAAGCAAACAAAAAAATACATTTAAATAAGTAAATACATTTTAAAAAGAGAGATCCAGGCTTTAGAAGTTTAGTTCAAAACGCAATCTTAGTTCTGTCTCAAGTTGCTGGGCATAGTGGCACACACCGTTAACCACAGTACTGGGAAGGCAGATAGATTGCTGTGATTTTGAGGCCAGCCTGGGCTATATGGTGAGATCTTGTCTCAAGAAAAACAGAAGACAAAAACAACAAGAAGCTCCATTTCAATCAAACCTTTTTAATACAACTGTCTCCTTCCTCACC
Organism: Rattus rattus; assembly: GCF_011064425.1. Classification (NCBI taxonomy): domain Eukaryota; kingdom Metazoa; phylum Chordata; class Mammalia; order Rodentia; family Muridae; genus Rattus; species Rattus rattus. The sequence goes on along the minus strand of NC_046162.1, from coordinate 72,687,432 downwards.
CAAGGAGCAGAGGCTTCTATCATACCACCTGGAAATCTCTTATGTCTCAAAAATTCTTGTTACACTTTAAACTTGTGCATATATTTGTGCCCAGCAACTAGATAAGATGGTAAGTCAGAAGGAAATACTAAGGAGAAAAGGAAACTTACTCTTCCACGTGTGTTGGGACCTGCAGGACTGGATCTGTGCAAAAGAACAAGAAGTATCATCAGAAGGGCTCTTAAATGTCAGGGCCCTGGAGGTTTCCCAGGACCGACTTACAAGTTCTACCAACAACTAAGGCTGACCTGCACTGTGTAAGATACGTGAGGGCACTCAGAAGCACACAGAGGCACAGAGGTATGTGCACTGTGTAAGATACATGAGGGCACACAGAGGCACACAGAGGCACAGAGGTATGTGCACTGTGTAAGATACATGAGGGCACACAGAGGCACAGAGGTAGGTACGTGCTTACTGTTCTTACTAAGTGCATAGTACACTCTAAGGGACACAGAGTGGGCTGGAGAGAAGGCTGGGTGGTTCAAAGCAGTTGTTGCTCCTGCACAGGACCCAGGTTGGATTCCCAGCACCCACATGGCAGCTCACAGCCATCCATAACTCCAATTCCGGGGGATCTGATGCCCTCCTTCTGCTCTCTGAGGACATCAAGCATATATGGTGCATATTCATACACAGGTAAAACATTCACACATAAAATAAATTTAACAAAAAGTTTTAAATATTTACTTTTATTATACATGAGTGTTTTGCCCACATGCATGTCTCTGCCGTGTTCGTAAAAAGTCTGCAGAGACCAGAAGAAGGCATTGGAAGCCTGGCACGGGGTTACAGATGCTTGTGAATTGCTGTATGCAGGTTGGGTATTAAAGCCAGGTCTTCCAGAAGAGCAAACAGGATTCTTAACCCCTGAGCCCTCTCTCCGGTGCACACCACAGGGATCATTCGTTTGTTGTTGGGACACCTAGCATGGAGCAGATATGCCCACTGGGAATGCCCCACTTCATAACTGATGCTAACCGGATAGTAAATGCCCTTGCAGCCGCTTATGGCTATCCTACTGGCTTCAAGGACTGATCCTCTGTGATCACTAATTGGATTTCTGTAAAATCTAGCTTAAAATAGTATAAAATACATTGTACAAAGAGATTTGTACAAAGACGCACACAATAGCATTATAAATGAAGTAAGTATTCTCTGATATGGGTAAATTATGTTTGGCAGAAAATTAAGGCCTCTAAAAAGTCTAATAAAATTTTGTTTTTGTTGTTTTTTTTATTCTGTTTTGAGACAAGGTCTGACTAGCTCTGGTTGGCCTTAAACTCTCAGAAATGGCTGCCTTTACCTCCTGAGTGCTGGGATTAAAGTTGTACATCACCAGGCCCAGTGCTAATAAGCCTAAGTTTTCTGTTTCTGTAGTCATATAGTCAGGTAAAAGGCACATTTACATAGGTTATAATGTGACAATACAGAAAGCCTTCAGTACAACAGAAAAACACTACATATTAATGATCTTTTTAAAGTATGACCAAATTTCACTTTTTTCTATTTTTCTCATATTTTCTACAAGATTGGATTTTACTTTTTCAATTAGAAAAAAAAATGTTTTTTTTTCCTTCTTCTCTGTTTACAGCAGTAATTCCATGTTTATAGCAGTAAAATCTGGCTGAATTACTCTTCGGAGGTTCTCCTGGGCATAACCAAAGATGAGGCTGCTGATTGGCTGGGATGGACAGTGTGGCGAGAGGACCTGAGTAGCAGTAGCAGGCGGCCACGTCTGAAGACCTCAAGGAAGAGACCGTGTAGTGAGGCAGCACTGCCAACTGATGCCCACAGCCCAGAGCCAAGCCCCACACTCCAGAGAAGAGAGGGAAGGTTAACAAGATTTTGTATGCAGAGTTTGAGGCTCAGGAGGCTCATGGTGACAGACAGCTGTCTGATTTTCCTGTCACCTGGGACTCTCCTGTGAAGTAGTCTTTCAAGCCTCGTCACATGCTGACTGCTTACAATGGAGACACACACCAGATGTGGTTTGCAGGCAGCAAACAAACAAATTCACTAAACCAAGAACACGCAGGAAACAGGGTGAACTTTCAGTCAGTCAGCACATGTTTATCTTTCCCATGAATCACCTCTCAGTCCACTCTCACAAACAGACTGATGCAAGAGACAGGAAATAAAGGCACACGGCACTCACTCAACTGAAATAGAGCAGGCAAGGTGCAATTAGGGCCCAGAATCTCCAACTCGGCCCCAAAGCCATGCAGGCCGCACAAGCCAGCAAAAGCAAGAATGTCAGACTCCAAAGAAAGCACGGCACTGTAAAAAGCCATCTTTTTGGCTTGCTTTGTCACTTAATGATGCCACAGGTAAAACAGAGGGAGAAGGTACTGCTACAAATCTAGCAATTACAAAAATAAGACATGGATGTTAAAGTGTGTGAATTCCTGCTCATAACCCGATCTTTGCTGTACAATGTCTGCTCAGTTCCATGGACTTCAGAGGCAGATTTCCCTAGCTTTTCATGGCCTATCTACTGGCACTTTGATTTTTTGAGGCCTTAGGTCTTCAGATGTACCCTGCATCCTAAGACACAGAATATCAGTAGAAAACAGAAGGTTCCCTCTGCCAACAACATCGGTGCTGAAGGAACATTCTTGCATTCGTCTTAGGTAAAGGTAAACTCTAGGGATGTGGTCACGGGGTTTCCTTTACACTTGTTATATATGCAGTATGACAGGGTACCTAGACAAGTTTCCGCTAAGGTGTGGACCAGGTTGAAAACTCATTTACTAAGACACCTCTGACAGAGGCAGGCCGAGTGTGCTACTCAGCTTCTGAGCTATAGCGATGGCCTGTTCTACAGATACTTTTCTTCTTAAAGAATAGTTGGTAGCCAGGTATGGTAATACATGAGTGTAATTCTAGCACTTGTAAGCATGAGGCAGGGGAATTCAAAGTTCAAGGCCAGCCTGGGCTAGTGAGATCTTGTCTGGTAAGAGATGGAATCCAAGATTTGCTTGAAAATAATACAGAAAAGAGTTGTGTATGGGGCAGATTGGTATGAAGTGGCACACTGCTGGTAACATGTTAGAAATAGAATCAGGGACAAGGAGTCTTTTCACTATTTTCTGCATATATGCTTGGAATTTTGTACATTAATAAAGGTTAAAGATAAACATTTTTGTGACCCCCAACAAAAACAAAAACAAACATCACTTGAAAATGTGACGAAAGATCAACAGGGAAAGTGTTTTTTGATTTACTAATGAGAACTACATCAGGCAAGATTCTCGCTTACAAGCTTCAGACAGGAAGAAACCTTGGGCAACAATACGGCTGTGAGCAAACACTCCTCTAAAGTAGGTCAGTCCATCCATATGGAGCCAGAGAAGGGTAAGTAAATGCCAACCTCACTGAGCTGTTTTACTTACAGAAATCATAATAATAACTGGTGTAACTCAAGGAAAAGGGGAGGTTATGGGTAACGCTATGGGAAAATACCACTGAACACAATGCTGGGTCTCTCCCAACCAAGATTACCTTGGGAAGAAACCAACCTGCTAGCTGTGGCCCTGGAGGGAGCCACGCTGTATTAAACTCCACCTGCCAGTGTCTAGCATCCTGGGCCAGCTCAGGTGACACTTACTGCTACCATACGTGCTAATCCAATCCTTGTCAACAGGAGACAACACTGGGAAGGCAGAGGCCCATACTTTCTAGTCTGAGCTTATTGGGCACAAGTATAAAATGTTCCTCTCCCCAGCAGATCTGGAGAGGCATCTACAACCGGCCCTAAGCACAAGGCGGGGGACAGGAGCTATTTTCTCAGAATCAACTGGACACTTCCACTAGGTGCTCCCAGCACCTCACCTCCACCCTCCAAATCACTCCCTCCATCTTTCACCCAAGACTGCCTTCTTGAATACACTATATTTGTTTTTTGCTTATTTTGAAAATAGTTTTTCATATAATATATTCTTGTCATGATTTTCTCCTCCTTCATCTCCTCCCAGGTCCTCCCCATTTTCCCACCCATCCAACTTCAGCCCCACCCCCTTTCAGAAGACAAATTGGGGAGGAAGGATTACAGGAGCCAGACAGGTAAAGGACACCACAGGAAACCCCACAGAATCAACTAAGCCGTGCTCACAGGGGCTCACAGGGACTGACCTGGGCTCTCTGCACATAGGTTATAGCTGTGCAGCCTGGTCTTCTTGAGGGACTTGTAGCAGTGGGAGCAGGGGCTGGCTGTCTCTGACTCAGCTGCCCACTTTGGGGGCCCTTTCCTCCTCCTAGGTTGCCTAGCCTTAATAGGAGCAGCGGTGCCTATAGTCTTGCTACAACTTGATGTGCCATGGGAGGCCCGTCCTCTCCTGAAGAGAAAACAAGGAGTGACTACTGGGAGGAAGAAGACTGGAAGAGAGGAGGGAGGGGAAACTGGTAGGGATGCAAAAGAAGGAAAGAAAGAGGAAGAAAGGAAGGAAGAAAAAACAAACAGAACAGAACAAAGCAAACAAAAAGCCCAAGAAGCATATACACACAGAAAGACAAACACACAAACGACATCACCACCTTCTTAAACACACAGGGGACTGCATAACTGAACGTGGGGGTCAACGTTCAACAGTGAGAGTTTTCTGAACACCGAGGTGTCTCTGGCAGCCTTCACCCATGAACAACCTCACTGCAGCCTTGGACCTAAGTATACAAATATTCTTCGCACCTTGCCATCAGGCCACACAGCACCAGTTAGTACTCCCTGAAATGCCGTGGCTCAAATCAGAGCCTGTATGTTACGAACGACATAACACTGTACATTCTCATTGTACGTTCAAAGTTTTCTGCTCTCATAGAAAAGTAAGGGTTTAAAGTCAACTACGGTAGTGCATATCTACAATACCCAAATTTGGGAGGTGGTACAGTGGAGAGAGGAGTTCAAAGGTCATCTCCATCTGCACGGTAAGTAAATTTTAAGGCAGCCTGGGTTATTTGAGAGTATCTCAAACAAACAAACAAACAAATTAACAACAACAAGCCCCACTACCAATAACAAGAGAGACATGCTTTAATTATAGATTACATAATTTAATTAATTACAGAAGCAGTAATATTTTCCTACTTTCTTACATGCTGTGACTGTATCATAATACTATTATCTTTAGATTGTATTGAGTTAAATTATTGTTTGACTTAAAAATTGATGTTTGAGCCGGGTTCAGTGGTACACATCTTTAATCCCAGAAATCGGGCAACAGACACAGGCATGAATCCCTTGAGTTTGAGGCCAACACTGTTTACATAGCAAGTTCCAGGCCAGCAATGGCTCAAAAAACCGTATCTCAATGTAAATAAACAAATATTAAAAAACTGGTGTTTGAGTCACTGACATTAGTTTCATTTAAAAAAAAATCATTACTTTGCCCTGTTAGGCAAAGATTCCCAACCATTTCGGAAATGACACTAAATATACTTCTGTCATTTTGTACTACAGATTTGTGTGAAGTGGGTTCTCAACAACAGTTATAAAATCAAGATATTGATCAACTGAAAAATGTTGAAGATGCCCCACATCCTGCAGTGTCAAATGTTCAGCCAAGACTTTATTTTTCCTCCTCTAGAAAGGTATCTTTAGTTTTTATTTTTTTTTGTATTTTCATAGTGTATCTTCATTGTACATGATACTGTACAACATAAGGATATTTTCATGTTCTTAGTATGTATACCCATTGAGAGCACGCCCAAACACCCAACACACATACTCTATCTTCTTCAAACACTTAATTCTTGGAGCCAGAGAAATGACTCAGTGGTTAAGAGTACTTGCTGTGCACCCATGAGCATCTGAGTATGGATCCCAGCCCCCAGGCAACAGGCGGATGTAAGGCCCAGCACATCCGAGACCCTGCATTCTGGGGCTTGCTGGCTGCCTGGCTAACTAAAAAGTATAAGCTCCACATTGGAGGAGAGACGCTGCCTCAGAGGAGTAAGACAGAAGGACGGAGAGAATATCCAGGGCCTACCCTACTTTGTCGTGCGTGCGTGCGTGCGTGCGTGCGTGTGTGTGTGATGGAAACACACACACACATCAATATGTATCACACTCATACATATACAAGACTTAATTCTTTTATATAAAAAAACAAAATTTGCCCTCATTGGTATGCAAATTTGATTATGCTTTAAACAAATGAAAAAATTCGTTACTATTTATTTATCAATTACACCAATTTCATAGAGCATCTTTTTTAATTTATTTTTATGGGCTGGAGAGGTTGTTTCTGTGGTTAAGAGCACTGACTGCTCTTCCAGAGGTCCTGAGTTCAAATCCCAGCAACCACATGGTGGCTCACAACCATCTGTAATGAGATCCGATGCCCTCTTCTGCTGTGTCTGAAGACAGCTACAGTGTACTTATAATAAATAAATAAATAAATAAATAAATAAATAAATAAATAAATAAATCTTTTTAAAAAATAAATTTATTTTTACTTTGTGTTCATTAGTATTTTGTCTGCATGTATATATGTGTGAGGGTGTCAGAAGCCCTGGAAGTGGAGTTACAGAGAGGCAGACCTGTTATGTGTGTGCTGGGTATTGAACCAGGTCCTCTGAAGAACAACCAGTACTCTTAACTGCTGAGCTATCTCTCTAGCCCCTCATGGATTAAACACAAATTAAATAATTGTAAGACTTTATTTTTGTTTGTTTTGTTTTGTATTTTCTTTTTGGAGAACAGGTTTCTCTGTGTAGCCCTGGATATCCTGGAGCTCCCTCTGTAGACCAGGCTGACCTCAAACTCAGAGATCTGCTTGCAGCCTCTGCCTCCTGATTGCCCTCTGCCTGGAAAGACTTCATTTCATATAGAAATAGAGGACAATCCTCCCAAAGACATCCTCAGATCACACTTCAAGACTGGAAACCCTCTGGTGGCTTCCTAGCTCACTCCGGCCACTGCTCAGATGGACTCCCCCCTTTCCCTGCCCACTAGCTCCCCTCACCCTAGCCCAGCATGCTGCTTCCTAGTACACCTACCCTGCCAAGCACATCTGCCCAGAGCCCCTGCATTCCTTTTCCCTCAGCTTAGGTCTTTGACTGGATGTCATACCTCAAACGTCTTCCATGACTATCTCTCTCCCTCAGGATTTCCCACATCCTCTGCTGAAATCTTCCCTGTGGCATTTGTCCCCTCTTAAATTCTGCATATTCTGTTATTGGTTTGTTTAGTGTCTGACTCTAGATACTACCTTCTGTTGTCTGCCACATTCTCATGACCTAAAATAATCTCCGACATGTAGCAAATGTTCAGTGCATACGTTGAAGTCATTGAAAGGCATTAATTTACTTCCTACTTCCTATTCAGTTCACATATCCAGTGATCACTTCTAATTACCCAACATATCTGCTCCAACTGTGAACCCCAGATCTTTCTAGTGGTTCCCTTTCCTCAACACAGGCCTCTGAACACTGTTGAAAACACTGCAATCAGCTGGGCAGTTGTGGTGCACCCAGCATTCATGGGCAGAGGTGAGCAATTCTCTGTGAGTTTGAGGCTGGTCTACAGTGTGAGTGCTAGAACAGCGGGGGCTACACAGAGAACCCTGTCTCAAAAAAACAAGAAGAAAAAAGAAAACACTGCAATCATTTGGGGTAATAGTATGTACATATATGACCACATACATTCTCTATATAATCTTTCTTTCTTAAATGCATCAAATTTAAGTACCTAGTTTAAATTATCTTTGAAAGCTATATAACCCATGTCACTCCCTTCACAGTCATAGAACATTTCCATTACCCCAAACACTTTTTTACACCCCTATGGAATCAATATTCCCAAATCTTCCCCACCCCCAAACAACCACTGCTAAGATTCCTTTATTTGTGTGAAGACTTTTGTGTAGGAATTCTTTTTCACTGTACACTGTTTTTGGAATGCATCCCTGCAGTATCCCTGACCAAGATTAAAGAGCGGCATTCTGCCTTGAGAATGTGCCACTATTAGTTACCTGTTAATGTGTTGAGGGATGTTTGGGTTATTGTGAAATAAAACTACTAACATTTGGGTCTGGGTCTCTTTTGAACCATTTTGTCTTTCCCGTGGGAAAATCTAAGAGTGGACTGGTTGGTCCTTACCACTTACATTCGACACCTACCTACAGCATCCAACAGCAATCCACACGGCTTTTGAAATGCTGATATCTAAGCTCATCCCCTAGAAAATGACTGTCTCGAGAGGCAGGAATTCTCTAGCTCCCTATGCAATGTGCAGGCCCTACAGGAAAGCACTGTTCCAAGTTCCCTGTCCACCTTCTCACCTATGCTTTCTCAGTCCCTTCTCCTCTGTCAGGATCACACCGCCACAGTAACCTTTCCTGAGTAAACCTCAGAGATACTCTTAAATCCTTGTCAGGTCTCTACCTGGCACTGACAATGTTACCATATGCAGCTGCTCGGGTCTCGAAACTGTTCTCACTAACCCCAGAGGGGCTGGTGTCTCAGTACCACCCAGTTACAGGGCTGACTGACGTCTTAGTACTCTCCAGTCACATAACCTGAAACATTCCTGTCTTAAGGATTACTTTCTCTTACTATTCCCATTCAATTAGATCCTGTGTTTTGTAAATTTTGATTTACTAAATAATTTTTTGGAACTTAACTCTTCCTTTTCATCTTATCACTTTAAAATGAGAAAGCTAGGTTGGGGATTTAGCTCAGTGGTAGAGCGCTTGCCTAGCAAGCACAAGGCCCTGGGTTCGATCCCCAGCTCCGGAAAAAAAAAAAAAAATGAGAAAGCTGCCAGATAGTGGTGTGCACACCTTTAATCCTAGCACTCAGGAGAGGCAGAAGCAGGCTCTGAGTTTGAGGACAGCCTGGTCTATAGAGTGAGTTCCAAGACAGCCAGCGCTGCAGAGAAACCCCGTCTCAGAAAAGGAAAGAAAAAAAAAGGGTTGGGGTGGGGGGAGGACAGACAGACAGACATCATCTCCCACTGGTCTACACGCCAGCTCCCCATCTCAGTCTTTGTGGTTCTCAGACCCACATTCACTGCTACCTAAGAGGGCCGGGCTTGACAAAAGTAATGCACATGTCTCCTCCAAATCCTCGGTGACTCCTCTCCAGTACCGAATGCCTTCTACCGCTGTGGCTTCCCCATCCTTCATGTTCATAGCTCCTTCATGTCTCAGCAATGTCCCAATAAAATTTCAAACAGACCCATTTCCTGAGTAGATAGGTCTGAGAAACTTAGTATTTAGGTCCAATAACTGAGAAGTCATGGGGTTAATACACACACACACACAGAGTGAAAATTTTTCATTCTTTTTTTTTTTTTTTTTTTTTTTGGTTCTTTTTTTTTCGGAGCTGGGGACCGAACCCAGGGCCTTGCGCTTCCTAGGCAAGCGCTCTACCACTGAGCTAAATCCCCAACCCCAAAATTTTCATTCTTAATCATAATTACTAACTATGGAATGTGTGTACCTGTCAAGCACTATACAATTTTCGAACCTTAGAATAGACTGGATGTGGCCACCCTCATTACCGTTTAACATAGATTTTTCACATGGTACTTGAATTTTGTCATGGCAACTGCCAAAAACCCAGCTTCACAAAGATATAATACCATTGCATTGGAGTGAATGTAGCATGATCTGAGATTAAAAACTACCAAGTTCTTCAAGCATGATGTTTGACGTCTGTCAACTGTGGGCCCACTTCTCCATGATTTCTTGTACGAGTGACTCTTCCACCAACTCCTCGTGGGTTTTGATGCTGACCTTGTGCTCACCTCCACCTAAGTCAGCTCACCCTCAGCGTCCACTCAAATAGCCCTCTCTCCAGGAAATAAGAAACGCACTACCTGCTGTGTGTACTTGGCCAATTGCACGACGGACCGCCTGTGTTTCTCAAGGAACAAGTGATTTGTTTCATTCTCGTGCTTCCATGATGTCAGCTACTTAAGGATTGTACTGAATCCCAAATACTGTGGGACAGGGTCTACCTATTCTGTTTGCTGGGAAATACACACAGCAAACAGAGAAAGCTCACATATATTCAGTGACTAACCAGAGAGTGCGCCTCTGGGTGGCTGCTGCCCAAGCCTTTGCCCTAATACACGGGGAACAATGCAGTCTGCAGAATGAAAGGCAATCAGTAATGTAGATTACTGCAGGTAGAATGCAGCCAGATTTTCCTAATGAAAAGGATAATCCCATGTGAACACCTACGTAACACAAGTTAAAAGCAGCTGCCTAGGTGCAGTGCTGTTTATTCATCCATGTTAAAAATGTCTTACATTTATGGATAAGATGATGTGGCATTTGCTTCAAAATAAAAGGAGGAAAGGGGACAGATTGTCGTGTGTTGACTGACCATCACTGCAGCTGGGTATTGGCTATGTGAGGCTCTCTTGATGTTGTTCCCTTTAATTCTGCACACGCACACCACACACAACACACAACACACACACATATACACACACTAACTTTTCTAAAAACCAACAAAAAAGGTTAAAAAATAAATGATTTCAGGAAATCCTTTCCTACAAGCCGGAAGCAAAGGCATTCTTACCCCCACCTTCACCTGCACTACACCTCTGGAGGTCTGATCCTCCAGTTCCCCAGGGCAGCTGCATGCCAGAGACACCCTGCCCCAGCCCAGACTTCCCTAGCAGGAGCTGCTCAGGCTGGTGTGCTGTAGAAGAGGACTGGGGGGTGGGGAGAGCAGAGACAACACAACTTGGCTAAAGAGAAAAGGAGCTTTAAAGACGTCAATCAAAATTAAATTAACTGTTTCAAACTAGAGTTGACGATGAACAGCTTTGTCTAGAGGTGGCTCTAGGCAGATGTCTTCCATGTAACAAGTAAGAACCTTTGATTATAGACCCTTTGAGAACACACTGCTCACTTAACTGCTGCTCAAAGAGCCTTGAAAGATCATTCTCTTCCCTGCTCCAGAAAAACACCAATATTCTGGAACATGCCACTTCTCCCAGGTATGCAGGTACACACGGTAAAGCACAGGCTGTACTGCCCTCCCACATGCTCACCTTCCAACCTCTATCAGGCTCCACATAGAACCACTGAACCCAGCTTCCTCTCAGATGAGACTTCTCCAGGGCAACCTACATGCTATGGCATTTGGTTAGACACCCTTTTAAGTGTCTCCAAGTGATGTGAAATGTTCTGGACCATCCTTAAAAAAGGCATTTAAGGACTATAAAGACCAGAGATGAAGTCTCAAATGCTTTGAAACCCCCTCCCCACCACACACACACACACACACACACACACACACACTCTTTTTCTCACCCTTACTCCTTTGTCCTTTTTCTTTCTCTAACAGAAAGAGAGAAACCCAACTAGTGATCATCTGTTAGCATCTAGCATATGCATCTCAAAAACAAACACTGGGCCTCTACCATCACCTTAGTTCTGCTAAGTGCTTTACGGGGTAAAGGGAGGGCACTGTTGTTTGAAGTATGCATCTATGACATAGTACATATGAATCTTCTGAGTATATCCATAGGACATAGCATCCCCTAGGTGTGAGTTAACATATTCAACACACACACCTTCATAGAATAAGCAAGACCAGAGCATGAGAGGGTGACAGGGAAAAATGACTTAAAAGCCACTTTCTTGTCCCAAGCCTGGTCAGTGTGGTGTGTTCCTGATGACAGAACAAAAGCTGAACTGCTAGCAGACAAGAAAGTACAGAAAACCTCAGAATGGGGAGTGTAAGCACCAAGACCAAACGAGAAGCTTCTGAGGTGAAGAGAAGTGTGATGCAGGCCTATGAGAGTGGGATGAATAGCAGGTGGCATCAGAGGGAAGGAGGGAGGAGGAGAAGGAATCACAAGGTACGGGAGGGTGCAACAAGGGAAGCGACAGCTCAATGAAAACAGGCCTGAGCTGTGGAGAGTCCAGCAGAGTCCTGACCAAATACAGTAAAACAGTAAAAGCCGATGTGAGATTTTAGTTCTAGCAGAGAAGAAACAAGAAGGGTGTGGCCTGAATGCAATAAACAATTGCTATTTTCTCAGAAATGAACTTAAATGTCCTAATACTGTTTTCTGATATAAAATACTGGAAGAAACAGTCATTTATATTTCTTCAACTCAAAACTAAATTTCATGCATTCAAGCAACCTAATTAGGGAATGATTTCTCCCCAGAGGAAAGGTGCCTGTTTAACCTAAGTCTTAGGCTCCTAAAGTTGTGAGGCTTATATTGTAAAGGAAAAGGCTTAAACACCCCTCAAAGTCTGGCTTTCGTGGGGAATTTTAAAACAAATGTCTATCCAAAAGCTCTTCATGTTCTAAATCTCACCACAGCTGGGAAGGACGGAACAAGTTGTCTTCCTGGAGGACTCGTGCATGTCACAGTGTCATTTTGGACAAGGACAATCACGTGGAAATACCCAAGCAATCAGGAAAATGGCCCAAATCTGCAGCGGCTAGACTCTATATTCTTACTCAGCTCACCTCAGCAACAGTAATTCAGGCCAGGAATTACCACCAATCATGAAGGAACCGAAAAGACTGCACACCCAAGTGCATTCTGGGATGCCACAATTTAACAGATGCAATAGGAGTGGGAGGGAGGAGACATCAAACCACAGGTCCCCAAAAGCAAGAATGAACAGGTTACAGTTACGGGTTACAGTTACAGCCAGAAAGAAGGATTTTAATCATATGCTTCCAAAATCATAACTATGTTACCAAAACAGATGGCTAGGAATATACATTAGAGCCCAGATGTCTGCTCTTACTGGTAAGGATTTGCTAGCAAGAGAAATGTCCAACGTGAGGCACTACATTGCAGTGTGTCCCATTAGGAAGGGAAGTGAGTTGGGAACAAAGTGAACAAGGTTGGCTGTACACAAGTTGGTACTTAGTGACGCTAAGGGGCGAATACATGGCATCCTACAGAGAATGTTTATATCGGAAAATGTTTAAAAACATTTCACATGGACTTAGGGATTTAGCACAGTGGGAGGATACTTGCCTAACAAGCCCAAAGTCTGGGATTTTGTCCCCAGTATGTCTCCCTTCTCCCAAAATCTTTCATATTAAAAAGTAAAATCCAGGGCTAGGGAGATGATGAGTGAGAAGTGTGGGGACAAGTGCTCGGATTACCAGAACCCATAATAAAAGTGGGCCTGTAAGCCCGGTGCTGGAGGCTGGCGCAGGGCACTCACAGGGCAAGCTGGGTAGCTACATTACCTAAACTTGCCAGTACCCGGTTTATAAGAGAGCCAGACTCAGTAAATAAGATGCATTGAGAAAAAATCCAGTATCAATCTGTGGCCACACATACACACACACACACACACACACACACACACACACACACACACACACACACACACACACACACACACACACACACATACTAAAAAAAAAATGAAAATACAAGGCCCATGGAAAAGCTGAGCTTAGCATTAAGCACCTATAACGTCAGCACTCGGAGGGAAGAGGGCAGAAACAGATGGGTTCCAGAGGCTTGTGGGCCAGCTGGCCAGTCCTGCTTAACAATAAGATCCAGGTTCAGAAGGTGGAGAAATTACTGTGGAAGACATCTTGAAGTCAACCTCTGACCTCTACACATGTACACACATGGGCAAGAGCACATAGGTGCACACATAACTGCAGAGAGAGAGAGACAGAGACAGAGAGACAGAGAGAGACAGAGAGTTGGGCTTGATGGCACATACCTGTAATTCTAACTACTCAAGAGGCTGAGGTAGCAAAATCGAAAGTTCAAGGCCTGCAGGGTCTACGAAATGAGATTAAGACCAGCCTGGACTATCTCAAAATAAAAAGTAAAAAGGGAGCTGGAGATACAGCTTATCGATCGGTAGAACAGTCGCCAAGGACACATGAGGAGCCGTATCAATCCTTAGAACCACAGAAAAGCTAGAGACCCCAGTGCATCTCTGAAATAAAAAGTTCTGTAGTGCCCAGTGGTCTGTGGTGCACACCTTTAATCCCAGCACTTAGGAGGCAGAAGCCGGTGGGGCTCTGTGAGTTCTAGGCCATTCTAGTCTACAGAGTGAGTTCTGGGATGGGCAGAACGACACAGAAAAACCCTGTCTCAAAAAATAAACAAAGCCAATCAAACAAAAGCTTTGTCATAATCCCCTCTCGTCAGACTTAATTTTAATCCTCCACAGACATTGAGAAGAAATAAACACCTTTCCTGTACTTGAGCCGTGAGGTGGAAAGGAAGAGGACATGTATCACCCAGAACCTGAACCACTAAGAAAATGTCATCAGCACATTTCCTAATTCCCCTGTCTAGTGCTCTGTCACTCTTTTGCAGATCTCTGACTGCTGCTCAGAACACACACTTAACCTACCACATACGACAAAGGGCACGAACAGCTGTGTGAAATTCAAGAAACCAGAACTACCTGCTACCACAGTGGTACAAGTGACAGGGACAGATGAATCCAAGGAGGTAAAGTAAATCCCACACGCTCCCAAGATTCCTGAAAGCACTTGGGCAGAAGGGTCCTGGGAACCAAGTTGGCATTAAATGCTTCAGGTATTAACGGAGCCCTTCAGTGGTCAAGAAAAGAAATCTGGCAGGAAGACAAAACCCCAGCACAAGCTGGAAGACCATCGTTCATTGCAATGAAGAGTCTCAGAGTTCACATGAGGAAGGGGCTCACTTAGCCTGAAGACTAAGGAGGTGACCTGGCCATGGAGTCTTTGTCCAACACTGTGTGTCGAGACTTTGTTTGGTGTCTAGGTGGTTTTGCCTGCGTGCATGTCTATACCACTTCCATGACATCTCTTTAGCCCATCGGACTAAAGTTGCTGAGACCTTGTAAGGAGCTCTGTGAGTCAAAGGGGGAGGCTTGAGATGTGAGTGACGCAGACTGAAGGGTCTTACTCTGAGCTCAGACCTGACCACAGGGCCAGAACTCTCAGACTAGCTGTGGTACAGAGTCCAGAATTGACACAATCCCAGCAAGGGTGTGCACGCTCGTTCCTCTTTGTGCACAGGTGACACACTCTCCACATGGATCTAGGTGGCAAGCACTGGAGACTATACAACTAACTGTCCCTGAAGGAAGGGTGTGTGTGTGTGTGTGTGTGTGTGTGTGTGTGTGAATCTAATGGCAGTATGATAGGCAAACAGGAGGCTATTACAAGCAAGAGACAGTGGGGAATCAGGACGGTGGTCAGCAGACGGCCACGTGAATCTAGGAGGTAGATGCCACAGGCCTGGCTATGACCTGGAACTGGGAACTGAGAGGAGTGACAATCAGATTTGGAAGGTACTTCCAGGAGCTGCACAACAGGACCTGATGGCCATCTGCACAGTAAGAGGATAGCAGAGAGCTTTACTGCATGGCTGTCAGCATAGGAAAAGATATGGAAAGAAGCGCCCATTTAGCATAGGAAATTCATTTGGTTGTATAAAAGTCTGCCTTCAAATTTCAATTAAGTAATTTTGTTTGAACCCCTCCTGAGAATCTCCAAAATTAACCACTTGCTGGACACAAAGGGAGTCTGGCTGGGAGAGTAGCCATGTGCATGCTTGACATCTTTTTTATGATTAGTAGGATTTTTTCTAAATTGGACCCAGTCCTTTGTATCTACTATTATTGAAAAAGAAATGGAGGGAAATATGGTTGGGCTACTGTGATGGTTTGCATATGCTTGGCCCAGGGAGTGACACTATTAGAAGGTGTGGCCATGTTGGAGTATGTGTGTCACTGTGGGCATGGACTTTAAGACCCTCATCCTAGCTGCCTGGAAGCCAGTGTTCTGCTTGCAGCCTTCAGATGAAGATGTAGAACTCTCAGCAACTCCTGCACCGTCCCTGCCTGGATGTTGCATGTTCCCGCCTTGATGATAATGGACTGAACTTCTGAATTTGTAAGCCAGCCCCAGTGAAATGTCTTTATAAGACTTGCCTTGGTCATGGTGTCTGTTCACAGCAGTAAAACCCTAAGACAGCTACTAAAGAGGAACTGGAAACCTGATGAAGATCTGCGTGTCAAAAGAGTGTTTTATGGAGAGAACAAGAAGCCCTAAGCCAGTCCTGGGAATACTATAGAGTTCATTCAGTTGTAACAGGCCAACCCGAGCTTTGGGGTCTGTTTTGTTTTGTTTTTGTTGTTGTTTGTTTGAGACACTTTCTCTGTGTGGCCTCTAGAATTTGCTCAGTAGACCAGGCTGGCCTTGAACTCCACCTGCCTCTGTCAGAGCGGTGGGATTAGAGGAGTGCACCGCCAGCCACAGCGGCCTAACGCCGACTTTGTGAAGCTACTAGAGAGCAGACCTACACACAGTAGGTCTGCAACCGCAGAAATGGAGCATGCACAAGCCTGGTCAGTGGGAGACTGCAGGGCAGATGAAGATTGCTGCAGCATAGAAGCATGCTGCAGAAGGCTACACCTGAAGCAAATGTCACAGGGCACCTTAGTGCCAAGAACACATAGTCTTGTTTTTTCTACTAGGTATATATAATTCTCTACTTTGGCAAAAGACACCTTTATTACGGGGACAGTAACGTGCATTTGGTTGAGAGTAACTGTACCTGCCAAAAAGCAGTGTGGATATAGGGGAAAGTACTTGTAGGTTTTTTGGCTCCTAGAAAAAGTAGACCGTTAGGAAGCCATGAAATGGAATTCCAGATAATCCCAGATATGTACTCTGAAGAACACCAGTTTGATGGGTAAAGCTTGTGCTTGCATTCACAGGTTTCTCTCACCCACACCACTGCAAGCCCCATCCGTTCAGCCTCATTCTACACAGCACCTGCTTATTCTCCAGTTAAAGGATAAATGTAGGCATAATGTTTTTGTAGACTCTGTAAAGTTTACCTTGTGTTATTCAAATGCTGACTTCTATGCCCTCAGATCTTATTTCAATCCATGCAAGGCATTGGAATGCTTATACCAAGAGTATACTGTCTCAAGTTTGTGTAAACAATCCTTACCATTTATACTCTGCCTTGTCAATAAATGCTTATTACCCAAGGGCTGGGCAGAACAGAGAATAGACCAAGATGTCCACCAACCAGAGGAGGAGAGAGAGATTCAGATCAGTGAGGAGGATGGAGGATTTGGAGCCATGAGGAAGGGGTTGTTGGGAAGAGATCATGGAAACATGCCTGAAGCCCAAATAGCCAGAGCAATAATAACATGCAAGTGTCATGGGATGGGGCTGGAAGGTAGACAAATTAGCATAGAAGGTTAAGATAGATCATTTAGCTAGTCAGCTATTGAAGTGCAGTTTTAAATAAATCTTAGTTTCTCTATGTAGTTCTTGGGAACTAGAATAAAGAAATACAGCTGTTGGATTAATTCACTGTTATATTAAAGATAACTCGTTTATAGTTAGCAGGTACCCTAGTCTGCTCAAACATCAAAACATCCCAAACTGAGGGACTTAAGTAACTGACAATTATTTTTCATAGTTCTGGATGCTGGAATTCTGAGATCGGGATGCCAGCATGGCTTGGCTCTTATCCAGGAATCTCTTCATGGCTAGAGACATCTCATTGTGCCCTCACATGACAGAGAGAAAGATACACAGACAGGTCTGTCCTGTTCTCACAAGGACACTAACGCAAGTGTGGAGTCTCATCCTTACGGTATTTGTGAAGTCCCCAGAGTCACACACCATTATCTTGAAGCTTAAGGAGCCAGCCTGTGGAGTTGGCAAGAACACATCTGTCTGTAATACCTAGGCATGTCACTCCTATGCTTGGATTCTTCCATTTCTTTCAATGTCCTTCCATGTCCACCAGGCCCTACATTAGCACTCTTTATAGGGGGAGGGATACCTTTCACTAGACGGGGAGTGCTCAGAAATCTTTGAACGCATTTCCTGATGGCCACAGGGACTGGGGCCAGAGATGTCAGGTAATTTCATTTGTTTGGTTTTGTTTGGTTTGTTGTTGTTGTTGCTGTTGTTGTTTGAGACAAGAGCTCTCTAAATAGCCCTAGTTGTCCTACAACTCACTATTGTAGACTAGGCTGGCCTTGAACTCAGAGATCTGCCTGACTCTGCCTCCCAAGTACTGGGATATAGTATGTGTCTAAAATGTCAGTACTAAGGAGTCTACGTGACAAGAATCACAAATTTGAGGACAGCCTATATAGCTATACAGCAAGATATTATCTCAATTTTTAAAAATTATTTTCCAATTATTCAGTTTTAGATTACCAACTGTAAAACTATGTGAGTCACTTTTGTTTCAGGAAAGCAAAAGGATACCTTCCTAATAAATCATATAAAGGCAGAACAGGGTCTCTTATATTCTGTTTGGTCCCCATCTCTCTCCAAGCTCAGTTTACCTCCACCTGCTCTACTCCTGCCACACCCATCCATTCCAATGCTCTTCAGTTGAGGAAACACCAACCCTCACCCTAGTTACTTTTCTCATTGCTGTGGCAAAATACCAAACAGAAGTAACTGAAGGGGGAAGAAGTTTATTTGGCTCACGGGGTTGGTTGTGTTTTGTTTTACTTTATGTGCCTCGGGCATGCCTGGTGTTGTGGAATCCACAAAAGAATTGCTGGATTCCTTGAAACTAGAATTACAGACCATTATGAGCTACCATACAAGCACTAGGAATCAAATCCAAGTCCCCTGGAGGAGCTGGCAGAGCTCTGAACCACTGAGTCATCTCTCCAGCCCCAAGCTAAGGCATGACGGGAGAAGCTTGGTCCCCGTGAGTGGAAATGGAGGCTGCTGGCGACATCATGCTGAGCAATGAGAAAGTAGGTTCCAGCTATAACCCTCAGGGCTCTCCCCAGGGGCTTACTCTTTTAAGGTTCTACAACCTCCCAAAAGAGCACCACCAGCTGTGGACAGGAGCCTGTGGGAGATAATCTCAGACTCCAACAATAACACTCCACCATACTCTCATCACTAGAGGCTCTTCTCTCCCTGAGGTCTTGCTCAAAGGATGAGTTCTCTGTGGGGCCTGTTGAGAAGTGCAGTCCCTCAACCTTGCCCCTGCCCAGTGCTGACCCTCTTTCCTGCTCTGGTTTCTCCACAGCTCTCTTCAGCACAGATTTCTTCTCTGTCTGTGTCCCTATTAGAGTCAAAACCCTGAGCTCAGGCAAGGGAGGTTTTTTCTGTTTTTTTTGTTTTTGTTTTTTTTTCTCCTGGATGTATCTTCAGGTTCTATAATAGTTCTTAGGAACTATTACATGACATCTGTAACTTCATAATATAGTAGTATACTAATAGTTTAGATATGGCAATCTTGAAGCATTTAGTTATATTTCCAACCCTCAGTATCAGTGTGTCACTATCGTTCACAGAAATATAAACTGAAGCTACTGCTATCTAGGACTCGATTTAATTTTAAAATGTAGCTCTGCTGGGTTTGGTGATAAACATCTATAATCCTGTCACTTGGAAAGTAGAGTGAGAGAATCAAGAGTTCTAGCTCCACATGGAGTTTGAGGCCAGTCTAGGCCACAGGAAGCCCTGTCTCAAACAATAACAAAACCAAAACAACCCCTCCACAGTTCATTCTTAGCAATGGGATCTATGACATGATGGGTGACACTTTAAGTGGTTAGATTGTTAAGTAAGTACCATTAACCCATTCTTAAACATAACAGCTCCTGTCTGCTAAGCAGTGGTGGCAGACTCCTTTAATCCTAGCACTCCAGAGGCAGGGGCAGGTGGATGTCTGAGTTTGAGATCAGCCTGGTCTACAGATGGGAGTTCTAGGACACCAAGGCCACAGAGAAACCCTGTCCTGAAAAACCAAAAACCAAAACCAGCCAAACAGACAAAAATAATAATAAAAAGCCAAATTGCTGTCTGAGCTCCTTACTTAGTGCTAGGCCCTATGGATGGGATCTACCTGTGGCCTCTCCTACTCTGTTTTTCTTTTTCTTTTTTTTCGGAGCTGGGGACCGAACCCAGGGCCTTGTGCTTGTTAGGCAAGCGCTCTACCACTGAGCTAAATCCCCAACCCGGCCTCTCCTACTCTGTTCTCAGCTGTCTTCCCACACAGCTACTTACTGCTGGATTAATCCACAGGGGGAACACTTGATGAGTCACTCACCTGTTCAAACATGCTAATAGCTCCCAATTTCCTGTTTAATCAATCAGGCTCAACATACCCTGTGGCTCTCCCACTCTCTACGTCCAGTGTCGCATGGACCAGCCCAACTGTGCAACCCTTTTTTTCCCAAAACCCACCTCCACCCCAGCCACAGCTCACCTCTGAAATCATCACTCACCAGTATTCTGTGCTCAGATGAGTACAGGCTCACAACACATTACCAGAACCTTTCTTGAGCTATTACGGAACCATGTTCTACATTGAAGCTCTGTCTTTGATCCCTATCAAACTATAGGTACCTTGAGGACAAGGTCTTTTTCTTCAATGTCCCATATAGTATCTTTCCCAAGCTAAGGTTCTTCTATTAATACACATTAAATTGAATAAAAAAAAAAACAAACCTATTTCATCTCTAGTCCACAGGGAAGGACAGATTGATTATGTATTTGAGTAAGTAACAGACAAGCCAAGCCCCGGTTGTGCTGGACACAACCAAGGCTACTTGTGAAATAAAGACCCGTGTGCAGGGAGCAGGGAAAGGCCAGGCTTGAGTGGCAAAGATGTCTTGTCTTGCCTTGAAACGTTAAAATTCAATGACTAAAATATTCCTCCCAGTCCTTTGTGACTTGTTGGTTCTCAGTTTTGAAATTTAAAAAATTTCTACTTTCATTATAAAACACTTAAAGGTTAAACACTTAACCATGAAGGGGAGACCATATATGTGTCCTCAGAGCCTACAACACAAAGAGGACACTGAGAATGCTCTTTGGGTCACTCACTCCTCAGTGCTGGCTCTTTGGGTGCCATAAAGGTCTTGCTGCTCCATGCAGGTTCCAAAGAGGTGGGGCAGGATGCCCCAAGAACCTGAGCTGGCCTTTGCTATGGATAAGAAGCAGATTTACTGCAGTACTGACAGAATGATGTGTGACCTGACATATGACAATATTTTTCCACTTGGAAGACTGTTTAACAAAGGAAAATTAATGCTGTGCTGATGAAAATAATAAGCCATGGGGACATGATGAAAGAGAACACACCAGTCAGGTCTGAATTAAGACCAAGTAAGAATTACTAATGGACAGAATAACAGGAGACACTGAAATCCCTGAATGTGGGAAGTGCATAGCTTTGTATGGGACGATCACTTTGGAAATTAGGTACAATGAATCCCCCAGCTGCAGAGCTCCCCACCACCAGAAGGGAATGATGGCAAGATGGATGCGTAAGAGTTAAGTGAGAAACAAGCCTCATTTCAATAACTCAGTTAATGTGGTTAGGTTGGGTGGATGTCAAATCTTCCAGGCCCTGGTTATTTCAGGCTCTGTAAAAAGCAAGTTGAGTAATCTGAATGGTTGAGAAGATATCGTCTTGTAATTATGATTACAAGACTCTAATCATTAGAACTTAACAAATCTTATGCAGCAGGTCTTCAGAAAGCCCAAGCAGCCAGAGCTATTAATAGAAAAGCCTAGAGCTATTGAAACTCAGGACAGAAGCAGTGAAGCATAAGAGATAAGAGTTTCTTCATCTGCTGCACTCAATGCAGTCGTAACAGTTCAGGCTTTAGACTCTCCCTCTTTTTTTTTTTTTTTTTTTTTTTTTTTTTTTTTCAGAGCTGGGGACCGAACCCAGGACCTTGTACTTGCTAGGCAAGCGCTCTACCACTGAGCTAAATCCCCAACCCCGACTCTCCCTCTTTTGATTAGAAGTCCTTTTCCTCTTTTTACCTCATTCTCCATTCTTATTTTATTAAACAACAGATAACCATTTTCCATTGGAATGTGTTTACTTGGTAGCAGCTAAGTTTCTGTGTCACTCAAGGACAATCCGAATTACCTTCTTTTAAAGTCCACTTGATGGAGCCTGTCCTCTTGCTGACAGCATGCAAACTTCCATCCAGGGTGGAAACAAACAACAAGGTTTCAGGCAGTGTTACTGTGCTGGCTCTTCCAAAACTCTGCAATGAGATAGATACCTTCGTGTCAATCCCCTCCTTCACCCTGGGCATGTATTAGCACAAACTCCTGCCCTCAAAATCATCCTTCACATGACCATCCATCTTTCAGATGGAGAAACCGAGGTTGGAGGACCTATGTTCTCATTGTAGAGCACGTCTCCAGACAAGAGCTGAGCCAACTTTATTATAAGTGTTGGTCCTTCCCACAAACCGACGTGACAAAAAAATGAAACAGCCCACGGGCAAGATGTCCCTGAGATGGAAGGGTCAGGATGGTCAGCTCTCTGGCTTCCTTCTCTTGGGTCACTTTTACTCTATAAAACCTTGGCATGACAGAAGAACCCATAATAAAAAAATAATAACTACTTCTCATGTGCCAGGAGATTTTCCAAAGCAAATAATTAGAGGAACACATTTAAAGTAAAATAGGAAATTAGCCTTTATTATATAAAACAGTGTATATGCTAAAATATCAAGGTTCTTGGGCTAGGGAGATGGCTCAGCAGTTAAGAGCATTCTCCTCTTCCAGAGGACCCCAGCTCAACTCCCAGCAGCTATGCTAGGCACTCATAACAGCTTCTAACCCAGTCCCAGGGGCTCTGATGTCCTCTTCTGGAACCCATGGGCTCCCATACTGTGAGTATATGTATACATACATCTATGCAAAGACTTTTTTTAAAAATTGGAAGGACAGGGGTTGGGGATTTAGCTCAGCGGTAGAGCGCTTGCCTAGCAAGCGCAAGGCCCTGGGTTCGATCCCCAGCTCCGAAAAAAAGAAAAAAGAAAAAAAAATTGGAAGGCCAATACACTTCAAAAACGTCAAGATTCCAAAGTCATTTATAATCATGTGAATTGAAGTCACTGTGACTGAGGAAATAGACTAGCTCCAAACTTTTCTTCACAATCAAAATACAATTTAAAGCCTAGCTCTTTTAATAAATTATGAAACACTATGCAACAAATTATGAGACTAGAGGGCCAAGTGTGGTGGCTTGTGCCTATCTATGGTCCCAGCACTTTAGAGGGGAATGCAAGAGGGTTATTATGGCTTGGGTTACATAGCCAGGATTTGTGGGGGGGGGCGCACAGATTGATTTTAAAATTTATTTTATTTATATATTTTAAAAGTTCTTTTTATGTGTAGGAGTGTTTTGCCTAAATATATGTAAGTGTACCACATGGGGGTTTGGCATCTGCAGAGACCAGCAGAAGATATCAAATCATGGAACTGGAGTTAACAGACGGATGTGAATTTGGGTGCTGAGATCCCAACTAGGGTCTTCTGCAAAAGCAGACAGTACTCTTAACCACTGGGCCGTTTCTCTAGCCAAGATAAAAACGCTAAGGCAGACTATTTTAGGGCTGGGAACATGGCTCAGTGGCACAGCGGTTGTGTAAAGTCAAGTTCAGTTCCCAGAAGTAAAAGTGAGATAAAAAGTCTAAAGAGCAGCTCAGCAGTCAAGTTCAGGTCCCAGCACCCACACTGGGCAGCCCCCCGTTAGCAACCCCAGCTCCCGAAGAATCTATGATCTTTGCACTCCATTGGTACCTGTGTTCACATGCACATACCCATACACATAATTTCACAACTAAAGACTGTGAAAATTACCTTTATCATCCATTGCTAGTAACAGAGAGAAGCGTGAGTATAAGATTTCTTTTTTCTTTTTTTTTTTTTAAAGATTTATTTACTTACTATATATAAGTACACTGTAGGTGTCTTCAGACACACCAGAAGAGGGCATCGGATCCCATTACCGATGGTTATGAGCCACCATGTGGTTGCTGGGATTTGAACTCAGAACCTTTGGAAGAGCAGTCAGTGCTCCTAACCACTGAGCGATCTCTCCAGCCCGAGTATAAGATTTCTTAAAAAGAGTTAATTTAGGGGCTAGAGAGATGCCTCCCCGGTTAGGAGCACTGACTGTTCAAGACTGAGGTTCCATTCCCAGCACCCACAGGGCAGTTCACAACTGTCTGTACTCCAAGATCTGACACTCACACAAACATACATGTAGGCAAAACGCCAATGCAGATATACATAAATAAATATTTTTAAAAATTTAAAGTAATATTTTCATACTTGTATGTCATTGCACCTGCACATATTGACTCACATCACTTTCCCTTGCTCTAACACACACACGTGCATGTACACACACACACACACACACACACACACACACACACACACACACACACACACACACACTTGCTCTTTTCCTCCCTCAAATGGCCCTGTAGGAAAGCATAAGTCCCTCATACTTTAGATACATGTTTCAATTTTTATACCCTAAAGAAAAAGTTCCTGATACAGAATAATCTCTGGGCACGGTAATGCTATGTGTATTTTTTAATGGACTCAATTTCCTAATATTTAAAAAGCTGAAACAAACTGAAGCATAGCTCAACAAATGTTACATATGTCATTAACACAGACCTTAAGAGAACCCTATGATACAGAAAATTGCTCATATACATTAGCCAGTGAAAAAGTACAGAACACAAACGCTGGTGTGCACTGTGGTTCTGATTATACTGGCTGGAGGCTGCGCGTCCTCTGCCTTTGCTAGGATTCTGCACCCTTACCACAGTGTTTCCATAGGAGCTGTCACAACTCATATGACAGTTGATAGTCTCCTAGAGAGCCCTGTTGAGATGGGCCCCAGTCAACTGTGCCTGTGCCACACTTTTGTAATCGACGTTTCTTTTCCTTTTCACTAGGGTATCCTACAAGTTATCTAGTTCGTGTGTGTGTGTGTGTGTGTGTGTGTGTGTGTGTGTGTGTGTGTGTGTGTTTGAGGTAAGAGAGTCTTGAATTTAAGCAGGTCAACAATGCTTGCTTAAACTGCAACATCTGGATTTTGGTATAAGCACTCTTTTTGGAATATAACTGTCTTTTCCTGTTAAAAACAAAAGGATTGGGCAGTTCCTTGTGAATGGCTCCAGAATGGTCACTCTCTTAAAAATGATAAAGGACAGGCCCTGACAGTTCTCTTTAGGGCAGCCTAAGATGGCAGGGCAAGCACTCCAGGCCCTGTACTCCTTTTTCATGGGGAGATCCAGGGGTGGCACCCAATGGAGGTGATGTTGGGAGCAGCTGCCAGAACTTGGCTCATCCCCTGGCGTGCTGGCCTGGAGGACAGGAGGTGTGGCCCTTGCTTTGATATGGATAAAGAGCCAACTTTACTGCCAGGTGATCTGTTACCTGCAGATGGCCTCAAGTTTGAGGATGAAGAGCCAGTTTTTAATTCTACCTGAGGAACCCGGAAATAAGACTAAGAGAAACCACAGAAGCCTCAAGGGTGGTACCTGTCCTACCTCAGGATCCAAAGGTCACTGTTTGGAAATGATTGAAATCATTTTAGTTCACAAGGTCCAGAGAGTAACAAGTTACAAGTGGATCTGCCTTCCCCTGACATGAGAAAACCGCATGGCCCAGAGTAAATAGCTATCACAGGAATGACCGCTCTGTAAAGCCAGTCTTGGAACCCATGCAGGAACCCAATCCAGCTGGCTAAAGTAGAAAATAAGAAACTTGGTAGAGTTTTGTAGCTTTTAACCATATGGAAAAGAGAGAAAGACAAAAGAAGTCTGCAGAGAAACTCTGTTCAAAGACGGAGAGAGAATGCTTGCCTTCCATCGTTCCCTGGACCTCATCAAGAAGGGCTCTCCTTAAGCTCAAGGCACTTCTGCCCTTAAAACAAAGTCCAATTTGTGTACATTTGCTGCAATTAGGTTTCTATTACTTGTCCCAGTGTATACCCTCCCCTGCCTACTTCTATTTAAAATCATCGAGCTGTGGGTCTTAAGAGATGGCTGGCAGGTAAGAGCCCATGCTGTTCTCGAAGAGGACCAAGGTTCAGTTTCCAGAACCCATGTGACAGCTTACAACGTTCTGTAACTCCATTCCCAAGGGATATAGTGTTCTCTTCTGGCCTCTGTGGGCACCAAGTACCCATGCAGTATATACACATACCTTCAGGCAAAACTCTCATACACATAAACAAAAATAAATAAGATCAGAATGCTGAGGAGATGGCACAGGAGGTAAGGGGTTTTGCCACCAAGCCTGATGACCTGAGTTCAATTCACAGTATCCACAGAGTGGAAGGAGAGAGCTGCTCCTGTGAGCTGTCCTCTGACTTCCACATATGGTACATAGGAAAAAAACAAAAAACAAAACTTAATTTAAACACATACACACACACACACACACACACACACACACACACACACACACAAATACAAACTGGGCAGTAGTGGTAAACACCTTTAATCCTAGCACTGGGGGTTAGGGGTGAGGTGGAGGGAGTAGAGGAAAGTAGCCTTATCTACAGTGATTTCCACGACAGCCAGAGCTAAAACAGAGAAACCCTGTCTTGATAAAACAAAAGACAAAAAACAAAAACAAACCAAAAAAACCTGAGAGAAAATATTACAATATTATAGCACTATTATTTTCTCCTTTATTTTCTAAATTTTTAATAGTATGACCATGTAATTTGCAACGAGGCTTTGATAAACTAGAAAGAAAGAAACAAGTTTACAGGTGAGAGAGAAGCTTACAGTTGCAACACTAATGCAAGCACCTGAGTTCAGGGAGCACACTTTGAATTTCAGGAGATCAGGCAACTCCACCGCTTTCGACTATTAGCAGTCACCAAAAGCAACAAGGCTTAAAGAGGCAAAGTCTCCCAAGCAGATCATGAGCGTCAGAGTGAGAGTCTGTAGTAATCCCTGAAGCACATCACAGTGCAGAAAACGCCCCGGGTATCTCATCGCAGGAACAGAATTTAAAACACTCCAAGGGCTGCAGAGGAGGCTCAGCAGATCAAGGCATCTCTTCCAGAGGTTCTGAGTTCAATTCCCCGCAACCGCATGGTGGCTTAACAATCTGTAAC
This sequence comes from Rattus rattus, assembly GCF_011064425.1. Taxonomy (NCBI): domain Eukaryota; kingdom Metazoa; phylum Chordata; class Mammalia; order Rodentia; family Muridae; genus Rattus; species Rattus rattus. The sequence continues at coordinate 72,660,518 of NC_046162.1, read as the reverse complement.
AGAATCTGTTGCCCTCTCCTGACATGCATGAAAACAGAGCACTCATATGTAAATAAATAAATCTTAAAAACAAAAGCACTCGAGCATCAATGCTCTTTTACTACTGATGTGGAGACAAAAGCCACCCACCTTGTTTGAATATCTTGGAAACACAGGAAAAGCAATTGTCTGTGGTTGACTGGTGAACCGAAATAAACCCCTCATCACACAAGTAGTATAATCTTCTAAAAAAAAATCTCAAAAAACACAAGGTTTGAAGAGAAGCTGGATTAGTTACTGAGCTCTAGGCCAGTTACATGTCCACAGGAACCTCACAACTCTTGCCAAGCTTGGCAAGTTTGCCCTTAACTGATTCAATTTGGGTGCCCCTGGGGAGCTGTTATAATTAATTCTAGTTCTTTCATGTTCTCCCCCCCCACCCCCACCCCACCTCCTCTCTCTCTCCTCCTTCCTTCCCCACCCCCCATTCCTGAGACAGGGTCTTTCTATGTAGCCCATCATACTCATAAGTATGTATTGCGGTGTTTCAAAACCTCAAGCATAATTTATCCCTCCCTTTGAGATAGAGTTTTACATAGCTCAGGCTGGCTTTGGACTCTGTATATAGCCAATAATAATCCTGCTTCTACACCTCTGGTTTATGTGGTACTAGGATCAAACCTAGGGTTTCATATATACTAAGGAAACACTATCAACTGAGCTACTCTCTCAGACCTTCAGCAATTTTCTTAAACAGGAAAATACCTGTCTCTAAATATAGTTGCTATAATTAACGTGAATTAAATATACTCCTAGATGCCTTTTGTGATACTGATCACAGCCAAGAACTATTTGTACCTGAACACTGAAAAACACTGCTTCATGATAATGAACTTGCCCATTGCCTCTGCCTAGCCATTTCAGACTTTAGTACTCTTTTCCCCTACAACAGAGGAAAAACAGGAACAGACTCTATAGCTAAACACGCTAGTTTCCAGAGGGCCTGAAAACAGAAAAAGGTCACACTTACATCTGCTTTATGTTCTCTGGAAATTGATGTTTAAAACAAATACACATATACTCCTAGCTTGGAGATGGCTCTAGAAAGTGACCAATAAGAAAACCTGTGGTGGGTTAGATAACAGGGACAAGTATTTCAGCCTACCATAAAACCGCACACCTACTGTTTCCCAAAGACATCAGGCTCTGTCCAAACAGCCCCTCTCATAAAAGGTGACCACAAATCATTTGGAATTTCCCAGCCTTTGAAGTAATTATGCTTGCTGCAAATTGTACTGTCCCACTTACAAGACTGCAGCATAAAGAGGAATGTAATTGCTGTTCCATTTATAAATCTCCCCAACACACACACACACACACACACACACACACACACACACACACACACACATTCATATTCTCTCTCTCCCTCCATCCCCCCCTTCCTGGAACCTACAACTGGCCATGAACAATCAAGCTGCCTTCAGCAGTAGAAGGACTCTTTATCTCCTTATCAGGGCTTAACTCTACTAGTCAGCTTGTTCCAGAGGTAAAGAGAAAGCAAAGGGCTTGAAGGAGTTCATCTGGGGGGCTGAAGAGATGCTCAGTGGTTAAGAACACTAGCTGCTCTTCCAGAGAACATAGGTCCAAATTCCCAGCACCCATGTGGTGGCTCACAAACATCTGTACCTTCAGTTCCAAAGGATCTGCGTTCCTCTTCTGACTTCTCAGGGTACCAGGCACACAACTGGTACACAGATATACATACAGGCAAAACAACCTTATACATAAAATAAAATAATTTTTTTAAAATAAAATAGTTTCTTTTGGTTGGCTAAGGATGTAGCCTAGCTGGTGGGGTGCTTGCCTACCATGCATGAAGCCCTGTGTTGGATCCATAGTACTATACAAACCAGGCAGTGGTGAATGGCCATTATATAACCACCACCTGGGAAGTAGAGGCCGAAGTTAACCTTGGTCACTGAGGAAGTTCACGGCCAACCAAGGAACATGAGACTCTACACAAACTAGAAAAAACAGAGTCCGTTTTGGTTCACTAATGTGTGCACAGTACAGGGTCACTGGTAAGACAGGGAAGAAGCAGGTCAGTGAGACACACCAAGTCCCAAAGTGCTTTGTTCTACTACCCAGTTTGGACAGACAGACTCTTGACAGCGATTAGATCTGCATGTCTCTAAATGAAAACTAATCAATTTTAAGTGAATTAAAATGTGCTAAAGAATGAGAGTTTATAATTATTAGCTCTAACAGGAATACTCAGAAGCAAGCAGGGCATTTTCCCAGGGGCAGGCCGACAAGACCTTGTATGTTTGTGCAGCACAGATGTCAGCCTGCGGTGGGAAGCAGAGGTCAGTAACAAACAGGCCGGATCACTCTCTCCTCCTTAGATGACTCGTGCTGTATTAGCACAACTGGTCTTTAAAAAAAAAAATAGGGGCTGGAGAGATGGCTCAGCAGTTGAGCACTGCCTGCTCTTCCAGAGAACCCAGGTTTAATTTTCAGCACCACATGGCAGCTCACCACTGTCTGTAACTCCTGTACTGTCGGCAATAACCCAGCAACCATTCAATTCAGTTCCTCGGCCAGCCCACTGCCTGTTCCATTTCCTGACAGTTTTAGTAAAAGTAACAATGGCATCTGCTTTGGATAGGAGTCAGGGGTCTCAACTGACTTACAAGACTGAAGCATAAAAAGGAATGTAATTGCTGTTCCATTTATAAAGTTCCCCAACACACACACACACACACACACACACACACACACACACACACACACACACACACACACACACACACACACACACACACACACACACACACACACACACATATACCCCTTCCCCTTCTGTGTTCTTGTGGAGGACTCAGGTTAAGTGTCCAGTATCCGAATGGTGGCTCACAAAGCCCTCTAACCTCCAGTTCTAGAGAATCCTAACCCCTCTTCTGGCCTCTTCAGGTGCCAGGCATACATGTGGTGCACATGCATATGTGTGAGCATTTATACACACATACCAAAATAAATCTTCTCCATTAAAAAAAAGAGAATTACAACCTGGACACACTGATTTTTTCCTCTTCAGACAGGGTTTCTCTGTGTAGCCCTGGGCTGTCCTGAAACTCACTCTGTGGACCTCAAACTCAGAGATCCGCCTGCCTCTGCCTCCAAGTGCTGGGATTAAAGGTGTTTGCCAGCCCAGATTCACTGATTTTCAAGAATATCACCACAGACTCCAGTCCTGTAGTGCTTTAATAAGTAAACAAATAAATTAACTCAATAAATAAAACACCTATAGAGCATGTCAACCAAGCAAGAAGCCCTCAGCATAGTGTCCTGATAGGCATTAAAAGATATTTTAAAGAATATTTGCATCTACAATTCTGCTCGCACAGTGTTACCTGCTAAAAATGTAAGCGGAGCCGGACACTGGAGATTCTGGCTGCTTTACAAAGTATTCAGCAGGGTTCAGTGTGCCATTGAATCACATGGAAAAGGCTGTGCCCAATAGTGACCACAGGGCATCAAGAAGTCACAACAGTAGGGCTAGGGAGATGGCTCAACAAGGCTCCTGACACTGAGCCTGACACCTGAGCTTGCTCTTCAGCACCCGCATAACACAGGCAAAGCAATCCCTGCAAGCTGTCCTCTGACTTCCACACACAGGCCCAAATATCACTCATATACACATAATTATGATGAATAAAATACTTTTCAAAATTCCCACTAGGCAAGATGACACATTCACAACAACAGCATGAGACAGAAATCAGTGTCTGATAAGAATACAAATCTATTACACAAAGCCCTCTCTATGCCAAAGAAAGCCCATCTGATTCACAGAGGACCAAGCCTCTTGTACAGTCCAAGAAAAAGGGCTGAATTCTCAAGAAGGAGGTCTGCCTTGAGGTAAAGGCCGTTGACACAGATACTAAAACATTTATTTTAATCCAATGCTGTCTCCAATCCCATCTCATTCAAATATCTGATCCAACAACAAAAAAACAGTGCAGAATTAGAACACTGGTGGCGGTAAGAGCTTCCTCACGTCTACTTTTAATGAGCTTCATTCAGTATGTCCAGTTTTAAGGGTTTCGGAACAATCCTAAATCGTTCCAAATTCTGTCACGCCAAGTTTGCCTGTACTGTTGGCAATAACCCATCAACCATTCAATTCAGTTCCTCGGCCAGCCCACTGCCTGTTCCATTTCCTGACAGTTTTAGTAAAGGTAACAATGGCATCTGCTTTGGATAGGAGTCAGGTATCTCAACTGGGGAGGTAATAAAGGGCATGGCCTAACTGAACATACTGTGTGGTTTCCAATGAAGCAGCTCACAGAGTTAAACTAGCATTTGTGGCAATTTTAGGGTGTGGTGTAATTAACCACCACCCAAGACAGTTACAACTCTTCAGTTCAGTTCAGGCTATCCCTCTGCTTTACCAGATAGATCTGATAGAAGGCACTGCCTAAGTCCACTTTATTCCTGAGCACAAAGGTGGTTGCTTTCACAACAGGTGGCTGTGTCCTATTAACTAGGTGTAGGGCCCAAGGCTCAGTCTAAGTTCAGTCATTTGCTGTTCTGCTTGTCGTCGTGGTCCTTCTGCCATGCTGGAGAAGAAAATATACTCTGTTAAAAAAAAGTGCTTCAGGAAACCCTTTACCACATATATCATGGACCAGAAAACATTACCTTGTTCTTTGACAGGATGTTATCAAATCCCCAAGGTGCCTGAGGAGTATTAAAGATCTAGGGCAAACCACTCATTTTATAGATACAAAAACACGAAGGTGATATGATTTTATCAGCTGAGCCTTACTGTATAGGCGTGGCCATTGTTTTCCCACTGTTTTCACTGAAGAGAAATGACTGCAATTTAGACTTTGTAACAATTAAGAAACTGGCCAGGTTTACTTATCTTGATGGAGAACCATCTCAATCTAGACTAATAAAGAGCTGATTAGACTACAAATTTGTGAGATGCACCAACCTGACTTCTTTAAAGCTGAACTCCTCTTAAATATGGATACTCATGTACGATTAACCTATTATTAGAGTGTTCATGTGGAAACCCCAAAGGGAGAATAAGTCTCAATTACATAGCACATTCTGAGTCCTAATAGTAATCTGAAGCTGTCAATTTTGATCTTTACACTTCCCTAGAGATTCCTTGGGGCAGAGGGAGTGGGAAGGGAAGAGGTCAAAGAGAAAGTGGATAAGTGTTCCAGTTAAATTTAAATTATCTACAAACAACTGTATTATGACATAATTGCCACCTACACTTGCCAGATGTTGCCAAGCACTATGATAAGAGTTAAACAGCATGAAACACTCTGGCTCAGACACCTGGCCAGACCCCGGCAGAATTCCCAGGTCTGAAATACACTGACTTGTTACCATCTCTCCCAACTCAGTCCACAGCAGCATAGTGAGCTGAATCCATTTATTCATCCACACCACACAGACCAAACAGCAGAGCTGCTTACGCTCCTGAGATATATAATTTTTGAGATGAAAAGACCAAAGGATCACCTTCTCAACCCTCTCATTGCCCAGGGAAGAAATCAAGGCCCTCAGGGGTGAAGTGACTTACCCGAGTCACCATAGACAGTTAACCACAGACACAGGGCAGGCTCAAGGCTCTACCTCCCAATCTGGTCTTTTGCCCACTGTTCCTGAGCTATAATTTTACTACTTTAAGTATTAGTTGTCTGAGCCATAAGCCTACATCATTTCAGGTCTGAAACTCCCCTCCTCAGAACCCTAGTGGGATGGAGGAGGATCAGCATTCTGCTTTGATATAAGGGTTAGTCTTGAAGAAGACGGTGATATAATTTATAGATTCTCTAAAGATACGTATATATCACACAGCACAGCAAGTTAGACAAGGTAAAGTCTTTATCTTTTGCTTTTTTTAAGTGTGTGTGGGGTTTTGACTGCATGCATATCTATGCCTTGTGCCTGAGGAGGCCAGAAGATGGCATTGAAGCCCCTGAAACTGTAGCAATAGATGATTATTGCCATCATGTAGGTACTGAGGATTGAACCTGGGTCTTCTAGAAGAGCAGCCAAGTACTCTTGCCCACTAAGCCATCCCTCCAGCAGCTAGGGTGGGGCTTTAAAAAAAAAAAGTTCTAGATGAAAATTCGTGAGATCCTACTATCCATGTAAGTGTGTGGGAGTAATACCACAAAAAGTCATAGCCTTAATCTTCATAAAAATTTCCTATAGCACACACCAATCCAATCCAGACCTTTTCCTAATTTAAAAAAAATTATGTTTTAGATGACATCAAAATTTATGTACTTAAAAGTGTACAACTCAGTAGCAGGTAAAGGCACTTGTCTGAGATCAATGCCATGAACCCACCCACGGGATACAGGGAGAGAATCCAGTCCTGAGTTCCGAATGCATGCATAGGCATGTTCACAGACACAGATGCACGCACATGCACACTTAATTAAAAATGCTCTTCAAGAACAGGCACTACTAATGGGGTTGGGGATTTAGCTCAGTGGTAGAGTGCTTGCCTAGCAACCGCAAGGCCCTGGGTTCGGTCCCCAGCTCTGGGAAAAAAAAAAAAAAAAAAAAAAAAAAAAAGAACAGGCACTACTGTTACTAACTGTTGTAAAGCCACCATGTTGTACAGTAACCCCCTTGGACAACTTGTTCTAATTGTTTACAAAGGCCTCTGGTGAGAGGAGGACACAGCCATTGCTCACTGGTTACTCTTTCAATGTCACTTAATGTCCCTGCACATGAGCAAATGCACACTGCTGCCTATGGACAACTTACCTCAACGGCAAGCATCATGTCAGCCGACCATAGACTGATGAGCTTCCCAAAATAGATTATGCCTTTGTTTCACTAGGAGTAAGACGCTTACACAAAAGGAAGATATCAAACACTGACATTACTTGTGGAAAAAAGTTTTACTGCTAGCTGGCTGTAATCTCAACACTAGGAAGCTAAAGGAGGGAGGACTAGGAATTCAAATCCAGCTTTGGCAAAAGGCAAGCCTAGGCTACATGAGACTTGTCTCTGGGTGGTAGGGCACTGTGGAGAGGGCACTGTGGAGAGGGTTCGATGGGCAGAGTGCTTGCTGCACACGCATGAAGATCTGAGTTCAGATTCTTAGCACCTCTGTAAAAGCCAGATGTAGCATCCACTCGTAAAACCCCAGTACTATGGGGCAGAGACACAGGGATCCTGAGGGCTCACCGTCCAGTTAATCTCCCCAAAACAGTGAGTTCCAGGTTCGGTGAAAGACCCTATTTCAAAAGATAGCTGGAGAAAAATAAAGGAAGACATTCAATGCTGACATCTGGCTTCCACAAATGCATGCACAGGCAAATGTGTGCACACAGATGAGCACAGACACATATACCTCCCCGGCACCCCACGTACAAATTATGCCATCAGATCCCCTAATATCAACATGGGTTTCTCAGATACTCAGACAGAAACAGGTAAGTATAAAAACTGCTTCAAAGACTGCGTTAGAACAACCAAATCCACAGACCTGTGGCTTTGAAATGGAGAAATGAAAGAAAAGCCAGAGGAACCAGCTGGCATGGAGCCTTCTCTAACTTATCAAGGGGTGCACAGGAAACAGAAGCAGAATGGAGTAGCCACAGGGAGACAGCAAGCCTATAGGCTCAAAAAGAAGCTATAGGTTCGAAAAGTGTCTTTCCAGACACTTCAGGAGCAGTATCCGGAAAATGGCTGTCCAGGGCATGGACGGAGGAGGGAACACTCTCTTCACAGTGCGCATTCTCCCAGGGGTCCCCCTTCTAAGTCTTGTTGTTATTTCCCTCTCTTGAAAACTGAGAAATAGCAATATGTAAATGTTGACAAGGAAAACCAATATTAAGAAGTCCAAGGTGGATGCACGCCCCTTCCCTTCCAGCCGTCGTGATGTTGATGCCTAAGAAGAACCGGATCGCCATCTATGAACTCCTTTTTAAGGAAGGGGTTATGGTTGCCAAAAAAGATGTCCACATGGCCAAACACCCCGAGCTGGCAGACAAGAACGTGCCCAACCTTCACGTCATGAAGGCCATGCAGTCTCTCAAGTCTCGAGGCTACGTGAAGGAGCAGTTTGCTTGGAGACATTTCTACTGGTACCTCACGAATGAGGGCATCCAGTATCTCCGGGATTACCTGCACCTACCTCCGGAGATCGTGCCCGCCACCCTGAGCCACAGCCGTCCCGAGACTAGCAGGCCTCGGCCCAAAGGTCCAGAGGGTGGGCGGCCTGCAAGATTCACAAGAAGAGAGGCAGACAGAGACACCTACAGAAGGAGCGCTGTGCCCCCTGGAGCTGACAAGAAAGCTGAGGCTGGGGCTGGCTCAGCAACGGAATTCCAGTTTAGAGGGGGCTTCGGTCATGGACGTGGTCGGCCACCTCAGTGAAGTCGGAGATTATAATGTATTGAAAAAACTTTAAAAAAAAAAAAAAAAAAATTCCAAGGTAGCTGAGGATGTGGCTTGGTTGGTCCGGTGCCTCTCTAGAACGCATGAGCCATGTCTGGATCCAAACCACTCTCATAGGCCTAGCGCTTGAGAAGGGGAGGCAGAAGGTTCAGGGGTTCAGGGTCATCCTCAACCACATGTGGAGTTTGAGAACAGCCTGAGATGCACCTGAGATTTCTATCTCAAAAATTAACTTAATTAAATAGCAAAAAATAAACATTTTGAAAGCGAGAGTTATATAAATGTAACAGAGAACACTTAACAAGGATATTGGTGGCAGCCAAGGATATCTTCAGAAAGCAAATAAAACTCAAAAACCTGATTATCCACTCTGTCTCGAACAGTGGTTACTCCCATCTCTCACGGACAGACATCGACAGTACAATAGATAGTACTGCCAGAGAGAAGCTGGGAAGAGGAAGGAAAGAAAACCGTGTTTGCTTTGTGGTGTTTAAGGAAAAGTTCAAGAGTGAAAAGACTCTTACCAAACACCACTCCATTTTACATCCTGGGATTGCATTTCAACCATCTAGAAACGCTTTCTACAACAAACCATACTATTTTTTCCCTCTTCCTCCTCCCTCCTCCTTCCTCTCCCCTCCCCCACCCCCATGACAGAGTTTCAAAGTTTCTCTGTGTAGCCACTGGCTTTCCTGGAATTTGCTTGCTTTGTAGATGAGGCTGGCCTTGAACTCAGGTCTATCTGCTTCTGCCTCCCGAGTGCTGGGATTAAAAGCAGGCACCACCACGGCTGAGGTTTGGTGTTGCTAAGTACTGTAGTGCTAAGTGCAGGCCTCTGAGATCCAGGTAGATCTGATTGGTAAATAAAGATGCCTACATTGAATAGATAGGCGGTGCTTGGCATTCCAGGCAAGGGGAGGAGAGGTCTGAGGAGATCAGAAGAGAGAAAAGAAGGTGAAAAGAGGAGAAAGATGATGGATGAGTCAAGAAAATGTGGCCCTGAGGGCTGGTCAACTGGAGTTAAGAGCAGCCCAGATGAAACACAGTAAATATTAACTCGGGATTATTGGTAGGAAAGTAGATTCTAATAGTACAGAGGATCTGCCCAGCTCTTGTGCTGAGTAAAGCTTATTGTAAAAATAAAGGCTGTGTATGTGTCTTTTACCCAGGAAATAAACCCTAGATTGGGATTAGAAATTTCTACAACACCGCCACGCCTGATCATACCATTCTCTGATAATGCTGAACAATTCAAAAGATAACTATTAGTACAGTGTAGAGCCTGACCATTATGCTGTGGTTGTTAGAGGGCCAGATTCTGAAGCCAGACTACCAATGAGCAACCCCTGCCCTGGCTTTGTCACCTATAAAATGGGTGAGAAATAATAAATAATAAAACTTTGAAGTACTTAGGGAAATTTTTAATCAATGTGAGATATATATGACAATTTAAATTTAAAAACGAATAATAACAAAACACAATAATAACCACTACAAAAGAGATCTGCTCCTGTCCTCAAGGAGTTTATTATCCATTAAAAAGTCAGAGCAGTTGGGGCTGGAAAGATGCCTCAGTGGTCGAGAACATCGACTTCTCTTCCAGAGGACCTGGGTTCAATTCCCAGCACCCACATGGCAGCTCACAATTGTCTGTAACTCCAAGATCTGACACTCTTACATACATGCAGGCAAACAGCAATGCACATTGAATGAATGAATGAATGAATGAATGAATGAATGAATGAACAAATGAACATCAGAACAGTTAATTTCACAAACAGAAAAAGACAACCTGCTTTATTAAACACTATGAAAGAGAGAGGAGTCACAGAAGTATAATAGAAGATGGATTCAGTCTTTTGATGGGGTGAGTTGGGCTTTGAGGGTAAAGATTTCATGTCAAAGGTTTTCTTGAGTTAATATCTACAGAGAGGAAATGAAGAACTACCTAGGCAGTGGACACAGCCTGTGCAGAGGCCATGAGACTGAAAATATCTGCTGTATTTAAGGACCTCTAGGATCAGTGTGGCTGGAGAGGAAAAAAAGCAGACAGGAAGTGTGAACAGGTAGGGCTAGGGGAAAAGTTTGCACTTATAGAGTGGTCCACAAAGGCCAGAATCTATCCGACACGTCTAGTTGGTTATTTCTCCATGTATGCCCCCACAGAAGCGGCAGGACCATACGCTGCTGTGACACTGGGAAACAGACCTAGAAGGAAAACCTCACTCTTGAAGAACGAAGCACTCCACACACCAAACATGATGATCAAGCACATAGTGGGAGTCCTCCCTCATGTTTTAATTTATACTACTACTATATTAATGTTGCTTAGCTGGTTGTAGACTAAGGACAACACAGTAAAACCTCTGGTAGACCCCACCTCAAGGTCTGCTTTCTAAGACCTCATGTCTGGTCAGCCCCTGCATATGTGATCAGAATGATTGTTAAACCTGCTCCTTTCTTCTGAATCACCCTCTGTCTCTATGGTGCCTGCACCCATTCTAGAATGGCTTTTAATACAATAGAAAGAAATACAGAACCCCACGGACTAAGATAAGCCACTGAATCACAGCCTCCATTACTTAAGGAGGTTGGCAAGGACTTGTAGGATTTACCAATCTCTTCCAGGCACTCCCTGCCTCACTCAGTTTCCTGTTGGCTGAACTCTTCAGTTTCTCTTGCTTGCTAGTTCACTTATTTCAACTCCGCTCTCTTAGTTTTACCTTACACATGGACAGAAAGAGAACCCCCAAAGCTTACAAAGCTCCTGTCTTCAAGGAGCTGACCTCCTAACAGGGGAGTCAGGTAAGACAATGAAAAGTGCGCTCCACAACAGGCCTCCGATCTTCAGAGCCGCTCTCCCTTCCTGGGCCAAGTCCTGACATCCTGTGCTGAGCTCAAATGTGCTCATTTGACTCCAACCAAAACTTGTGACTAATCCTCCCAAAACCAAAGTGCAAAGAACTCGAGGCTGCTGGGCATGGTGGTGTCCATCATTAGTCCCAGCTTTCACGAGGCAGAGACAGGCACGTCTCTGAGTTTGAGGACAGCTGGGTCTCTGTAGGCCAGACAAGGGCATGTGCTGGGACCTGCTTATAAACCAAATCAAACCAAACCAAACCAAACACCAAGGTTTGGAGATAGCCCCATGAACCTGGCATATGCTTTGTTTTGTTTGTTTATTTGTGGGGGAGAGGGCTGAATGGAGGTGCTGTGGGATGCACTGGTGTGTCCCAGCCTGGCCTTTGAGCAGGGCATTCCACTTCTACTGGGGAAAGAAGAGTGGGCTGGATGGAGCCTTTTAGCTCTACTGTGTGAGTACCCATAATATATCAGGACTTTACCTCCCTCAAGCTTTGCTGTGTTCTTCTTGCCCCAGATTAAACCACATCCAAAATCCACATAGATGCTGTAGAAGTCTTGATGCCTTTAAACATGGTCATTACCAATCCATGCCACACCCTGGTATCTCCTTTTATCTCAGAATATTGCAACACTGAATATTAGTAATTACCTGATTCACTTTAAGGTAGGGTGGGGAAAGAAATTAAAAGCTAAAACAAATAAAATTAAAAGAAAATGCTGTAGGGACCAAAAGACTGCTTTCTAGCTATACACACAAGCTATGTAGACTCTTAAAGCATCCAGCATCTAAGGGAGAGAACCTCCTTCTATCCAACCACAGATCAGATAAGAGACTGAACTTTACCAGCACTAAGAACTTTATAAAGATTTCCAAGCACTCAGCCCTCAGAGCAGGAATAGGGCTGGTCTTAGAGAAACTGTGGTTTGACTATTTGTTAGTTAAGCAGCAAAACTATAGATAAACGTCTTAATCACACTGTGTAAGGAAACTGTTTTCTTCTTTACAAAACTAGACCATGACAACTAGGAAATGAGCCCTCATAGAATTATGGGGCAAGAGTGCTGAACTGAGCAGAGCAAACACAAAGTACCTCGCAGGTGAGAGACTCTTCAAATCTGGTTTTACAAACTTTCTTATACTATTTTAACTTCTTTGGTGATGGCACAGATGCTTCTATAATGGGAAGAATTTTAATTTTGGTAAATGTGAAACACATACACACACATTTGGAAACAGAGTCATCACAAAAATCAAATTAACTACTGGGGAATCCCCCTAATTTTAAACCTTTTCTCGTTACCATTAAAAATCAACATGAGCAGCACTTGGATTTATTTGCTCAGGGTTTTCAAACATTTCTGAAGCTTCTTGCCACTATTCACTCTTCCAGAGGAAGAGAAACAAACTGGGGTACAGACTTGCATGCTGACCCCTACAGTAAGTGATGTGATACTTATCCAAGTGCTGTGCTAGGAGCAGTGCTCAGGAAAGGTGCATGATTCCAGAACCTCTGAGCCTTACTTGATGGAAACACGCTCACCAACTTCCCAGGTCCCTACTCGCCTGCTCTACATGCTTCTCTTATTTAACGTCTATCTAATGTATAAGTGTGCATCTGTGCATGCGTACATAGACGTTAGTTTTTGAGGAAAGATCAGCTTTTGGGAGTCTACTTTCTTCTTCTACCATGTTGGTTCCAGGGAGCCAACTCAGGTAGACAGGATTGGCCGCAAAGTACTTTATTCATGGGGCTGGGGAGATGGCTTAGCGGTTAAGAGTGTTGATTGTTCTTCTAGAGGTCCTGAGTTCAAATCCCAGTAACCACTAGGTGGCTCCCATCTGTAATGGGAGCCAATGCCCTCTTCTGGTGTGTCTGAAGACAGCTACCGTGTGTATTTATATATAATAAATAAATCTTTTTTTAAAAAAGATGCTTTATTCACTAAGACATCTTGCTCACACCTAACAATGCTTTAAACAAATAGAATAGTTGTATGTATTTATGCATAGCCATATGTTTTCAGACCTATATAATAGGCAACAATCAAGTCAGAGTAATTAGCATTTCCATCGTCTCATGTCTCATTTGTGTTAGAAGCATTCAAAATCCAGAGTTGGAGAGATGGCTCAGAGGTTAGACAGAGCACTGACTGCTCTTGCAGAGAATCCTGCTTGGATTCACACAGTGGCTCACAGCTGCCTGTAACTCCTATTCCAGGGACCTGATGGCTTACTGACCTCTTCAGGGTCCAGGTACATGCACGGCAAACAGAAATTCATACAAGCAAACATTAATACAACAAAGATAGATAAAGATATAAATTTTTAAAAAGAAACATTTAGCCAGGCGGTGGTGGTGACACCTTTGACCCCACACTTGGGAGACAGAGACTGGTAGATCTCTGTTTGAGGACAGCCTGTTCTACAGAGCTAATTCCAGGACTGCCAAAGCTACATAGAGAAATCCTGTCTCAAAAAACAAACAAACAAAAAGAAACATTTAAATCCTTTCTAACCATTTGGAAATATATAATGAATTGCCACTAACTATATTGTATTATGCCACCGAACTCCTATCTGGGAGGTGGGGGCGTGTGCTAGGGCACATGTGTGTGGAGGTCAGAGGATAATGTGGAGGAATCAATTCTGTCCTTCTACCACGTGGTTTCTGGGAATGGAATTCAGGTCATTAGGCTTGGTAGCCAGTGCTTTACCTAGGTGAGCCATCTCACAAGTTGAGCCATATTTTTTAATTACCTGCCCTCTGTACCTTCCTCACCCTTTCCCTTGCCTGGCACATCCACTTCCCCTGACCCCGAGATAAGGTCTGAAGCTATGTAGCCCAGATTTTCTTGAGCCTCCCATGTTCTGGAATTACAGACAGTGTGTCACCATGACTGGTTTGGTAGCCACTATTCTATTGTCTATTTCTATGAGATCAATTTCTTTAGCTTCTACACGTGAGTAGGAGCACATGGTATCTGTCTGTCTCTGTCTGCCTTACTTTACTTAACACTATGTCCTCCCGTTCCACTCATGTGATCACAGTGAGAGGATTTCATTCTTCCTCATGACTAGGTAACATCCTATTGTATGTACTTACCATCTTTTCTCTATCTGCTCACCCACAGATGAACACCTCGGCTGATCTCCTACTATGGCTACTATGAGTAGTGGCACACTAAACACAGGACACAACTATGTCCTTGACTTCTAGGAAAGTGCATGCTTCACTCTTGTACTTTAAAGGTCCAACTTACTTCCTCCATAAATGCCTTTCATCCACTTCCCTTGGGTACTTCATTCCTGTTTTCATCCTTTGAAATCACAAGGATGTTTTACGTGTTGGGGTTTGTCAAGGGAACCTTGAAAGCTGTGCTGTTTTGATTCCTGAGTCTCTTCATAAACAGAGAAAGCAAATACAACTAACTGCTCAGGACCTTCTAATAAGCATCTCCCTAAACTTCTCACATTTCAGTTATTTAAGAGTATTTGAATATAAGGCCAGCTATCAGGTAATGCTGATAATAGCAATTTCAGTAGTTAGTGCTCAAAGAATAAATGTCGATAGGTCTTTCATTAACCTGCTTTTTTAAAATAACAAAAGAAAATGTTGAATAGGAAGGGCTGGGGAACTGTCACTAATGTACTTATCTTGCGAAGATGAGGACCTGAGTTTGACCCTAGCATTATGTATTGTGGTATGCACTTAAAAGTCACAATTCTGGAGAGACAGACCAGGTAGATCCCCTGGGGCTCACTGGCCAGCCAGCCTAGCCTAATTAATAAGTCCCAGTCCAAATGAAAGAGAGAGTAGCTCTGTGAGTAAGATCCCTTAGTCCTCTTGCAGAATACTCCAGTTTGCTTCCCAGCACCACATGGTAGCTCACAGCCATCTGTAACTCTAGTTCCAAGAGACAGATCATACACCTCTTCTGACCTCTGTGAGCTCCTACACACATGTAGTGCACATACCTACATTCAGGCGCATATATATACAAATAAAATTAATGAGTATTTTTTAAAAATCAAATTAACAAAATCCCAAAAGCACCCTGCTTTACCAAAGGCTAGATGATCTTTGGCCCCTCTTCCCATTTATCACACATTTGAACATGCCACACATACACACAAACACACACAAAGTTGAACAATGAAACAGTAGGGAAGGACGTTTGTGTCTGAGGTGGGCTGTTGTGAAGTCTCGGTGAGGCCTGCGCACCGCAGCCATGACGGAGGCTGATGTGAACCCGAAGGCCTATCCCCTCGCAGATGCCCACCTCACCAAGAAGCTGCTGGACCTTGTTCAGCAGTCGTGTAACTACAAGCAGCTTCGGAAAGGAGCCAATGAAGCCACCAAAACCCTCAACAGAGGCATCTCTGAGTTCATTGTGATGGCAGCAGACGCTGAGCCCTTGGAGATCATCCTGCACCTCCCTCTGCTGTGTGAAGACAAGAATGTCCCCTATGTATTTGTACGCTCCAAGCAGGCTTTAGGACGGGCCTGTGGAGTCTCCAGGCCGGTCATCGCCTGTTCTGTAACCATCAAAGAAGGCTCTCAACTAAAGCAGCAGATCCAGTCTATTCAGCAGTCCATTGAGCGGCTCCTGGTGTAGGCCGTGGCCTCTGCCCTCTCCTATCTCCTCCCACCCTGAGTTTGTGTATCATGTCTGTTAGCGTGTACTGTTTTCAGCCAGTTTCTATTATATTGTGCTACATCTGATTTTGTATTTTTATCTTTGTCTGAACAGGGTTGTTTTTCACCATCTCCTCGTCCTCTTCTACCATTTTTTAGTTTCCCTTTTTAATTGAAATGATAGCTAAGACAGGTGAAAGGCAGAATGTCACCATTTAGCAACAAGAAGAACCAGGAGAAACTTACGCCAGGGATAGTAGATATTTACTGGTCCCTTGTGCTTTTGATGTAAGATCTCTATAAATGCTACTGTGACTGAGGAACTTTCTTTGGGTAGCAGTCCCTCCTACCCCTTATCATTTGAAAAAAATTTGATAATGTTAGGCCTATTGTCCAGGTGCCATTTATTAATATCCTATGTGTTTTTGACGTGTGTAACCTTATATTCTCCCATATCTGAGGCAATAACAGCTCAAAGGGATTCTGGGGAAATAGTGGCTGTTTGGCTGGAGCGTACAGCAGAGACAGTGCTAGCAGGAAACATCCTCTCCTTGGTAAAGGGGGATTTCTTGTGGAGCCCTCATCCTCCTCCTCCCGCAACATGGTCAGGTGTATTCTCCCTCCATGAAGAAAGTGATTACATGTTCACTGTCGAGCAGCCTAATAAATATGTTGATATTTCGTTTTAAAAAAAAAAAAAAAGAAAAAGAAACAGTAGGGAAAAAGCCGTACTCGGTTCTCTATTTTTAGTTCTGCCACTCACTAGCAGGATCTATTGATCGGAAACCTCTCCAAACACTGAGTTGCAGCTTCTGTGGTCTGGGGCACACTGTGACACCCCTGGGCATGCAACTGTACTTCTCTGCAAGGATCAAAACAAGGAAGGCACAGGGATGGTCTACAAGCCTGGCTAAATATCAGTGAGCTGGGGCTGAGGACGACTGTTTTAAAGATGCCAGGCTGTGTCCAGAGATTCTGACTCCCTTCATTTGGGACGGTAGCTGAGCATGGCTTTAAAAGCGTCCCTGCTGATTCAAGTTCAAGCTAGGAAGCTTTGCTGCAAGTGACACATACTTGGTGCAGCTGTGGCAGTCTATGCAGATGTTTCTCTCCCACCTGCAAGGCCCCTCAGGAGTAAAGGGCTATTAGTTTTAAGAGATATGATTTACCATAGTCAATGAGCTCCTCTGGCTTGGCCAGAGGTCAATGACAACATCAGGACCTGGGGATCTGACAGCAACAGCACCTTGTGCTCAGAAGCACAGGAAGAAACTCAGTTTCTATAACAAACACTCCTGAGACCTAGACAAACAACTGTCCCCTCATCTGAGATGGGGGAGGGGAGATAATCCACCAGAGAACAAGATGGTTTTGAATTATAATTATAAATTAGTCCACAGTCTAAGGAAATCATGTTTAATACATGAAGACGATCCTGCATCAAGGATCACGTTTTAGTAGTGAAACCTCACGCTGAGTGAGGAATGAAATGGACCTGGACTCATCACCACCATTAACCCAATGGGATTTGGCAATGGGAAAAAATGAGTCTCACTGCAACAGGAGGAGCTCATGAAGATGCTACCCACTTAGGTTGTCTACCCAAGTAAATGTTCTGAAAGGCCCTCTAATTGAATAAAAGTGCACATTATCACTGGAATCCTTTTAAAGATTACAGAACAGAGACAACCAAAGCGACATCTTTCCCTCATCTCAACCCTAAAACCCACAAGCCATTTGCTTTATGTTAAAATAGCAGCCCCCTGCACCAGGCAGGGGTGGCAGCACAGGGGATGCAGACCCAGGCAGTGGTGGCAGCACAGGGGATGCAGACCCAGGCAGGGGTGGCAGCACAGGGGATGCAGACCCAGGCAATGCAGACCCAGGCAGGGGTGGCAGCACTGGGGATGCAGACCCAGGCAGTGGTGGCAGCACAGGGGATGCAGACCCAGGCAGTGGTGGCAGGACTGGGGATGCAGACCCAGGCAGGGGTGGCAGCACAGGGGATGCAGACCCAGGCAGTGGTGGCAGGACTGGGGATGCAGACCCAGGCAGATCTCTGAAGTCTGTGCCAGCCTGTTCTACAGAGGGAGTTCCAGGACAGTCAGAGCTACACGGAGAAACTGTCTCAAAAACACAAAAACAAAACAAGCAAACAAACAAATAAATAAAAGAGCCCCTTGTTTTATGGTCCTTACTTCAAAGGGAAATTCAATAAATATCTGCTTAGTGTCTACACTACAGTGGGAATGGCTAAACACAGCATGCTAAACTCCACAGAGGCGGCAAAAAATAAACAAAAAAGCAAGACAGGATTGTTTCTCTGGCTCTAGCATAAATCAGCAAGAAGTCTCACACTCACACATTCACACACACACACACACACACACACACACACACACACAAGCCTAGGGCACCTTCTTGTCTCCCCACCCCCACTATACTCTCCTCTGTTCACCTAGGCTAATCAGAGTCCTTCCTCTGTGGTCCCAGGGTCAGGTCCTTCCTGCCACCACAGAACTGCTTGGGAGGTGGGGGACTCTGCAGAGACACCCCATCTCTTCAGGGTTTCTTGGTGAAGGCTTTGGCAGGGTTGCTATTAAGAACTTTGTAAGGACTTCTAAGACATAAGTTTTCAGTTTTGGTATTTCAGACATATTTCTAGGCAAAAAGTTACCGAAAAACACGCACCTGCTTGGATATTATTAGACCTCAAAGAAATGAGCTCAAACTGAAAATCTGGCCTAGTGAATTCTTGAGCTTCGCCTTCTGAGGCTGGGTCAGAGATGGCCTGCCTCCTGATAGAGCTTCCCTGATGGAGCCAAGCAGCTTCTGCAGCTCATGAAGCTCCCTGCTACAACACAGGGAGGTCACAGCTCACGTGGGAGGGATACACACCACTTAGTAAGCAAGCACTTTCCAGAAAGCCTCCCAGATGGCCCTTCAAACCCAGAGCCTCATGGTGACCTCCTTAGTTCACACTCAGTACAACTAGGAGACATTTCTAACATAAGCCCCAAGACCGGAGGACTGCAAAGGGCCAGGGTTGGGGACAGCTCTCCATAGAAAAGCAGGAGGATCAGGTCCAAAGGTCCTCCTGCCATTCACATATTACCCAGGACAGGTGACCAGACCTCCCTGACCCTGGCTTTCTAACCTGTCTTTCCAGAGGGCAAGAGTTCCTACTGTCACTGAGGGACCAGCACTGCACTCCTGAACTAGATCAGATGGCTGAGACGGAATGGGCCTGTCTCTTATACACCGATCCCAGTTCCCCCAGAAACCTACACATTTACTCATATATGTTACTGGCAGCTCGAAATACTTCTAAAATATTTTGGAAACTCCCTTCAAAGACTATGCTTTTGAATCCTTTAAGTGGTAGGAAGTGCTGATAATCTGAGGGTGAGTCAGATTTCAACATTTTAATAAACAAGTAAAAAATCTAATCCAAGTGTTTGCAATAAACTGTGATCAGACTAAGTAGTAACAGTTGTGGTCCAACTGCAGCATGACTCATGCAGAAGTTGTATTTAGTGACAGCCAGAAAGAACTGGGAACTATTTTAAGTTATATAAGGATAATTGGCTTAAGAGTAAATATATGGGGGTTGAGGATTTAGCTCAATGGTAGAGCACTTGCCTACCAAGCTCAAGGCCCTGGGTTCGGTCCTAAGCTCCGAAAAAAAAAAAAAAAAGAGTAAATATATGTATTTTTTAAAAAGATTCTCGGGGTTGGGGATTTAGCTCAGTGGCAGAGCGCTTGCCTAGGGAAGCGCAAGGCCTGGGTTCAGTCCCCAGCTCCGAAAAAAAAAAAAAAAAAAAAAAACAAAAAAAAAAGATTCCTTTTTGGTTAGGATTATTAAAGCTGTTTTGGCAGGACATCTGTTATCCCAGCTAGGGAGGCAGAGACAACAGATCACACAAGTTTGATTAGTATTAGTCCAGCCTAGTCTATGCTTTGAGTCCCAGACCAGCCAGTGCTACATAAGGAAATCATGTCTCCAAAACAAAACAAAACAAAATTTTTTTTTCTTTTCTTTTTTTCGGAGCTGGGGACTGAACCCAGGGCCTTGTGCTTGCTAGGCAAGTGCTCTACCACTGAGCTAAATCCCCAACCCCAAAACAAAAATTTTTAAGTTATTCTGGTGGTGGGCATAGCAGCACACACATTTAATCCCAGCTCCCAGGAGTAAGAGGCAGGGAAATTTCTGGTTCAAGGCCAGCCTGGTCTACTTAATGACTTCCAGGACAGCCAAGGCTATACAAAGAGACCCTGTCTCAAAAAAAAAAAAAAAAAGTTATTTTGTTTTAAAGTTACTTAATAGTAGATGAGTAATTAAACTACATGATTATAAAGTTATAATTGCTATAACCAAAATGGTAAAGGGAGGGGCAGATTTGTATAACATATAAATTGACCCTGAAGAAGTAATTATTTTGAAAGTGACACACTTTTCTTCTTTGGATAAACAGGTTCTTTTGTTGTTCAAAAAAAAAAAACAAAAACAAAAAACCTACCAAAGTAATAAGTTTACTGTCAACTGGTACTTTAATCTTCCTAAGAAAAACAGTTGCAAGGGCAAACCATGAAAAGAACAGGAACCTCTAAAAGGACAATTAATATAGCAGCTCTTGATTTATGAACACTCTTCAGGCTAAACTTTAAATGGTCTCATAACCCGACAAAGAATCTTATCTGCAGGAGGCAGGCTACAATCAGAACTAAAGTCACAGGATTGAGGTATTTTAGAGTGCTCGTGGGGCTGCATCTGCTACAAAGCTGATCTGAAACCACTACAGAGCAAAGGGAGCTGTGAAGGAGCCATTTAAAAAGCCAGAATAAAGCATCTTCTCACCAACACTTAGTTATATAGGGGTCAGAGACGCGACCAAGATTATTTTCATCATGAAAACAAACTAAAACATCTTCACCCATCTTATAAATCCATACTTCTAAAAGAAAACAGCTTACTCCAAGATGGTTGTCATAAAACCAATTTTTTTAAAGATTTATTCATTTTATGTATATGAGCACACTGTCGCTGTCTCCAGACACACCAGAAGAGGGCGTTGGATTCCATTACAGATGGTTGTGAGCCACCATGTGGCTGCTGGGAATTGAACTCAGGACCTCAGGAAGAGCAGTCAGTGCTCTTAACCACTGAGCCATCTCTCCAGCCCTGTCATAAAACCAATTTAAAGTTGGTTTTATGCTTTTTAAAAAAATCCAGCAGTTGGAGAGATGGCTCAGTGATTAAGAGCACTGGCTACTCTTCCAGAAGACCTGGGTTTGATTCCCAGCACCCACGTGGTGACTCACAACTGTCTGTAACTCAAGTGGGTCTGATAAGGCTTCTGCAGGTACCAGGCATGTAGGTGGTACACACACATACATGAAGATAAAATGCCTGTACACATAAAATGAAATAATAAAATTAACAAAGCAAACAACCAATGGTGCCTGAGGGTTTAGACTAGAACTGTAAATCTACACATATGGTTACAAATTTCAGGTCCAGAAACCTATTCCCAGCAAATTAAGCAGCTAATATATATTCAAGAGGTTAGCAACAAGGTGGTTCATCACAGTACTTACAGTAATCAAAATTTTAAAAACTATGTATTATCTAAATGGTCAAATTATGGAGCCTCCATTCAGAAGTAGTGTGCAAACAGATGTTACAGAATTAAATTTACTGACAGAAAAATGATCTCTCTGCTTCAGTCTAGGTAAGGAAAACATCTATGTAAATATGTGCACAGAAAAAAAGTCTTAAAAAATATTAGTAGATATTAGTAGATTAACCATCAGGGAAAAGCATCTCAAAACCACAATGAATGAGCACTCATGTCCACTAGAAAACTAGAATACACAGTAAGTACACATATTAATCGTTCTTTTGGGGGCTCCTGTTCTTTTGTTACACTGCAGGTGACAATGTAAACTAGTGAGGCTGACTTCAGGGAAGAGTCTGGCCATTCATCAAAAGGTTAAATACATAGTTATCACATGATCCAGCAAGTCTACACCAAGAAAACTGAAAGCATGTATCCATTCAGAAACTAGTGTTCTTAGCAACATCTGCAGTAGCCCCAACCTAAAAATAATCTACAGGACCATCAGCTGCGAGGATGTTGTGTGTCCACAGATAGAAATATTATTCTGCAACTAATGTTATGTTCTATGTGAGCGTTGAAAAAAAAAACCAGAATGATGTATCAAAGAAGTCGGTGATATCAATATGAAATGTGCAAAGCAGGCTAATCCACTGAGATAGAAAGTGGGCTCATATTGCAAAAGGACAGGAGGTGGAGGTGGGGAAAGGAGCAGCAGCTAATGAGCATAGGGTTTCTTTCAGTGACAATGAAAATGTTGGCAACTTACTTGTGGAGACGGTTGTACGATTCTCTCAATACACTAAAAACTATGGGATTAACCTTTTTAATGAGTCAACTGGAGTCCCACAGTGCTACTGAAAATGTTAATGGAGGTGATGTTTGATTTGTAGTGATTACTCAGGGGTTTTAGTTTCACCTCTGTCTACTTCAGGCTTATCTATCCTTTGTAAGTTTTCTTCAATAAAAATGATTATTTTGATTTTTTTTTGAGGGGGGGGTGTTGTGTTTTGTTTTGAGACAAGGTTTCTCTGTGTAGCCCTAGCTGCCCTGGAACTTGCTCTGTAGACCAGGCTGGCCTTGAATTCATAAGCATCTCCCAAGTGCTGGGATTAAAAGTGGCACCACTGCCCAACTTTGGATTTTTTACAAAAATTGCCATGTTATCATGCAGAAAAGAACATGTGCAGAGAGAGAGAGAGAGAGAGAGAGAGAGAGAGAGACAGAGAGAGAGAGAGACAGAGATAGAGATAGAGATAGAGAGAAACAGAGAGAGAGAGAAACAGAGAGAGAGATAGGCAACTGCTAGGCAAACCATGGCAACCCAATCAGGACTCCATTCCCCAACCTGTGAAAAGCTCAAATGCTTTTTAACTGGATGAAGGTTAAACTTTTCCTTTTTTTTTTTTTTTTTTTTCGGAGCTGGGGACCGAACCCAGGGCCTTGCGCTCCTAGGCAAGCGCTCTACCACTGAGCTAAATCCCCAACCCGAAGGTTAAACTTTTAAAACAAATCGCAAGTAATAGCCTTATGATAATTTGTTTTTAACTTCTACTTTCCCCAACAGGGTAGGGTGCACTCACCCACCCTCTATAGTGCATAGCTCAGCAATATGTCACTTTGAGGCAAGCAAGTCTCAAACCAGACATGGAATATGGTAAAGCTAAAGCCTCGGGGCCAGCCGCAGCATCCGGGAGGCACAGTCACCCAACATCCTTATTATTCATGGGGTGTGATTCACCAGCCCTGCTTTCTAAGTCAGCATCACACTCTAATCACCTTGCCAGGTGATAGCCCCCAAGTTATCTGAAAATAATATGAACCGAATTCATCAGGGGCTTCTCCTCCGTATCTTTTCCATGGAAGAAATATTTGATCATTATAAAACACAAAATATTTAAAAAGACTTTAGATCCCAAAGGCAAGGGAGAAATTCAATAAAAAATTAAAGAGTCAGCCAGTGATTCTTTAATGTGAAAATGGTGTGGAGAAACCTAAAGCAAGCAAGTAACTCCCTGCCCTCGACCTAGGAAGGTGGGACTATGCTACCCAGCAGTGTTGGCTCACAGATGGCTATACAGTCATGCTCTACCACTGAACTTTGAAAAAAAATTTACTTTTTATTATATATATAAATGCCAGCATGTATGTACCACATGCATGCCTGGTGCCTGCAGAGGTTGAAGAGGGCGTTGGATCTTGGGAAACTGGAATTACAGACTGTAGCTAGCCTCCACGTGGGTGCCCAGGTCCTCTGTAAGGGCAGCAAATGCTCTTTCTGAAGAAGAGCGAGCCTCACGTACAGTTCTGAAACACTGTCTTGCCGAAGAAAGCTGAGTGGGCAGCCGAACCGATGAAACGTAAGTGCACAAGTACAGTTTAATTTTACCAGCAACCATCCCGATAGCATCAGCAACAAAGCATCTTAATCACTGCCTCAGAACAAATAACTCCATGTCTCCTGCTAGGATAATTCATTCAGGTGATAGCTATCAAGAAAAATGATAAACAAGGGCATTTCTGGTTGAGCTTTCTCCTGCCAAGGCACAGCGTGTTTCTTACATATATAGTCCTTGGGTCTCGGGGACTTTTTCTTAACCCCCATCAAACCAAATACTAACTAAATAAACTTGATATATCTTCGCTGGGCTAATTTTTTTTTTTTTTTTTTTTTTTTTTACAAATGCATTTGGTCTCACATGCCACCAATCTTGAAGTGGTTGCCCATGTAAAATTAACCGACAGATAGAAGATAAGGGTCTGAGAAGAAAGGGAAATCTCTAGAATGTAGCTAACTTATTAAAGCACATTCTGGGTTGGCAAAAGCAGCTTCCAGTACTTACTAACAAGGATCTTGTAGCCCCCGAATCTCAACTAATAATGAGTCAGTGTCTGACTCAATTAAAAAACACACTCTTAAAGAAAATCGGAGCATTGCCTCCAATGGACCAGCTACTTCACCAATCAAAACAAAATAACCTTAAAAACAAACCAACACTCCCTGGCAAGGCACAGCACAGCACTTA
This sequence comes from Rattus rattus, assembly GCF_011064425.1. NCBI lineage: Eukaryota > Metazoa > Chordata > Mammalia > Rodentia > Muridae > Rattus > Rattus rattus. The sequence continues at coordinate 72,635,942 of NC_046162.1, read as the reverse complement.
CAATGATGAAGGAGTAAAAGGCACTTTGGTAGGGAGATGAAGAAGACACACACTACCTACTATGTGCAAGGTACCTTCCTCCCAAGCACTAGCTGACCCCATTTCACAGATCAGGAAACAGAGTCCTGAAAGTTTAAAAAAAAAAAAAACAAAAACAACAACAACAACAAAAAAACCTTGCCTGAGGATACAGCTAGCAAGTTATCAGTTAGAACTCAGGTCTGCCTGATTTAACAGCTGCTGTGTTCTGCCCAGCGTCAAGGCTGCCTACTGTTCATTCTGCTCCAACTTCCACTTCGAATCTTAAAATACTATCTTACTATGTTTGGAGTTAAGATCTTATTTAGAAGAAAAATTCTGAAAAGTGAAGCCCAACCTTTCGCCTAAAAAAGCCACAGCAAAACAACCTTTGGTAAGGGTCTGGAATCTTTTACATGAACTCTTGACAAGTTTGGGTTTCTAAGCACAACTTGAAAATACATGAACTAAAACTAAATCGTTGTTGACTCTTTACCCTGTGCTGCTGGGTGACAAAAAACCCTAGATTCTAGCAAAAGAAGAATAAATGCAAAGCTGTGAAGGAAACCACGTCTACCTCAGCTGTGAAACTATGAAACGATCGATTTCCACATTAAACATTCAGTCATGCTGTTTATATCCTTATCTGCGAGCAGCAATCAATCAACCCAAGGTGAGGTGTCCAAGTTCAAAACCCGGTCCTAGTTGTGAAAAGTACATCTTTTCTTTTTAATTAGGAGAAAAAATAAACACCTAAGGGTCTGCCATTAAAAGAAAATGCATATAAATTTCCATTTGGAAAAAAAAAACAAACTTGAATTTGAAAAAGTAGACCACCTTTCATACACTTCAGTAGTTTCTAAATTCTAACTTGTTACTCTGAGAGCGCCGACAATTATTTACCTACAAGGCATAAGAGTTCAAAGAGTTCGCCCAGAGTTAACAACGCGGCTGGCCCGCGGGTCTCCACACATGTCAAGTCTTCCAGCAGGACACCTGGTACATGATATGCCATTTTAAAGGGAACACGGTACCTTCAAAGAGGTCATTAAATACAGCCAGTACAAATGTGCCATGCCCACATCCTGAACAGGGCATTAAAAAAAATTTTTTAAAGCCCTCAGTTCTTCCAACCAAAAGATGAAAATAACCATGTCCGCCCACAAAATGTCCTCTTTAACCAAAGTGTTCAAATCCTGAGTGTATAAAGAGTTAAATAAATATAAACCGATAGTCTCAAAAAAAAAAAAATGTGAAGGCGTTTCTGACGGCCCCACACGTGAGACAGCTTTAAGTTTTGCAGTACAACTCTGGCCCACACACCGAGTCTTTTAAAGGGTCTAATGCCCACAGCTTAACTTGTTTAATGACGCCTTCGCTGTCTAGCAAAAATACTGGTGGGAAGCCCCCTGCCTCCGAATACAAAGAAACCTTCAGGTCAGGTAAGCAGAACTCAGCGACTAGGTAAAAACGCCATACTCATTCCCGGCTGGAATCGATTCCCAAAGTCTCATTTAAAACAAAAAAAGAAAAAAAGAAAAAAGAAAAAGAAAAGCAAACTTTCAAGCAAAAATTCTAAACTCCAGTCACCACCCGCTTCTCACGGCTTCGGGTGTCCTTCCGCGGCCACCGCAGCAGTGCGGGCGCCCACCTGTGGAGACGGCCGGGCAGGTGGGCAGCGCGCCCAGGGCCCGGCCTTCGGGAGACAGCTCGGAGTCGCGCGCGTCCTGGGCCCTGGAGCCGCTGTCTGCCTCGGCCGCGCTGGCCCCGGAGGCGCCTGGGGAGGCGGACGGCTGTGTGTGGCCGGCCGCTGCAGCTCCCACCGCCAAGCCTCCCGCAGCTGCCCCAGCCGAGGCGCCGGGCCTCCCGCCGCTGAGGCCCGGCTCGGACGCCCGCCCCCGCCACCGCGCCACTCTCCTCTGGCCGCGAGCCGGCCCGTCCCCGCACCGCACTCCCCTGGTTACTCACCCCGGGACCGGGTGGCAATAGCAGCAGCGCCAGCAGGAGCAACAGCCACCGGGCCGGCATGGTGGGGACGTGGCCCTGACTCTGGGCCCCGCCGGTCGGTGTTGGGGACCGCGCGGACAGAGGGCTGGACTGGGGCGCCGCGACGACAGCGCGGCACCGGCGGAGGATCGGTGGACACGGAGCTGACTGGGCGGCGGCGACACCCCCATTTCCAGCCCTATAAGTGCCTTGTGTCCCGGCTTCTTCCGGTCGGGGCGGGCTAAAGGGCGGTCCCGGGGGCGGGGCTGGGGAAGGCAGAGTCACTGCCTGGATGGGGAGGAGCCTGCGTTGTTTTGTGGGCGTGGTAAGCGCGGGAGGGTGGGGTTAGAGGCTGACAGGGTGCTGGCTTCTGGCTGCCTCCGATCTTTGGGCGCTAGAAGCTGAAAACCAACTCTTGGCTTTGGGTATATGTGGGCGCTGTGCTTCTGAATGGAGAAGCTTGTCCAAAAGCCAAGGGGAAATGACATCTGCCACCCCACAGGAAGCCCCACTCGCCGGAGGAAGGACTCACGGCGCCAGGTTTGGTCTGGAAGAAGGGAATGCCTACAGTCCTCCATCTCTCCGCTGCCAGCCACCACTCACTAAGGTTGCCTAGGCGACCTCTAAAGCAAGGGTTTCAGCAGCTGGCGGAAATTCGGCCCTAGAGTTCACTGAGGAGGGTCCTCCAGCTGTGCCTCATCCAGCCCGAAGGCCCCTTTCTTCCCTAGCCTTGCCCTCAGGAATTCCCCCCCAAGTCATGTCCAGCAGCCTTCCGTTCCTCTCGGAATGAACCACAGCCAACTCATTCACCAAAAATTATAAGGAAATCATGCAGGCTTCTTGTGTCACACGTGTTTACGTGACCTTCGTAGATGTGGCCGGGTGAAGCTTGGGAGGACATGTGTCACAACTCTTTCGAGGGAGTGGGTGGGCTGAGGACTCCAAGGTCTATTTAAGGGTTGTGGGTTATTTTTTTTTTTTTTTTTTTTTTTTTGGTTCTTTTTTTCGGAGCTGGGGACCGAACCCAGGGCCTTGCACTTCCTAGGCAAGCGCTCTACCACTGAGCTAAATCCCCAACCCCAGGGTTGTGGGTTATTAATCAGAATTAATGAGCCCAACAAGTTGTTTGGTCACCGGGTCCCAAGCTGCCCTCCACTGAGCTGGAAGAGGGAGGGGAGAACTTGTTTATAATAGGAAAGACAAAACATTCAGTGCTCAAGGAAAAAGTAGCTTATTATTATTCTAGCAGAAAAAGGGAGTCGATGCCCTGTTGGTAGAGCACTTGCATAGCTTTCGGGAAGTGCTGGGCTGCATCTCCAGGCCTCCCTAAACTGGATGTGTTGACCCACACCTGAAACCCCAGCACCCTGGAGTTGGAGACAGGATCAGAAGTTCTAAGTAATCCTTGGCTACCTAGTGAGTTTGAAGCTAACCCAGGTTATGGGGCCATGGGACAAGGAGAGCAGGGGCTCCTTTGACAGCCTGTGGGAATTTTCAGGTTTTTGAAGAGAAAAGGTTATCCTGGGGGGAGGGGGACAGAGCAAAGAAGTAATGTATGGGTGGTAAGGGGTTAGGGGTGGGCTGGGCTAAGGGCCCAGTCTGTGTGTGCTTTGGGTCAACTTTATCCAACTGTAACAGACAGAACTGTCCCTAGGAAGACCAGTCCTGTATCGAGAAAGAGTTCCTATTCCCACCTCTTCCCCCACAACCCGGAGCAACTCCCATCACACTGTAGAAGCCAGCACTAGCTTGTGAAGGGGGTTTTGGCAACTTTGAAAGCAGCAGACACAATCTGAAGTGTTACCCACAAGTCTCCATGCAAAGGAGTTTGGGATTTGCAGAGAGAATGGGGAGGACTAGAAGCTCCAACACTCCTGAGCACGGAGGCTGGAGTAGCCACGGAGCAGGCCAGTGATGCAAGCTGCCGACAGGACCTGTAAGACCATATGCTTTGGGTTTTCAAATAAAGGAGCCTGGAGCCAGTGACGTGACTCACACTCAGCAGATAACAACGTGTGATGTGCAAGCCTGAGTTCAACCCCCATATTAGTGAAAGGAGAGATGGACCTCCTGGAAGTTGACCTCTGACCTCTCAGGCACATTGTAGCACATGCATTCACACGTCACAGTCACACAGTAATAAACTTTTTACTTTTTTTTTTTTTAAGTTTGATTAGACAAACTGCTTTGCCCTTAAGCATGCGTACTGCTTTCCCAGAGGATCCATGTTCAAGTCCCATCTAACACCCCTGGTCTCTGGGGGGGGGCGGGGCATCTGCACTCATAGATGTACACACAGACATGCATAAATTAAAAAACAAATATATTTTTTCTTGCGTATTTTCTCCAACATAATAAATCTAGAGGTGGGCCTGGGAATGACAGAAGAGGACTGTCATACCAGCTTTTAGGGAGGGAGAGGCTCCAGGGTTAGTAGTTCAAGACCAACTTCAGCTACATAGTCAGTTAAGGCCAGCCTGGGCTACATGAAACACGACCTCAAAATGCAAAGGGAGGAAAAGGTCTAAGAGTGGAATTGCTGGGCTGGAACTCTTTGACAATTTCAAATGTCACAGTGACCCTGTAAAGGTAGCAGATGGAGCACAAAAAGGAAGGGTGACCTCAATCTGACTCATAAATCAGTTTTAAACAAATTATTCTGAAACAAACAGAAGCCGAGGAACACGAGGCAGGCAGGGGTATTTATCTTGCAGGGACCTGATGGAAACCCTTGGCTTTAATCCTGCTATGTTCTTAGAATTTCTTCTGTACCATCGAGTTGTTCTTAGGATTAACCAGCCTACATGCCTGTGTACTTCTCCCCTTGATGGACGATTCAGACTGACAAGTGCTGGTGTTTTATTTATGGTCGAGTTACCATAATCTTGCTCCAGAGTCATACGCAGAAAAAAAAAATAAAACAACTCCTTACTTATGTTGAAGCAAAAGCTGGCATCACGGATGACTATAAAAACCAAACTATTTTAGGGCTTCCGTGAAATAGTAATTCATCTTCCTGGAGTCTCGTTAAATAATTCCCTTTTTAAAAGGTCAAGATGAGATGGCTCAGTGGATGACGGTGTCTACCTGCTGTCGAGCCTGACCACCTTGAGTTCAGTCCCCAGAATCCACGTGGTGGGAAGAAAAACCTGACTCCCAAACTTGTTCTCTGAGCTCCATATGCACACCGTGGCACGCATGCCCACACAAGTACATGCACGCACACGTAAGTACGCATAACTAAAAAAGGAAAAGTCAAGGTTACAGTTTTAATGCAAAAATAGGCTACCACATAAAATACATCACATACAGACACACGCATTCATATATGCACACATTACACTCAACAAAGACTGACAGAATTAGGTATGTCTGCAGAGGTGAGAGGAAGTGAATTAACCAAATCTTATTTTTATTTTTCTTGAAGTTTCTAAAAAAAAAAAAAAAAACTCATTTCCAATACCTTTCGAGCTTCCTTCCTTACTAATTCAGGCTATGGAGAGCAGAGTCTAGAAATCAGTGTTTTACATTTCCCACAGGTGCCTGGAGGCAGCTGGTATCAGGCCAGCAGAAAAGAGCCAGTGTTCAAATGCACTAGCAGTGAGCCCTTAGTGTTTGTTTTAGAAAATGCTGCCATCTATCGGAAGTTATGACCTAGACTTGGAGGCTTTTTTGTTTAGGTTTTTTTTTTTTGTTTTTGTTTTTTTTTTTTTTCTTTTTCCTTATTATTTTTTTTTTTTTTTTTTTTTTCCCGGAGCTGGGGACCGAACCCAGGGCCTTGCGCTTGCTAGGCAAGCGCTCTACCACTGAGCTAAATCCCCAACCCCTTTCTTCCTTATTTTTATTTCATGTGCATTGGCATTTGCCTGAACTGGCATTTTTATGTGAATGTATGTTTGTGTGAGTGTGTTAGATCCCCTGGAAGTGGAGTTACAGACAATTGTGAGCTGCCATGTGGGTGCTGAAAATTGAACCTGGGTTCAGACAGAGCAGTCAGTGCTCTTAAACTCTGAGCCATCTCTCCAGCACCATTTTTTTAGGTTTGTTTTTTTTTCCCAAGACAGGGATTCTCTGTGTAGCCCTGACTGTCCTGGAATTTGTAGACCAGACTGGCTTCAAACTCAAAGACTTGCCCCACCATCACCCAGCAACTTGGAAGCTTTGTTTTTCTTTTTTTTAAAGATATATTTTTTTTTTTTTTTCGGAGCTGGGGATCGAACCCAGGGCCTTGCGCTTCCTAGGCAAGCGCTCTACCACTGAGCTAAATCCCCAACCCAGATATATTTATTTTATGTATGTGAGCACACTGTAGTTGTCCTCAGACACTCCAGAAGAGGGCATCAGATCCCATTACAGATGGTCGTGAGCCACCATGTGGTTGCCAGGAATTGAACTCAGGATCTCTGGAAGGTCAGTCAGTGCTCTTAACCGCTGAGCCATCTCTCCAGCCCGACTTGGAAGTTTTTAATCCCGTTTACAATGTAAAATTTTGAATTCATGGTTGATAAGTTGACTTGCACAGCTACTTACATTTTTTTTTAAACGACGTCTGTTTCTTTAGTGTGGGGAGGCACTTGTGTGTGGAAGTCAGAGGACAATTTTCAGAAGCTGCCTCTCTCTGCCCACTGTGTGGGTCTCAGAGATCTAACCCAAGTCCTGAGGCAATCCTGCAACCGCCTTCACCAGCTGAACCATCTTGTCAGCTCTTTTGAAAAAGCCATCTCACGGCCATCTGTAATGGGGTCTGATGCCCTCTTCTGGTGTGTCTGAAGACAGCTACAGGGTACTTATATAGAATAAATTAATCAATTTTTTTTTAAGATTTATTTATTATGTATACAGAGTTCTGCTTGCAGGTACACTTGCATACCAGAAGAGGGCATCAGATCCCATTACAGCCGGCTATGAGTCACCATGTGGGTGCTGGGAATTGAACTCAGAACCTCTGGCAGAGCAGCCAGTGCTCTTATCCTCTGAGCCATCTCACCAGCCCCCTAATCAGTCTTAAAAAGGGAGGGGGAGGCGATTTATGAAAGCACACGGCACATCTTTTAAATCAGAGTAAACTCATTTTTTTGTTTTATGACCTCCAAGCTATTGTCTGGACAGACTTGAATTTACAATACTTGTGGGGTAGGTAGGTATTAAATAAAATGATAAAAGTCCTTCCTAATGTAAGGGTTGAGGAAAACTCAAAAACTTGGTGTAGTTTCATCTGTCGACTCTTCCTGTGAGAGAAGGGGAATGAAAAAGGTTGTGACTCTTGCTCTAAGGACTTCTGTTGCCACAAGATGACAGCCAGCATCCATTCTGTCACTACTGTATGTGGATTCTTAAATGACAGACACTTGGCCTCTCTCCTGCTCACTCCTTCCCCCTTTCCCTCCCCACTCCTTTCTTCCCTGTTGGGGATCAGTCTCTAAGTATGCCAGGCAAATGCTCTCCCACAGAGCTATCTCGGGCACAAAGGTTCTTTCTTATGTCTCCTGGGTGCTGCTACTACAAATTGTTTGCTGTTATTTGGAAATGTGCAAACACCTGCCTTGAGGGTCATCTTGTGCAATAGTTCTATCGGTTAGGTATTAATTAGGCACATTTTACGGAGGACACATTAAGCCGGGGCATAGTGGTGCCTGCTTGTATTCCCATCATTGGAGTGGCCAAGGCAGGTGGACTGCTGGGAGCCTGGGGCCAACCTTGACAACACAGATAAAACTCGAGGTCAGTCTAGGCCACAGAGCAAAACTAGAAGACACACTAAAATCTAGAAAGGCGAAAAGCCCAGTATCACAACTAGGGAGAGGCAAAAACCCAGTTAGAGGTCCGGGATGGGATGAGAAGGACAGGATTCCAAGCTACCCTCGACTACACTGCAAGTTAGAGGCCAGTTTGGGCTGTGAAGCTCTACTTCAAAAACAACCAAACAAGCTGGGAATAGTGGCCCAAGGCCTTAACACCAGCACTGAAGAGACAGAGAGGCAAGAGGATCTCTGTGAGTTCAAAGCCAATGTGGTCTGCAAACTGAGTTCCAGGACAGTCAGAGCTACATCATGAGACCTGCCTGGGGGAAAAAAAATCAGAAAAAGAAAATAAGGATTAAACAAACAAAACTTAAAAACTATCAGACAAGAACTCAGCGATCTACTTCATTTCAGAGCTCCCTTTAGTTATGGCAGAAGCTAAGCCTAGTTCCACCCTTACCTGGGTGGTTTGGGGGGTTTTTTGGGTTTCTTTTGGTTTGTTTTTGTTCTTTTGTTTTTCCTCGAGACAGGGTTTCTCTGTGTAGCCATGGCTGTCCTGGAACTCACTTTGTAGACCAGACTGGCCTTGAACTCAAGAGATCCACCAGCCTTTTTACCTCCCAAGTGCTGGAATCAAAGGCCTGCACGGCCACCCCTAACACTATCACTTGTATTTATGCACGAGGACGTGCGTGCATGCCTCTTGTGGAGGTCAGAGGACAACTGACAAGCGTCAGTTCCCTCCTTCCACCTTGTGGGTCCTGGGGATTGAACTCAGGTCATCAGACTTGGCAGCAAGCACCTGCTGAGCCATCTCACTGGGCCCCGGTTGTTATTCTTGCCCTGTGCCCATAGTATTATGACAATGTCCTGTGACACCTGCTGTAAGTGTAGCTTGAAGACAGTGGTCGGGCTGGCAGTTCCTGGAATACCAACCACGTTCCCCCTATATTTGAGAGGATTGGTTTTAGAACCCACTACATCTACAGATACCAAAATCAAATCCCTTATATATTAATACAATGGCGTCACAGTTGCACGTGTCTATGCATGGTTTCCTGATATCTTGCTGGGTATGACCGTCCTCACAAGACACCTCCATGTCCTCACTGCCCAATCCCCAGATCCCCTATGTGGCCTAATTCCATAGAACTCTCTGGAAATTTCTCTTGGACAGCTCATGAGCATCCTGCCTCTAGGACAATCTCCAAGGAGGTCTGGTTTCATCCTGTTTTCCCCTGGGCTATTGTTTCATTCCGGGCTGGTCAAAAGTTCTTGAACACATCCTCCTTGGACGTGGCCATTTCCCAGATTTCTCCTTGCTCTTTTCCTTCCTATGAGACTATAGGCACCCACACACGTATGGTACCTCCCCAACACCGCACACACACACACACACACACACACACACACACACACACACACACACAGAGAGAGAGACAGAGACAGAGACAGAGACAGAGAGAGATATCACATAATTAAAAATAAATCTTTTTAAAAAATAATTAAACCTAAGCTGACTTATTATTTAGATAGAGTCTCTAGCATGGGCTAGCCTCAGACTCCATATGTAGCAAAGGATGGTCTTTCTGATTTTCTGCTTCCACATCCCAAGCGCTGGGATTACAGGTTTGCATTACCTCAGCAGGTTTAAACTGTTGGGAATGGAACCCAGGACTTCATGTCATTTATAATTTCAGCCCAAATGTTAGCCAGGCTTAGATAAACAAAAACCTGGCCTAGGACTAAGGAGATGACCCAGTGGATAAAGCACTTGCTGTGCAAATCTAAGGACCTGAGTTCAGATCCCCAGACCTATGTGAAGCTGGCTGTGATGTCAGACATCTGCAATCCAATACTTCTGTCAAGATGGGAGACTGAGGCAGAGGATCCTCAGAAGCCGTGGGCTAGCTAGCCCATCACACAAAGCAGCAAACAACAGACCTTGTCTTGCTGGGCAGTGGCAGTGCACACCTTTAATCCCAGCACTTGGGAACCAGAGGCAAGCAGATCTTTGTAAGTTCGAGGCCAGCCTGGTCTGTAGACCAAGTTGGAGGACAGCCAGAGCTACACGCAAAAACCCTGTCTCAGAAAAAAACAACAACAACAACAACAAAAAAAAAACCCTAAACCAACCAACCAACCAACCACACACACACACACACACACACACACACACACACACAGGGTGGGAAGAGACCTTGTCTCAAAGAAGATGGAAGATGAGGAATGGCATCTGAAATTGTTCTCTTGTGTGCTACAGGCCTTGTGTACATATGCCTTCCCTCCTTCCCTATACCTTCCTCACCCACATAAATAAAAACAAAGAAGTGGTATATCTACTTAATACTATTTGGCCATCAAAATGGATGAAGAATAGAACAAGGTCTTTTGTTGTTGTTGTTGCTAAAGGTTTATTTATTTTATTTGTATGAGACACTGTCACTGTCTTCAGACACACCAGAAGAGGGCATCGGATCCCATTACAGATGGTTGGGAGTCACCATGTGGTTGCTGGGAATTGAACTCATGACCTCTGGAAGAGCAGTCAGTGCTCTTAACCGCTGAGCCATCTCTCCAGCCCGAGAACCACCCCAGTCACATAAAGAACTCAAGTGGATAGAGGCAGAATCCAGCTCGAGGGGAGGCCCCAAGGCCTGACACTGTTACTGAGGCTATGGAGGACTCATAGAAAGGGACCTATCATGACTGCCCTCAGAAAGACCCAAAGCAGCTGAAAGAGTCAGCTCTTGGCACCCAACCAAGGAACAGAAGCTGCTGACGACCCCTGTAGTTGAATTAGGAAAAAGCTGGAGGAAGCTAAGGAGAAGGACGACCCGGTAGGAGGACATCAGTCTCAATTAACCTGGACAGGATTTTTCAGTCTCCATACAATCATCATTCTGGGGCCAGGTTTATTTTAATTTTCTTTTTTAAATTGGTCAGATAACCCCGGGCTGCAGAGGCTGTCCTGTGCGTCGCCGGGTGTCCAGTGGCCCCTCTGCTCTCACTTGTACTCCGTTCCTAGGGATGCTATAATCACGTGCTCAAAGCCAAATGCTTTACGGCAACAGCAAGGGCGTCAGTGGGTGGAGGCTCTTTCTTGCTGGAGATGTGAGTAGCACCCGCAGTGCTTTGGTCTCCGCGCTCCTTGTGGAGCATTGCCCTCAACAGCAACAAATACACAAAGAGAGACCATATGCTGGACAACAAAAGAAGTCTGTAGTATGAGAGCAAACCTCTGAGATGGCATCCCCAAATACCCGTGCTCTTGGCCTCACCTCCTTGTGTGGGGCCCTCCCCCACTGTCCCAGCGCTGGTCTACGGGATCGGTAAATTGTGGGAAGTGATGGCATGCCCCTTCCAAGACAGGACATTTTGCTGCTTTCCTTCCTCCTTCCTTCTGTCCATCTCTCAACTCTCAAAGGAGAGTAGGCCAGCTTTGTGTGTGATAAACAGGGCTAGAGAGACCCGTGCGGTTAGGAACTGAGGCTCTCTGCCTGCAGCAGAATGAGGCTGGGAGTAAGTGGAAAATCCAATCCGGTGGAGCCTGTAGGCCAGGGTAGACATCAATGGAAATTTCACCAGTGGTCCAGAGCCAGAAGTACCGGGTCAAGGCCCTCTGGGTTTATGATGTGCATATGCTTCCAGGAAATACATAAATGTCTGTTGTAAACCACTGGTGTGCCCCCCTACTACCACAACCACCACCAGTGTGGAGGCCAGAAGAGGGTATCAGATCCCCTGGAAGTGGAGTTAACAGGCAGTTGCCAGCTGCCTTACACAGGTGCTGGGAACTGCACTGAACTCAGCTCAACTCACGTGTAACCACTGAGCCATCTCTCCAGTTCCTAATATCCACGAGGCAGGGTCTCATTTAGCCCAGTCTGTCCATGACCTCTGTAAGTACCTGAGGCTGATCTTCAGTTTCTGATTCTCCCACCTCCATCTCCCAGTGTTGGTTTTGTGGATGAGAACCACCACACCCAGCTAAGCTCACTGTCCTCAATAAATGAAAGCAATATATAATCTGTGGGACGCCTCTAAAGCAACCCTTAATGTGAAAAGGACAGTTTTTAATTCCTGGTTAGAAAAGAACAAAGGTCTCCATTAACACTGGAAGAATCTATTTTAAGAAACTAAGGCAGGGGGCTGGAGAGATGGCTCCAGAGGTCCTGAGTTCAATTCCCAGCAACCACATGGTGGCTCACGGTCATCTATAAATGGAATTCAATGCCCTCTTCTGCTGTGTCGGGAGAGAGCAACAGTATATTCACATACATTAAATAAATAAATCTTAAAAGAAAGGAAGAAAGAATGGAGGAAAGAAAGAGACAGAGAGGGCTGGAGAGATGGCTCAGTGGTTAAGAGCATCGGCTGCTCTTCCAAAGGTCCTGAGTTCAAATCCCAGCAACCACATGGTGGTTTACAACCATCAGTAATGAGATCTGATGCCCTCTTCTGGTGTGTCTGAAGACAGAGACAGTGTACTCATATAACTAAAATAAATAAATCTTTTAAAAAAAAAAAAAAGAAAGAGACAGAGAGAGAGGGAGGGAAGAAGGAAGAAAGGAAGGAAGGAAGGAAGGAAGGAAGGAAGGAAGGAAGGAAGGAACTAAGGCAAGTATGATGGTGCATGCCTTTAATCCCAGCACTTGGGTACAGAGGCAGGTGGATCTTTTGAGGTCAAGGCTAGCCTTGGCTACATAGTGAGTTCCAGGACAGCCAGGGCTACACAGAGAAATCCTGTCTTGGAAAAAAAAAAAAAAAAAAAAGCTAGAGGAGCCAGGAGTAGTGCTACATACCTCTAATTGTAACTCTTCAGATAAGTTAAAAAAAAATAAAGACAATTAAAAACAGAGAATACCAATAAAGCCAAAAATGACAAATCTCTTTGATGGGGTAGAGCGCACTCCTGATTCCCAGCACTTGGGAGGCTGAGGCAAGATTATAAATTCCAGACCAGTTTAGTCTATTCAAGCAAAACATTCTCTGAATAAAAAAAGGAGCAGGTGAGATGACTCAGTGGGCCTCTAGAAACTTCCAAGCATTAAACCTATCAAAAGATTACTACTGTATTTTGTCAAATAGCATCTGGTTGTATAGACAACATAATTTTTGCCCATTAAAGAGCCTTTGTATGTTCTCAGTTGTGGGGTACTGCTTTTGAAATAATGGGCTATTTACAATTGCGCGTGAGATTTTACCTGTGCACAGGTTTAAATTTTTCTTGAGTAAATTCCCAGGTATTAATAGGTCACCTGGCAAGCGGTTGTTTACATGAAGTTAGTTGTTCAACCCCCTTTCCAAAAATGGTTAGCTCATTCTATTCCCAGACATAATTGGGAGCAAAGCTCTTCATCCTCACCAGTTTACCACAACACACACCCTTCCAACCAAGCATACAACATATAGAATACAGATCTTAAACTGGGCGTTTAAGCTTTTCAAGTGCTGGAATTACAGATGAGTCATGAAGCCAGGCCGAGGGAGGAAAATCTCAAATGGAGGACCAGAAAGGTCCTCATCACCAAACCAGGATTCGTTCACAGATACAGTCTATGCTCCCACCGCTCCGGATCCTTTGAACCGAAGAAGCACTTCGGCTCATTTTCCCACCCTCAGCCTGGCTGCGGGACAGAATATTTCATACACGTCACGCTCTTATTTGTCTGGTTCTGCTTACTGCTAAGGGACACGCTAATTACAGCCCCCCAACTGAGGGGTAGGGGAAATTTTTATTTTCTTTTTAATTTTTAAAAATTTTTCCTGGGGGTTGGGGATTTAGCTCAGCGATAGAGCACTTGCCTAGCAAGCGCAAGGCCCTGGGTTTGATCCCCAGCTCCGAAAAAAAGAAAAAAAAAAAAAATTTCCGGGGGCTGGAGAGATGGCTCAGTGGTTAAGAGCACTGACTGCTCTTCCAGAGGTCCTGAGTTCAATTCCCAGCAACCACATGGTGGCTCACAACCATCTGTAATGAGATCTGATTCCCTCTTCTGGTGTGTCTAAAGACAGCTACACTGTACTCATATAAATAAAAATTAATAAAAAATTAAAATAAAAAAAAAATTTTCCGGAAAACGCAAGGAGCACGCAACTCACAAACAGCTGGTTTCTTTCCAGCTCCAAGGTTGGAGGACCTATCTACACGTTGGAGGACTCAGAAAGTACGACTCAATGAGCCTGTCGCTCTTGAACCCGTGACAAGAAAACTGGCTTCCTATTGGTCAATATTACAGAGGCCCGCCCAGCAACTTCCGGACGCTTTCTTTAAGTTAAAGCCACACGGCGGTTCCGGTCTCTTAGCCACGGGGATAGCTCTAAGGTAATGTGCTCTTTGCTTGGGCAGAGGGGCTGCATGGTTTATGGGTGAGCGGCCGGCGATGATGACACTCCATACAAAGCACGCGTTAGACTGCTGATCCGGGTGATGCGAATCGGAGTCTGAGCCGACTGCGGCAGCGGGAGGTGGCGGGCCCAGCCAAATTCCGCACCCTCACCCTTTGCTTCTCTTTCAGGTCTGCCCTGCGCAGGACAGCAGACAGCGTGAGCTTCTACATACAACCTTTCCCCCAAGCCTCTGAATAAAGTGCTTCAACAACATTGCTGGTGTCTTGTGTGTGTCACTGTCGCCGACGCGCTGCCTTTGAGCCCCCGGCGCACCTTCTCGTGGTGCCGGGGGTTAAGCTGCAGCGCTATAGCATTTTGCTGGCGCATAACTGGGGCCGCCTGCCAATCGCGGGCGGCCCTTTTAACCGCTAGCTACAGGCTAAAACCAGCTTACTACACGGTGCTTTGGGAGTCTTAAGCAGATGGTATGCCCAGGTCTTGAGAGTGATTCTTGCTCAAGTAGGTCTGTCCTTTGTCCTAATCCCAGGTGTGGGCGATAGTTGAGGTGTGTCCGTCTACGGTAAATTGGAATGGGGGAATCCTGGACGTGTATCAATGCCATCTGTGGCACACAGGAGGTTGGACTGAAGCCTTAGTGGCGGCGGGGGAGGCTGGTAATGTAATCAGGCCTCCTAAGAGGAGTCGAAGGACTCTAGGCATCAGAGTGCTTGGATAGATTTACCAGAGGTTGGGCCTACAATACTGGGTAGAGCCAACTAGCACGCACTCACACGTCCATTAAGCAAATCTTGTCTGAATAACCGAGACCAACTGACCTAGAAATTTTGACTTAGAGACTTCTTAACGTTCCTAACACCAAGAAAATAGGCTTGGAGTAGTTAACAAAGATGAAACCTTCCATTTGGATTGAACAAAAGTCAAGATAAAGCTTGTTTCCTAAAAAAAACAGGATTAATCCCTCGGTGTTTAGCACCTTAATTTTTCTATTACGAGAGGCAACAATGGATTCCTTTAGTTGCATTCCCACCTCAACATTGCTGAAGGCTAGCAGGGGTGGCTAAAACTAGCCTGCTGAGTGCATTCACAGTCTTTTGGCCTTCTCTAAAAAATGACATGCTTGTCTGGTGTTTGAGAATTTATTTTGTGAGATAAGCTCGGCGGGGTGCAGTCTTGGAATCTTCAATTGTGGATCTATCTAGTCTTGCCTTTAGTTACTGCAGAGAAAGACCAGTGAACAAGATGTGGATTCCTGACAGGCAATTGGGAGAAAGTAAAGCAGTACACTGACTGGAATGGTCAAATAATTTGTCATGTTTTAATGGGATGATTAAAATAAAGGCTCAAATAAGTTTTCAATATATTAATTTCTTTAAAGTCATCTTCAAGCAAGGTGCTGTTTAAGAAAAAAACTTAGCTTTGTCCACAGATATTAAATCTCAGAAGCTACCCAAGGTAATTTTGACATTGGATGCAGCTTTAAACAAAAACAAAAAAAAAAAAAACAAAAAGAACCACCTAGGTCTTCTCAAAGCAAATTATACAATTAGAGCCCCCAAATTTGTAAACTAAACATTCTGACACAAATGCAAACTTAAGTTGGCAACATTAAAGAAAGGTCACAAGTGCATGTGTAGATGTAGTGCTTGCCACTGAGTAGAGAAAGTGACGTCCATTTGGCCATCAGAGAAGGGGACTGCCTAGAAACCTCCCAAACCAGTTAGGGTTAACAAGACCCTCCCATCATCCTACAGCACACAGGAAAACCAGAAAAGAACAACAGGCTCCAGCTTTCTGGCCCTGCCCCATCATTACCGGAGAGGGACAATCAGTCATTGTGTGCAGTGTTTTGACATTGTCACATACGCTCATGTCTCTAGAAAAGTCAGGATTGGTTGGAAAGCAAGGTGATTGTACCTTTGGGATAGTTTGATCTCATGGCTTTGCCTGATGTTCACATGAAGCCCACTGTCCCCACCCCTGGTGAAAGTGTGGGTGTGTGTTCTATGGCTACTTGCTTCCAAAATGCACGATTAATATGAAAAAAGTTGCTATGCCTATTTTACCACCAATGAAATGGCTCACAAAACCACACTCCACACAGGTCACTGTAGTGACATTCTGCAAGTGTGGAGGGCTGCAGTCATTCGTACAAAGTGTAGAGTGGAAAAATGTTCCGTTGTGCACCGGCTGCCTGAGGGAGAGCTTTGGAGGAGCCACGGGAAGCCGTAAGTTGTGAGCTTTGCTCTGAATGTGCTCGTCTGCTGCCATAGGACCGGGTAGACCATGGTGTGGGGCAGCTCTAACTCCAGCTCTACCATGACAGTTCAGGTCTCCTTTGCCAGTCAAAGCTTTGCAACAGAGAAACCAGGCACTAGTCACCAGATGCAGGGAATGACACCTCAGTGGAATGGGCCAGCAGGCAGAGGGCAGAAGCAGTCCTTTTAGAGACAGTGGCTGTGGCACCAGTAAAGGCCACCCCCACAGCACAGATGGCAGCCACAAATCCCACACCTTGAGCTGGGTCTCATAATACTGAGAATGTCCCGTCTTCACTAATCACAGCTGGTCGGAGGCCTCCACAGGTGGCTCTTTCAAGAGGCAGGAAGTGGAGCGAGGGTCCATGGCCGAGTGCATTATGGGGATATAAACATCATCCATGTTTGGCATGACAAAGACTTTCTGCAGGGAGACATTAAAGGACAGCATGTCAGGCAGTCGTCCTCCTTTCATATAGGAAGTATTTCCCTATACACTCCAAACATGCTCTATCATGTTGTCTCTGTGTGTGTCAACTTTAATTGCTTCCTACCTTATTTATTGAGACAAAAGTCTTTCACTGAATTTAGAGCTAATCAATGTGACTAGATTGGCTGGCTGGTGAGCTGGGTTTGAGATTTGAACTCAGATCCTCAGGCCTGTGCAGCATGCACTTTACTAAATGGCCAGCTCCTCTGTTCTGAACTTAGAAAGAGCCAAGAGCTGGCAAGGTGGCATATGCTTTTACTCCCAGCAGATCTCTATGCATTCAAGGCCAGCCTGATCTACAGGGTGAGTTCCAGAGCAGCCATGGCTGTTACACAGAAAAACTAAACAAAAAATAAAGAGCCAAGGAACCACCCAAATCCAGGAAGAACCTGGCGAGTCAGCTTTGAGGCAAGGACCCTCAATTTCACATACAATGTATATCTGTATTAACTATGTAAGAAACGTTCAACAACCGTAATGCAGGAGAACTGGCTTAGCAACTGCAATGCTTCAGAATCATGTCCGTGATAGAGTCCAAGTGAACTCATCCTTTTAAATCTTGGCACAAATGTAAGCCGAGTTTCATATCAAAGAAATCCTAACATGGTGACAGTACCAAGGCTACTGGGCCGCACAGTGACTGTTTTTGCACACTGCTGTAACTGAGTGTGGATTCTGACAACGCAGTTGAGCCTCAGCAATACTCTCAGAGAAACAGTAGGCACGCAGGGCCCCATGGCAGAGCATGGTTAGCCTGCAGCTTTCCAGCTGACTCCAGGACCAGGCACTGACCAATCTCTGTCCTCTCTCCCCTCCCTTTGCGCCCTGTAGTCCAAGACACCCCAAAAGGGTTACCCACCCAAATAAACAGGACCCAGGGGTGTGAGACAATGAAAAGCCAGAAGGCAGGTGTCCCCCTAACTAGGTTTAAAGTACTTTTCCGTCTGGTGATAGTAGTAGGCTTTTATCGGAAACTGGTTATATTTAATCTCTAGCTTCTAAATAGTAATCGATTTTAAAAAGACGAAAAGCTGAGGGCCAGGAGGAAGGGTAAGCAGGTGCAGATGCTGGATCCTGAGCCTGAGACCTGAGCTTCACCACCGACACCCTCATGGTGGACGAGAACTAACTGCAGGCTGTCCTCTGACACCCCCCCCCAAAAAAAAACCCTTATAAAGTGGGACCTGTGGGACAACTCATTCACTGGAGTGTTTTCCCTGCAAGCGTGAATTTGATTACTGAAGCCCCAGAAGTTGGGCAATCCTGGTGCTGGGGAAACAGAGACAGTCAGATCCCTGGAGCCCCACAGCCATAGTCTAGACTCACTCGTCCAGTACAAGATGGACAGTGCCTGAGGAATGACGCACCCATGCATGCATGCACGGACCCCAAACTTAGAATATACCAATGAAAAGGAATGCAAATATTCTTCAAAGAGGTAAATTCATGACTAAGTAAATAAACCATTTATTAATCCATAAGTTTTGAGCTACTTTGTTTTTCTTAAAATTTTCGAGACAGGATCGCTCCAGGCTGTCCTGGAACTCAATATGTAGAGCATGCTGGCCTGCCTTTGTCTTGTGTTGGGATTAAAGGTATTCATGCCCATGCCGAGCTTTCATAAAACTTTAAGACAGCCAGGCTTCAAATACTTGATCAAGTGGCAGGGGTGGGATGGGGTAGGATGGTTCAGTGGTAGAGTGGTTCACTGATAGAGTTCTTGCTTAGCATATGTAAGGCCCTGAGTTTGATATCCATCACCATAGCAAAGTAAAACAAAACAAAAATCTGATCAAAATCTGAAAGACATGGTTCATACCAGGCCTGGGACACTGCTACTACTGTTGGTGGCAGAATGCAGTAAGCAGGTTTGGAAGGTGAGCTCTGTCTTACACATTATTTAAGGGAGGCCCAATGACTTTACATTCCTGAGACAGTTGTTGCTGGTATAGAGTTTCCGTGAATGTAAACTGAACAAACTAAGTAAGGCACCAGAGAGTCGGGGAGCATCTTTCCTGCCCACCAGCCAGTTGCTGCCGGCTGCCCAGTTCCTGACTTCATACAGGACAAAGACAAGGCCTGGAGAGTCTCTGCAGCTTACTGCTACAGGGCACCATCATCCTGTCCCATTCCTAAGATAGTAAGCCCAAGCTGGAGCACGGGTGCTTTCTCCTGGGCTGACGTTCAGGTCCCCCCTCCCCTCAGTGGGCTCAGACTCCGTGGGAAATGAAACACAGGACAGTTTTACCTGAAGCTCCTGCTCCAGTTTCTTCTCTATCCACTCTGTCACGTGAACTAAAGTTACTTCTCTCTCTCCAAGTTTTGGCCGAGCTTTCAGCTCCACATATGGTGGCTTCCGGAAACCATACCTTTGTGAAGAAGAAAAGTAACCACATTTAAGGAGAGAAAGGAAGTGGGCAAGCATTGGTACCTTAGACTCCTCACTGGCATGGGTTTATCACTAAATGATCTCCAGTTCTGAGCTGCCACATTCCTCACTCAGCACAGCACTCGAGAGCAGTGTCAGGGCTCTGGCGGGTTCAGACCGGAGCTGACCATGGAGAAAAGATGATGGATACATTGCAGAAGGCTAGGAACGCGGCACTGCTTTACGGTTTTTATTTCCTTAAAGTGCCAATAACCTTTTTCTTTGTGTTTTTAATAGCAATAAGATGTGCTCATTATAAAAACCAAAATATATAAGCCAGAGCTTTCAGAGACACAGCCTCCTGAATGCCATCCCATGGGAGGGTACTCCCCTGAGCAGGTTCAGGCAGAGGACGGTCGTCTATGCACTGCTCTTTTCACCATGTGCCAAGTCACGTTTTTCTCCAAGTCTTGCTATGAAGGCCAGGCTGGCTTAGAACTCTCCCAATCTTGTCTCTGCCTCTTAAGTGCACAGGTGACAGGAATGTGCTGCCTTACCCTGCCTCGCCTGTCACACCCCTACCTCGCCTCTGCCACACCCCTGCCTCCTCCCTGCCACCCACCCCCCACTGCCTTTTAAGATTTCTACAGCAGACTGGCACTCAGAGCTGTCGGCCAAGTGTCCAGAGCGGCAGTGTGGTGGTACACACTTGTAATCCCAGCATTCAGGAGGTGAGGCAGGAAGATCCTAGTTGGAAGATCAAAGACACTGCCTAAAAATGAATAAGAACAGAGAAGTCTGTTCTGAGGAACAGAGATAGACATTGCTGTCAGGCTTCCCTCACACCAGAGTGCATGTCGCCACCCCATGAGTGCACGACAGACATAGCATGGGACCCCTTTGAGAGAACACAACTATCACCAGTTGTGAACTAATAGCCAAAAGAGATTGTCAGTCACTTAAGGTGGATAACGATGAAAGTGAGCATCAGTGTGGTGTGTGACCAGGAATGGCCCCCAGACCTGTGCGTGTGACCAGGAATGGCCCCCAGACCTGTGCGTGTGACCAGGAATGGCCCCCAGACCTGTGTGTGTGACCAGGAATGGCCCCCAGACCTGTGCGTGTGACCAGGAATGGCCCCCAGACCTGTGCGGGTGACCAGGAATGGCCCCCAGACCTGTGCGTGTGACCAGGAATGGCCCCCAGACCTGTGTGTGTGACCAGGAATGGCCCCCAGACCTGTGCGTGTGACCAGGAATGGCCCCCAGACCTGTGCATGTGAACAAGAATGGCCCCACAGACTCATGTGTGAACAAGAATGGCCCCCCGACTCGTGTGTGAATGCACTATTAGGAGGAGTAGTCTTGTTGGAGGAAGTGTGTTACTGTAGGTGCAGGCTTTGAGGTCTCCTATGCTCAAGCTGTGCCCAGCGTGGAACACTGTCCCTTAAGGGCTTTGAAACCACACCAGCGGTGGTCCTAAGGTGGAAGTGTGGCTCAGGACCTGTGCAGATTAGTGGACCAGCACCTAGTAGCTGTGGAGGAAGATGTGGAGTCAGAAGATGAGCAGGATGTAAAGCTCTCACGTGTGCCTATAAGGTGATCTGCCCTTGGAAGCGGAAACCAGGTTCCACAGAAAAAAGGTAAACTGTAATGCAGATGGTGACCGTGATGGGGATGCGGATGATGACGATGATAAGGAAACTGAAGGAAAAGCTCCAGAGGAGAAATCTGCAACACTCCAGTCAAACACTCACGAAAACCAAACCAGAATGGAAAACTCAAATCTATCGACACCAAGATCAAAAGGTTAAAATTTGAAAGAATCCTTCAAAAACCAGGAAAAAAATTCCCAAAGCATCAAAGGGACCTAGTTCTGTAGAAGACATTAAGACGAAAATGCAAGCAAGTATGGAAAGGGGAGGGATTTCCTTTAAAAAAAAAAAAGTGAGGGGTTGGGGATTTAGCTCAGCGGAAGAGCACTTGCCTAGCGAGCACAAGGCCCTGGGTTCGGTCCCCAGCTCCGAAAAAAAAAAAAAAAAAAATAAATAAAAAAAAAAAAAAAGTGGAACCAAGTTCATAAATCATGTGACTAGCTTCCAATGACCACCAGGAGGGCACTGGTGACTTCTGGCAGTAGAGAATGCCTGTGTAAGAAAATGGCTTAAGGGGCCTGGAGAGATGGCTCAGTGGTTAAGAGCACTGCCTGCTCCTCCAGAGGTCCTGAGTTCAAGTCCCAGCAACCACACAGTGACTCACAACCATCTGGAATGGTTGCCCTCTTCTGGTGTGTCTGAAGAGAGTGACAGTGTACTCACATACATAAAATAAATAAAACAAAAACCTCATTAAAAAAAAAAAGAAAATGGTTTAAACAGTTTAGATTATCCCATCTTCACTTCCGTAGCAACTGAAACCCAGATGCCCGTCATTTTTTAATGCAAAGCAAAAGCTTTTCCTACTGTGCTCTGCAAGTGCTGTCCATGTCCCACTGCCAAGAGTGTGTTACTGTTCAGTTCCAAGGATGGAACTCTATCCCTTACTTGGCCGTAAGTATGAATGCAATGTCATGGAAGGACACAGACACAGTGGTGGGCAGACATGGGGAGTGTGGGGAAGATAGAAATATGCACGTGAAACTCAGAATCTAAAGTTTTTAAAAAGCCTAGATAAGGCACTGAGTGTTATCAAACTACTTTAATCTGTTGTTGACAATGTTATGGAAACAAAGTAAAAATGTCAAATTGCTGTGTTTCCATTGTGTTGTGTTGTTATTGTGTTTTGTGGTGTGAAGGACAGAACCAAGGGCCTTGAACATGCTAAGCAAGATTCTTACCAGTGAATTATCTGCTCTACCCAAAACTAGGCAGGTAAAAGTGTTGTGCCAGCTCACTAGTTCACAATAACCTTTAAACCCAGTTCAGCAAGGTATTTAGCAGTGTCTATTTCTGGAGTATATAAATGTGGGCTTTTTAAAAAAATTATTTATTTTATGTATATGGGTACACTGTAGCTGTCTTCAGATAAGACAAGAGGGCATCAGATCTCATTACAGATGGTTATGAGCCATCATGTGGTTGCTGGGATTTGAACTCAAGACCTCTAGAAGAGCAGTCAGTACTCTTAACCCCAAGCCATCTCTCCAGCCCATTTTTTTCCTTATTTAAAAGAAATGTAACATTGTGTGTGTATGTGTGTACACAAAACTATGTGAATGCTGGGACACATGTATGCAGAGGTCAGAGAACACCCTGCAGGAGTCAGTTCTGTCCTTCCACCATGTGGGTCCCAGAATTGAGCTCAAGTCATCATCCTGCTGGCCCTCCTCTGACTGCTTTGTCTTCTCTTCACACTTGTTTTACTAATCATTCACTTAAAAACAAAACAAACAAAACAACAACAAGGCCAGTATAGGAACTTAAGAGCACTGGCTGTTCTTCCAGAGGACCTGTGTTCAATTCCCAGCAACCACATGGTGACTCAGAACTGTCTGTAACTCCAGTTCCAAGGGATCCAACACCTTCTTCTGGCCTCCTTGGGCAATATACATACATTTGGGTACTTACACATACACATAAAACAAAACAAATACATTTTTTTAAAAAGTAATATTTAAACGATTTATAAAACCTACATTTGAGTTTTATTAGGCAACACTGGCATGGCCACTGAATGATCAGCGACCCTCTTTCAAACCTTCCTACAAAGCCTGCTAGACACCAAGGGGATGTGAGGCACAGTGGCCATGCTGAGATGGACTGTAGAGCTGTGCTTTCATTGTGAGCACCAATTTCAATATAGCGAGAGCTCAGCAATCTATTCCTTACCACATACAGTCATGACTATTTTATAGGACTTAGAGTACCAATCTAAACCGAGATTCACAGACAGAGATGCTGGGCCTGTGAATAATTCATTCGTCAATTCGAAATTATGGCTTGAGCACTGTAACACCCCTCCCCTACACCTCCAGTGCTGAAACCCTGGGGACTATGCCAGTCATGTCTGTATCTTCAGCATCCCCAGAGGTACTTCCACCCTCCTCCTCCTCCTCAGGCAGCCTCCCAACACCAAGACCTCACTGAGGAAGCATCGCCTCACTGCCTGTCTCTGCTGCGTGTGTGATTGTCATCTGTCGAGGAAGAAGCCTTGAGAGGCCTCAGCCAGTGCTGTGGTTCCGACCCAGGCTGGGCAGAGATGAGGGCCGACTGCAAAGGATGACTGTTATTATTGACGAGCCGGCTTTAGAGAAAAGAGGACCAAGGACAGAGACAGCCCCTCCCAGACACATGAAGACCATCCTTAAGAATGTACAAGAGACGGTCATGGGAGAAAACACAATGACTAATGATTGACGAGAATCTAATAAAAACCGTGTGGGAATGCGCCTGTCCAGGGTTAGGTAGGCCAGGACTTTATGGTCATGTGGTAAGGGGATCACTAGGGCATATACGCACCATATCCGGTCAGTTGGGGGCGGAGGGATGTTGACCGCCAAGGTCCCTCGACACTCCTGCACTTCCACAGTTAGCAGCAGTGGCGTATTAGAGACTTCCTCCATCTTCTTTTTAATGAATTCTGTCTCTGTCGCCTTTTGGAAATATTTCGATTTGGTGATCTTATCAACAAACCTCATAATCTTACTTGTTCGATGACCTCCAACATACCTTCAAATACAGAATGCAGAGGCGTGTTAGCGTGTGTGTCAGCGGAGTGGGGTTCCTGGGGATCAGATTCAGGCTGTCAGGCTTGGCAGCAAGTGTCTGTCAAGCCACCTCGCTGGCCCTAGACACCTTCCACTACAACGAGCCTTGTGACTACACTCCTCTCCAATAGCTTTGGACACACCCTGTGGTCAGGCCGCTCTGTCTGAGGAGCACTGTCCGGTGCACATAAGACAGTTAGCAGTATTCTCGGCTTCCAAGGATTACATGGCAAGAATGCTCTCCCTGTTGATATAATCAAATGTGTACCTGTCCCCTCTGGGGGAGGAGTCCCCTTTGGTTGAGAGCTACTTTAAAGAACGTGCTCAGGTCAGACAGAACATTCTGAACGGACATCAGACATCTGGACAGAGTCATCCCATCCAGGAGGCAGCTCCTTTGTACCACTCTGAGACTCCGCATGAGTCCTTGTCCTATCAGGGAACCTCTGTTTCTAGGTAGCACACAGAGATCCATCCACGCGGCACTGACAGACAGCAAAGCAGCAACTTAGTGGACTATCGCACCAAAGCCTGGGGCTTTTTAAGGGGCCTGGAGCTTGTACCTCTTTCCTCATAGGTTTAGAACAAAGGAAAAAGCTAGCAAGCCAAGAGAAGTAGCACTTGCCTCTGGCCTTGCTCACTATCACAGACTCAGGAAGAGTGGCGCCTGGCTTCTTCACATCCTCTGCGGTTTCCAACACCGTGCGTATGTACAGAAACACGTACGTGTGTGTGTGTGTGTGTGTGTGTGTGTGTGTGTGTGTGTGTGTGTGTTGTGGGTGGGGCTGAATCCAGGGCCTTGCATATCCCGATGAGCGTGCTACACCAAGTAACACCTCTAACCCTAACAACAGTTCTAAGAGGCACCGACTGCTGGGCAAACATCTGTGCTCTCTTCTCACCTTCTGTACCATTTCAAAGAGAACAGGCTGCTGCTATTTACTTACGAGTTTCTGAATCACCTGCTGCCGTAATCTTGCATTTATTTCCTTTTGGATAATGTAAAGGCCCTTACAGAAAGGCATGTGACATACTCTGATCGTGACACTGCCAAAGACACAGACACAGGGGGCCCCAGATGAAGTTCACGGTCCAGAAGAGTAGCTAGGTCATCCACAGCCTCAAAATTCACAAAAGAAATAACCCAAGCATCTGGGCTCTGTAGAGGGCAACAGCAGGTAGACGGGCTGTGGTGCGCATGGATTCCTTCTCTCGGAGACCACCAGGGGGAGGTGGTGTGCAGTCTGCACCCTCGGAAGACCAGGGGACACTACCGGTGACAAGCCTTTCATTCAAAGTCTCTTGATATTTACTCACACGGCAAGGCAAAGTCAAATTCTTTCCTCTTAAGAGGTTTCACTCAGCGTGCAGGAAGAAGCTCAGAGGGGAAGGGAAAGACAGGCTGAATCCTGGCCTCTCTCTTGACCACCAGAGCCTCCAGAAGCCCCATCCACTTACCCTTCAGCCCCAGGGAGTGGCTGTTTGTCTCCAGCGCTGGGTTCTGGTGGATCATCTTCCTCAGAGGAACCTGCACTGGAGGATTCTTCATCACTGTCAGCCAAACAGTACGCCCTGGGCCTGCAACTGAACAGAGAGGAAGTCACTGGCAGTGCATGGATGTGCAAAAGCACGCACGCACGCGCGCGCACACACACACACACACACACACACACACACACGCACGCACTCACAGAGGGTCAAGAAGAAACCTCTGTTATACATTGACAATGTCACTAAGGGAGAACCCAAGAGTTCTTGGATTGGCTGTTTACT
Organism: Rattus rattus; assembly: GCF_011064425.1. Lineage (NCBI taxonomy): Eukaryota > Metazoa > Chordata > Mammalia > Rodentia > Muridae > Rattus > Rattus rattus. The sequence goes on along the minus strand of NC_046162.1, from coordinate 72,610,256 downwards.
CAGTAAATTCTAGCACCAAGTCCCCAACAGGACTGCAGAGGACTTGAGCCCAGAACAGTTTGCTTTTGAGCATGCACCAGAAAGACAGGGGTGGAGTGGGATGGAGTCACAGAAAATGCAGGAGCCAAGTGTGTTTGGGGGTGGCGGGGAGATGAATGGAAAGAATGGACAGTAGGCAGGGTTATGATGGCAGCTTAATGCTGGTGACGTGACTACCTTACTAGGGATGAGATACAGGCAAGTCCCTTGTCTGTGGCTTAATTGCCCCTCAAATTAGATTTGACTGAACTGGTGAGATTAGATATATTACACCATGCCTTCTCCATCTCCTGGGGTGGGGTCACAGAGAAAGCCCAAAGCCAAAGGGACTCAAAAGGAAGCACCTGACATAAGAACCTAGGGACTTTTCTAGAACAGCTCAAATTCAAAGGCCAGGCAGGTTTTCCAGCCCCCGTAGAGATCACCGCCCTTCACTAAATCTTTAGGGTTCCAGAAGGGTGGGGCTTCCCCAATCACCAGCAGAGCTGTGGGGTCAAGGTTTCCTTCTGAGGTGCGCCAGAGGCTTCCTGACCTAGCAAAGGCGTCTGCCTGCTTATGAGATTACTAGCTGGGCCCCTTCTCTATAGCTCAGGGACTTAGCTAGGTGTGACAGGAACAAAGGACAGAGCCCTCTGGACACTGTTGAGCAACAAAATGATCACTAGACACAGCCTTGCACTGCTGACCAGGGCAAAGTACTCAGGCCAGGAAGACGGGCAGCTCAGGCCCAACCTCCCCGTTACCACTGTTCTCAGGTTCTCCACACCTCCTCGAGCCACTAGAAATCCACTGGGGTAACTGTCGGCTGATTAATGGGGGTCAAGAGCAGAGCATTCAGCTGCACACAGGAGAGGGCCAGGCTGAGCCTCTCACCCTGAAACCAGAGCTGGCTGTAAGAAGATCCCACGGATGTTCTCGCAGGCAGGACACAGGGATCCTGCTCACGCTGACTCTGAAATAGTGCCAGAGCTGCACCCCCATGCTGGACTTCAGTGTTGAAGGGGAATGTCCCTTGGAGAAGCCTCTCCCCATCTGGAATACCTGCTTCTCGTTCCCCCAACAAGCCAGGCTAGTTCAGAAAGCTTCTGTGCCCTTGCTGCTCAGAGCTGCCTTGGAGGTCCTGTGGGAAGGCCGCCCTCACAGAGCTCTTGGGTTTCAAATCGATACAGAAAATTCGATTCTCAAAAAACCCTCTGAACTGGGTTTTTAGATAAGGAGAGACAGAAATGCAAATTGTCAGAGATTACACAACTGTCCCATATCCCCACCAGTCAAACAGCTGTGTTGCCAGCTTGCAACCCTCATGCTGACAGGTAGGAAGCTGGCCTAACAGCACAGGGCACCTGGGATCATAGTGAGATCTGCTGAGCCATGGACCCTCGTGTCCCCACCAATGTGCGCCGTCTGGCACCTCCATCCCTGGGGGAAAGATGCCAACGGGTGAGCCCTGCATTGAGCTCTGTGGTTCCAGCGTGAACTAATCCTCTGCAGGACAGGACAGAGGGCTAGTTGCATTCTGCTGCTTCAAGTGAACAATTCAGATAATGCTGCCTGGGTCCAGTGTATCGGGTTCTGTGGAGTCCAGTTTTGACTAAACAGCAATTCTATCGCCCAAAATGGGACTATTTTATGTGGAACCCAGGACCGCTCTGTTACTAACGTTTGGCTCAGACACAGTTTTTACAACTAAATGTGCAGTTTATGCTCTCGGCCTTACGATGGCGACAAGAATTTTAGACACAGAACACATCCTCAGAAGAGATGTGTAGGATGTGAGAAACTACTGGCTTTAAACACAACTCAAAATTCCAGAAGAGTGTTCTATCCTCTCAGAACCACTGAACAGGCTCATTCCAGTTACGCTGCCTCTGGTTAAAAAACCACTTGAGAAGTGAGCCTAAAGTCAGACACGAGAGAAAGTAAATTATTTTATGGTGGTCTATCTTGGGCTTGCTTTCTTTCTTTCTTTCTTTCTTTCTTTCTTTCTTTCTTTCTTTCTTTCTTTCCTCCCTCCCTCCCCCCTCCCTCCCTTTAGATAGGGGGGTCTCACTTTGTCTTCCTTCCTTCCTCCCTCCCTCCCTCCCTCCCTCCCTCCCTCCCTTTAGATAGGGGGGTCTCACTTTGTCTTCCTTCCTTCCTCCCTCCCTCCCTCCCTTTAGATTGGGGCGGGGTGTCTCACTTTGTAGTCAGTTCCAGGCTGGACTGGAACTCACTGTGTAGCCTAAGTTAGCTTCAGACTCAGGCTAAGTCTCTCATGCCTCAGGTTCTCAAATGTTGGGATTGCCAGCATAAACCACCACGCCTGGCTCAAATGTTTTCTTTCTTGTTTGAATAATCATTATCACTTCTAGCAACTTCCAGCAGCCAGCCAGCCAGCCAGCCAGCCTGCCTGCCTGTCTGTCTGTCTGTCTGTCTCTTTTTTCCTGGACATATGTCTGTGTTATACACACGAGCAGTGCCTACAGAAGCCAGAAGACAATAGATGGCCTTGGAACTGGAGTTATATGTGGCTGTGAGCCTCTATGTGGGAGCTGGGATTTGGACTCTAGTCCTTTAGAAGAACAGCCAGTGTCCTTTAGAAGAACAACCAGTGCCCTTAATGGCTGAACTATCTTTCCAGCCCCATCCCAGCAGTTTCTCAAACTACCTGCAAAGCAGGATGCTTGCTATCAGTTTGGAATAGAACACACAGATGCCAGGGGCAATTGCAAAAAGCTTTCAGTGAAGAGTAAATACACATATTCAGCAGCCTGGCTGGGACCTCGTTCCTCAGAATGCACTAACTTTCTCATAAGAAAGCAGGCTCGTGTATTAGCTGTGTGCATACAGACACACACCCAGGATGAGACCTAGGCATGGTATATTTGGCTCCTAGGAAGATCAAAGGCCTACGTAAGGCTGGGGAGACTACACACTGGCCCAAGCTGTACCTAGTACATTGCAAAATCACTCCACTATCCATTTAAAGGATCTGTCATGTAGGATGAATTCCCTCTGTCTTATTTAAAGGCCCTTTATGGGTTTTTCCTAAAGTTTAGACTGTTCAGACTGCCTCCTTCCCCTCCACTCCCATAGTGCTGGGGATTGAGCCTAGGGTCTCACACATGCTTAGCAAGAGCTCTCCCGATGAGCCACATTCCTGGTCCTTGAAACCCATTTTGACTGCCTTTCTGCCCAAAGTGGTTTAACTACAGTGTGTGACAAAAAGGCATGCTGTTTGTGGAAGTACAACAAGCTTAAAAGACAAATGCCTGTACATGACTGTCAGAGGGAGCCGCCTTCAGACTGAGGAAACCTAGATTTCAATTCTGTCTTGTTCTCTGGGTACCACTATAAGCAAAACGGTGAGGACGCCACGGTTGTCAAAGCTGAGGCCTGGAGAGGTGGAGGCTGTTGTGGGCCTCTACAGAGTCCGCACTGGGGTGCAATGTTTTTTGTTTTGTTTTTTTAAAGATTTATTTATTCTATGTAAGTACACTGTAGCCATCTTCAGAGACACCAGAAGAGGGCATCAGATCCCATTACAGATGGTTGTGAGCCACCATGTGGTTGCTGAGATTTGAACTCAGGACCTCTGGAAGAGCAGTCAATGCTCTTAACCACTGAGCCATCTCTCCAGCCCAACTAGGGCGCAATATTAACAAAGACATCGATGTTTAATAACAGCCACCACTTGGACTGCCTTCTGTGCCCCGTCTCCCCAGTCTCAAGGTGTCTACACATGTTCATGGCTGAGGAACAGAGGAAGCAGATTTTAGAAGTGCTTCTGGAACTAGAATCATGCACCAGCTTTCAGGGGGTTTCAATGCTTCAGAACTCTAAGTCAAACAATGGCCATGAAAATGGTTTTTCCAAGATATAGATGGGGTCTGGAGTCCTCAACTTCCCCAAGGGTCTGTTTCTCAGGCCTTTTTTCCTCACAAAGGAAGGGCTCTGAGGTTGTATTTCTTTTTGAAAATTGCATATTAATGTATATTTTAACATCCTCACAGGAAGAAGATAGACATCGCATTCAGGATTCTTCTATGAAATGATGGTTTTAGAAATACATTCTACTATGAAAGCTACACTCCCAGAGAAAGGGAGTCTTTTCAGTCAGTCTAAGGAAACATGGCATCCTCTAAGGAAACATGGCATCCTCTGAGCAGCCAGTTTGTGGATGTAAAGGGGATGGAAAGCCAAGACAACCAGAACAACAGTCACTGTGGAGTGCATGAAAGACGAGACTCAGAACTAGCGGTCTGCTGCCCACCTGATGGGTACACCTCGCCTTCCCAACAGAGCCTGAAGCCCTGTGCTGGGGTAAAGCTACTTCCTAAAGGGCCTTACTCAAATGCTCGTCCCACTACCATTTAGTAGATACATTTAAAAAAAAGTGCTGGAGATCAAACCCAGGGCCTGGCACATGTTAGGTGGGCAACTGCTCTCCCACTGAGCTACGGCTTTAGCCGGGGCCCTCATTTCTCAGACTGCTTCTGCCTACGGTGTTTTTGCAACTCTGTTGCCAGAAGGCCAGACTATCACTGCTCAGCTACAGGGATCAGAGTTGGGGGTGTAATAGCAGATAAAGAAGTTAGGTCTGACTAGAGGCGAGATCAGAACCCCAGCACTGAAGTCTAGGAGACCCTCTGTCAGCAGAGCCTCACCCCTGCTCTCAGCCTTCTGAGCCTTTGAGCTGTGCCTTTGTGTCTGGGGACGTGATGAAATGACATTGTTTGGTGGCTTCAAATGGGACCAGATCAGGCTCAGCACGCACAGGGTGTGGAATGCTACACAGGGAGTTGATGGATACCACTCACCAGAAAATACAAATCCACAGATTGCCGGTTCCAAACACATTTTAACAAACAGCAGAGAAATGAAAGGAAAACAGCAGATACGGGTTAGTCATAGAGCAGGCGCAACTCTCCAGTTATCAAAGCAGGGACATTTCAACACAGAACCCGGGTAAGTCCAGATCAGCTAAGCAAAAGAATGTCCTCGACTCAACTCAAACGCCTTGCTCTATCAGCACTGAAAACGTAAAGAGGGTCAATCAGCTTACAACTAAGCGAAGAGCCCGAGAGCCAGTGTCTTACAAGCCCGGCCACTGTAGTTTGGCTCCTATAGAGGGACTAGGGGTGGGAGAGGCCATGTCCTTTAACTTGGCTCAATCTATCATTTAGATGTGTAGCCAGAACAGAGACTTTTAAGGTGTTGGAGAATCTGGGCGTCAAAGTGGGGGTGGGAGGTAGGGCACAAGATGGGGGAGTAGGAATAGGTGGGTTTAGGCTCCATTCATTACCTCATGATTCTGGAATATTTCTAAGTCAGATTAACTCTGGGTTACTGTCTATAAAGAGAAGAACTTACTAAGCAAATCAATATTGTATTATTTTGGGAAAGTGCTTCTCAGAACACTTGCAGAGCATCCTCTTAGCGGCAGATTCAACCATCTCATTATAAATAATTCTGACCTGGTGATTAAAGTGCTAGACCCCAGGGGACCTTAATCTGCTCCACATATTGCTGTCTGTGGCTCGGAGCTGAAGTAGGCTTCAGAGTAAGGATTTGATTCGCAGAACAGTGTATGCTCAGAGGAGTCTGTCCTGCTTGTCTGTGCCAGCGATGCTTTCTGGGTAATTCAGACAGTGTCACCCCTGCCACTGCTGACACCAACAAACAGCCACTGTATGCTGCCACCGCGGTCCCTGGGGGTAGAGCTCGCTCTGCGGTCAGAAGCACTGACACCGAGCCTGCTGGCCATTCTGGGGCTCCCACGTGCCGTCCTGCTTCTCACAGGCTGCAGGGAGAGGCTGGGCCCCAGGGTTGGTTAGTAAATTCATAGAGAGCCCCTTACCCTTCTTTGCCAATTTCTCCAACCTTCAGGGCTTCAACAAGAGGCTCTTTACCTAGTTTGGTCAAGTTCATTTTGGTCTCGAGAGTCATCAGAAAGGACCCATTGTAAGACATTTCCAAATCGATCCAGAGTCCTAGAGAGACAGTTAAAAAAAAAAGAGTTTTTGTTTTGATTTTTTTCCCTCCCCCTAATATGAGTCTAAACTACATTATCAAAACTGGTATTTTGGGGACTAGAACAATAGTTTAGTGGTGAGGAGTTCTTGCTGCTCTGCAGAAGGGTTCAGCTCCTAGCCCCCAAATGATGGATCGCAGTCATTTTCTAATTCCAGTTTCAAGGGGTTGGACATCCTCTTTTGGCCTCTGAGGACATCAGGCATGCATGTGGTGCACACAGGCACATGCAGGCAAAATACCCAGACACACATCCTCTCCCTCCCCCTCTCTCCCCTTCCCCACTCTCTCTCGGGCTTCTCCTCCTCACAGGAAAGAAACAAATGCCCAGAAGGCTGACCCCCAGCACTGCCAAGAAGGGTAGCCAAGGTGATGCTGTTTGGCCAAGTGAGGAGACTTCACTGTGTACGCGCTGAGTGACTCGCAAGACAGCCACAGACGGCAGTCATAAGTGGGCGGGGCTTCGTAGTGATGCAGCTGTTGGGGGTCACTCTGCTAAGTGTTCTGGCCTATACCCAGGAAGGTGACATGGCTCAGCAGGTAAAGGTCCCCTTCCACCAAGCCTAATGACCTGAGTTGGATTCCCTGAACCCACATGGGAAAGGAAGAGAACTGACTTCTACAAGTTGTCCTCCCACCTCTGTGTGTACAAGCCCACCCTATCCTACCTCCTCCCTGCAGATAATAATGGTTTTAAAAAGAGAATTGAATTGTTTAAAAACAGAAAAAGACAGCCCAATAAATTCATTGTGATCTCTTGCCCCGCCGCCACACACACACATCAAACTTTTAATTTTTTTTTTTTTTGTTTTGTTTTTTAAGATTTACTGACTGCTCTTCCAGAGGTCATGAGTTCAATTCCCAGCAACCACATGGTGGCTCACAACCATCTGTGATGGGATCCGATGCCCTCTTCTGGGGTGTCAGTGACAGCTTATTCAGATACATAAAACAAGTAAATAAATCTTAAAGAGGAAAAGAAAGACAAGAGGATTTGTTTTATTTGTATAAGTGTTCTGCACACACACGGCATGTGTACAGTGTGTATGCCTGGTGCAGAAGGATGTCAGAAGAGAACATTGGAGACCCTGGACCTGGCATTGTGGATGGTTGTAAGTGGGGGTGCTGGTCCTATGCAAGACCAACAAGTGCTCTTAACCTCTGAGTCATGCCTCTAGTGCCCACATTTTTATATTTTTAGTATCCATTTGTTTCTGGAAATTACCTAATAATAAAAACAAAAGGATTTCCAGGAGTATCTAGGTAAATCAGGAGAACCACTTAGTGCCAGAGTTTTAAGAATTTAGTCATCAGAAGGATGTTGCTGCCAGTAGCTCATATCTCATTTCACCAGGGTGGCTGCCACCGGCCCAGCATCTGCAGTGTTCAGACATCTCATAACTCTGTCAGCACACGAGGGGGTGGCCTGGCAGGCAGAGCTACACGAGATGCTTCTCACTCTTAGAGCTCCACAGACCTCATGGATATTCAATCAAAATGCAATCCTTCATGTGGCTATTTAAATGCTAATAGTCTTTTATAGACCCTCATAAGACGAGTGACAATATGTAAGAGGAAGCAGGAAATTGATCTCACCCCATTCTTCACACATAGCTCCCTTTTCAGTCCACTGCAGTAAACAGCCCCTCCCCTGGATAAAAGCACTGTCCAATCCTACGAAGTACTAATGGTGCAATTCTTCACTATTTGGTTTTCAACAAGTTATTCCTGTTACTGAATGCGATTATTCTCCATGAATGACTCGGTTTAATTAAGTGGCACAGGTCAAGGGTGATTATCTTCTTTGCGGGAAAAACTGCTTCATTCCTAGCTTACGGTAAGCAGTTAGAGAAAAATCATTACTTAGCTTACTCTTCACAGTGCTGTTACTGTGAAGAGAAGAGGCACATCTGCTTCAGGAGAGACACTTAGTCCTTAACCACCCAGGGGAAAGGGATCAGTCCAAAGGGCTACGTAGGAATTTAAGTCATTATAAAAAGGATGCTGGTTTCTTCTGGAAACCCAGGCCAGGTTTCTAAATAATATTAATGGCATGAATTGTCTTTGAAAGCTGTCATATCAAGAGCACCAAAACTTTATTCCTTCCAAAATGGAAGGTTCTGTTGTCTTTCTCTCCAAAAAATTTATCCTTTTTAAAAATTATGAATTATCCTGGGTTCGGTCCCCAGCTCCGAAAAAAAGAATAGGAAAAAAATATGAATTATAAGGGTGCTAGTGTGCAGGCAAGGGCATCTGGACCTCCCTACCCCCCGAGCTGTGAACCACCCAACATGGGTGCCAGGGTTCAAACAAGTCCTCTGTAAGAGACCAGTAAGTACTTAAGGGTATCGGATCTCCTGGAACTGGAGTGACAGCCACTGTGTGCCACCCGATGTAAGCACCGTGACCTGAAGTGCTCTTTACTAGTGACTCAGTTCTCTAGTCCCTGGTTGTTCGTATTGACTAAAAAGAAAAAACCAAAACAAATAAAAAACCCAAGTATTATGGGCACAGGAAGGCTTAGAGCACCATTACAGGAACCAGGGCTTGAGTTTCACTGTACGTTTCTGGACAGAGGGCTCACCTACACACAGGGGACACCACACCAACTTTTTTTAAGGAGGATTGTACGCAGCCAGCAGGTCTATGCCCTGGCTATCCTTTCTGGCTGCAGCTGCTGCAGGGTAAAGCTGCACAGATAACCAGAAACGGATCTCAGTAGAGGCCCACACAGGAGCAGATACTTATGGCAGGTTTGCTGTGCTCTTTGTTCTGCTGTTGTTAATGTTGTTTGAGACAGGACATCAGGTGTTCCAGGATGCCCTTACTTGCTGTGTACTTAAGGATGAACCTGATTCTGATTCCCCTGTCTCCACTTCCCAGGGGCTGGAATTATAAGCACACACCTCCTCTCTCAGGGAGTGCTGGGAATCAATCCCAGGGCTTTGTTCATCCTAGGTAAACATTTGGCCTCCTGAACTGTATCTCTGTTCCAGTACCTGGTTTCAGACTCATTATGTATCACGAGGCTCACCCACAAACCTAAGATGGACTCGAGAAGGGGCAGAGAAATTAAAACTAATATAAATCATAAACTAATATCTCAAATTATTATGATGTTCTTGTAAGTGCAGAAAAGGAGACCACTCACCACTGCATTGAACAATGCTTCCATGGCAATGACTAGCCGGCAAGAAGCACAGTGAAAACCCAAGAGCAAACCTGCACCCTTCAGAGCAGAGGCCCAGTCCCACTTCTAGGCCCCAGTCCCTGGCTTACAAGGCCACGAGACGAAGTCAACAGCCACTAGGAAGCCTGTCTCTGCCTTGGCAAAATGTATAGATATGGTGACAATGTCAAGATGGGGTCAGACCCCAGAAGTGGCACCGTACCCTGAACACAGACAGCTAGCTACACGCTGTCATTCTAACCATAATCAGGGACAAATCACCAACCAAATGACAATTAGCATGACAAACCTTAGAGGGTTTGAGAAGGGTACACAAAGACTAGACAGCTCGTCCCTGAGAGTGCTGAGCTCTCAGTGGGCACCAAATCAATTGACAGGTGGCGTAAGGAGCCCGTCTTCAGGAAGTACATGGCTAAGAATAAAGATGAGGCTGGGGACATGATCCTGTTAACTCAGCAAAGCACTGCTGTGCCAGCATGAAGAAGGACCTGGTTGACTGTCAAGCACTCAGGTAAAATGCTGGATAATGTGCCTCTAATCCCAGTGCTGAGAAGTGGAGACTTCCCTGGACTTGCTGGCCAGGGTTGTGTCAAACTGGTAAGCTCCAGAACCAATGAGAGACTGGTCTTTAAAAGTGAGATGGAGAGGAAGATACACGACGTCAGCCTCTGGATTCCACAGCCATGTAAGCACACAGGTACAGAATAAAGATGGCCGCTGGGTGGTGACACATCTGTTATCCCAGCATGAGGGAGGCAGAAGCAGAGAAGCAGCCTTCGTAACAGTGAGTTTAGGGCAGCATGGACGACATGAGACTCTGTCTCAGAACAAATCAGGAAAAAGGGGGTGGAGATGGCTCAGACGTAAGGAGCACTGGCTGCTCTCTAGAGGTGCTGAGGTCAATTCCCAGCAACTACAGAGTGGCTCACAACCATCTGTAATGAGGTCTGGTGTCCTGTTCTGGTGGTGTGCAAGTATATATGCAGGGAGATCACTGCATACATAATAAATAAATTAATTAATTAGTTAATTAAAAAAAATCAGTGGGGAAAAAAAGAATAAAGATGGCCTCAATCAGCTCAGCCCAGTCCATAATGTAAAGTGCTACTAAACAGCCATGTCCCCAGAAGCAAGGAAGGCCACAAACAGAATGGAGGAGCGTGTGTGTGCGTGTGCGTCTGTGTCTGTCTGTCTCTGTCCCTCCGTGTATGTGTGTGTGTGTGTCTGTCTGTGTGTGTGTGTGTGTGAGCATTTCTCCTTAATAAACCCCATGACTTCATAACTCTTCCACACAGCCACAGAAAGCGTGTGGTCCCACACAGCAGCCCCATCTTGTACTGTTAGCGCACTGGTCTGGACTCTGTGTGGTCTGGACTCTGAGTCTGGGTTAACAGGGCACCTGGTCTAGACTCTGAGTCTGGGTTAACAGGGCACCTGGTCTAGACTCTGAGTCTGGGTTAACAGGGCACCTGGTCTGGACTCTGAGTCTGGGTTAACAGGGCACCGTTAATGTTGTTAATGTTGGCGTTCTAGCTTCACCTCTGTGGTTATGACGAATACCCTGGCAAAAAAGCAACATGGGGAAGACAGGGTTTATCTGGACAATAGTGCCAGGCTACAGCTCACCATTGCAAGGAAGACAAGGTGGGTCCTCAAAGCATAAAGCATCCCATGCAGTCATGGGCAGAGAGAGAGCACATGCATGTCCACAGTCCAGGGACCAGCCCATGAAGACAGTACCACCCACCTCCAGGGTGGGTCTTCCTACCTTAAATTAACCATCAAGACATTCCCTGACAGACATGCCCACCAGCAAACCTGATCTACATAATTCCTCACTAAGACTCTTCCTAGTTGACTCTAGATTGTGTCAAGTTGATAGTTACAACCAGAAGGTATTAAGACTTCCAAGACCCTTACTGATGGAGCTGACCTCAAGCCTCCCCTACCCTGCTGACTTTCCCCCTCCTTTTAGCCATGGTAGGCTGGCTTCCCCTCTGAAAGCGAATGTCCAGCATCCAGAGAGCAAAGCTTGAAAGGAGCATCTATCATAGGTTACCAAGGTCAGGGAGCGTCTACCATAGGTTACCAAGGTCAGGGAGTGTCTACCATAGGTTTTCAAGGTCACGTGCTGGGGCTACAGAAGATCACCCCAGTTTTGTTCTCGTCAAGCAGACTGGTGCCATATGCTCTCAGAGACAAGAGAAACTCTGCAATTTCCTGTGCTACTGCACCCTGCTGCAAAGTGGGTGCTTCTGCTTCCCACAACTCAGCCACCCGGATCGTACCCCAAGCTTTCCAGAGGCAATATCAAGGGTAAAATAGTAATAGTAAAAGTAACACCACCATCCAAACTACCTTAGGTGTGTTAAGTCATGTGCTCCTCGTGACAGGCAGGTAATTGCTCTCAGAGTCTCAACTGAAGAGGGGAGAAGCTCTCGCCTGGGCTTTCCTGCAACGGTGGGTTTGAGTTTAGCCAACGCCCGCTATGGAGCCACATCTGCAATGCTGCAGTGTGTCAACATCCCAGAATGTGGGGGCAGAGAAAAGAGGATTGTCGCATGTTTGAGAGTAGTTTGGTCTGCATGACAAGTTCTAGACCAGCCAGGGCCACATAAAGACCCTACCTTAGAATTTTAAAAGTGCAGCCTAAGGTAGGATAGGAAGCCCCAACAGCCCATGGGAACTGGAAGAGTTTTTCTTTCTTTTTAAAAATGTTTTCTATTAAAAATTATTATTTTATGTGTATGGGTATTCTGCCTCCTTTATGCCTGTGTACCCATGTGTGTGTAGGATTCACGACATCAGAAGAGGGCACTGGACTCCCCGGAACTAGAATTAGAGACTGGGTCCTTTGGAAGAACAGCAGAGCCATCTTTCCAGCCCTGGGAAGGATTTTCCAGAGGGGCATTGGAGTCTCACAGGAGAACCACTAGTACCAAGTCACCCCAGCTTTCAAGTTCCCTAAAAAGGAAGGCTCTCCCCAAGAGCAGTGGGATCCTAAACCCCAAACTCACACAGTCACACACTGCATGATGACTTGTGGTCACTAGTGGACCACATGTAGGACAGCAGTCCTGTGAGATTCTGTCACTTAGTAACATCACTGCCACCTAAGCCTAGGTTAAGCATACTTTATTGTTTACACACCGTGGACACAGTTACACAGTTGAAGGAACATGTGACTGTTACTGAAAAACCCCTCAGTGCATTCCTCATGCTCACTTCTGTTTTGGGTCATACAGGCTTCCTGCAAAAGCTTTGAAAAGCCTAATTTGACCAAATTCAATTAAACCCCAGGCTTAATGTCTTTCTTTGGTAATATTTTCTCTGTTATGCAAACCAGCAGATCTGCCCTGAAAGGGGTTAAGCTTCAAGTGGATTAAAAGCAGCAAGGCTTTGATCTGCAGAGTTGAAATGTCTCACACCAGCTCCAAAAAGCCAGGAAAGAACCTGGAGACTTAGATCTCCAATTATCCTCAAAGCCTGCCCAATGCAGTCCCACATCTTCATGCAGTTCAGAGCCGCAGAGACACTTGCATGTGGCAGAGCCTACTGTGCCCTGCCCAGTGCCACTTTCCTTAGACATTTCTATTAAACCAGGAAAAGGCAGTGCTAAGACTGGAGAGGTTGCAAGCAACAGGCACCTTCAGTATTTGGTTTTAAAAGCCCAGGGATCAGAAGGTTTGTGTAAGTTGATTATTTACTGCAAAGGGCAGCAGAGCGGCCATGGGTCAGAGGAAGACCCTGCCCTTGTACTCTGATGGGGCGCAGATCCTAGATACATAGCTACCTTAGCAGTGGCACACCTTTTAATACTGTGTACCATGCTGTATGGGGCAGGGGTGTAGAACAAGCAACCTTGTACCAGGTTAGAACGAGTACACTACATGTAGAGTCCAAACCTCATCTAGCTTCATTCTGCGGTCCTCACCAACCACGGCAGTATTCAGATTGATCAAGGTGCGCACAGATCTCAGGGTTACAGGTGAGCTCAGCATGCAGGGACCGGGTGGACGTGTGACTTTCTCAAAGATCAGTGTATGTGTGTGCCCTGTCAGCTCAAACCCTGCTGGAGGGAGACGCAGAGCTGCTAAGTGTAGTCACAGAACACTCACTCTCTTCATATTGTGTAACAGCAGAAAAGTGAGTTCACTAAATGTGATTCGACGGCCATAGAGTTGTCCTAGACCTTGCAAACTGCACAAAATATCAACGTCAAAACACATAATGTTCTCCAGAAAAGCTGTGTTACTCCCCTCTACTCTGCTCCTAGGCCTCCTTGGGAATAATGTTAAGCATGATTCAAGGGGAAGAGCTTCCTTGACAGGGGATGCTAAAACTGAGCTGAGGATTGGGGATTTAGCTCAGTGGTAGAGCGCTTGCCTAGCAACCGCAAGGCCCTGGGGTGGGTCCCCAGCTCCAAAAAAAAAAAAGAAAAAAAAAAAAAAAACTGAGCTGAGCGGGCAGTTTGCTTGGCTGGATTACCTAGCAAGACCCTGTCTCAAAAAAGAAGGAAGAAGGGAGGGGTGAGGGGGAAGGAAGGAAGGAGGGAGAAAGAGAGGGAGGGAGGAAGGGAAGGAAGGAGAGAGTGAGTAAGGAGGGAGGGAGAGAGGGAGGGAGGGAAGGAGGGAGGGAACTGGTGGGGTTTTCCTGTGTGCCAACAGCCTTTTCTGTCCACCTGGCCCACTCAGCTTTTACTAAATTCCTGCATACTAACTCTTCCCTGTTGATGCCCTTCGAAGCCACATGTTATAAAAGACACAGAAAGCTGTGCCATTCCTCATATTTCTTCCACATTCTGATCAATTCTTTTCTCTCTCCATCCACAAGATTAGGCATAAATATTGTGACCATGGCAAGCCTAAAACCGCAAGTCCAGGAGCTATGCTCCAGCAGATAATTGGCTCCCGAAATACTGCCTTCAAATGTCTTCATCTTTCAAATCCTCTAGACCCACAGGAGTGTAAGGGGCTATAAAGACGCAAGACATGAAGGTCAAAGATTTTACAATATACAAGATGAGGCGGGTGAGGCCGGGGCTAAGTGAGCAGAGCAGCGCCTCTCAGGGAATCAGGGCTGGGGCAGATGGCCACATGGCGCCCATGAGGGGAGAGTGCAGCTGAACCCTAGCCCACTGCCTCATACCCTGACAAGGGCTACAACTCACACAAAAGCTTGGGCCCCAACAACTGGCTGGAGGGTGTCTTGGAGCTGGAAAAGCCCCTGTAACAGACTAAGAGAAGAGAGCCAGGAGGAGGAGCCCAGACATTGCTGTTCAGTTCCCACCATGACTGTTGTAAAGAGGCCACTTGTAGGATGTGGTGGCACACGTCTGTGCTAGGGAGGTTGAGGCAGGAAGAGCATGAGCCCAGAGACAGCCTGGGCTACAGAGCAAGGTCTAAGAGCAGCGTGAGCAGCACACAGCAAGACATGATCTCAGCAACGAAACAACAAGATCAACGCAATCCAAAGATGGCTGGTGAGATGGCTCAGCGGGTAAATGTTCTTGCCCTACAAGGTGAACGGTCTGGGTTCAAGCCCTGAAACTCATTTAAAAGTAAGGAGGAGAACTGACTCCATAGAGTTGACCTCTGACCTCAGCACACACATCCCTCACCAGCTCCCCAATCTCTCTCCCTCTCCCCAACCCCTCCCTCACCCCCACAAGTTTAAAAACTAAACAAAGACTAAGAACAAAACCCACTGTCTACATGAACAGGGAGGTTAGACTTGGCTTATTTCTAAGCACAAGCCTTGGTGTGAAAACTACAGCCAGAGAAGCACTGTTCCACCCCTGGGTCAAGTCCTCGACAGCCAACTAGGAGTTACCTTGGTGATCAACATAAGGCTTGAAGGCCTGAAGGATTTTTGGCACAGCCACACCCATGTCAAGCTCTGTCAGTGTTAGTTCATTCATAAAGTAGGGGAGCTGCAGAAAAGAAACAAACAGTGAATGAGACCCCAGGAAGCTGGTAACACACTAACGTCAACAGAGCTCCGGGCACTGTTTGAGGAGAGAGGAGTTACAGTGTTGGGTCACATCTCTATGTACAGACCAGAGAGGCAGAGACAAATAAACAGACAAATGCTATAATCTCATAAGCAGGAACTGGGGCTCAGGATGGACCTGGTCAGCGATGGCTGTCTTGGTGAGGAGGTGAAGAGGCATCTGGCCTGACACCTGCTCGGTGGAGGGCATGCGTGGTAAGAATGAGAACAGAGGGTAAGAAGCTGCTACATTTCAGACAGGCAAATGTACCACAGGATTAGAAATAACTGGGAAAACCAAAACTAAAGCCTGACACTCAACCCCGCATCCCCGTCGCAGGGTTGGCTATTTCTGTCTTCCTCCCATGCTCTGCCTGCTCCACAAAGGCAGGTCTAGGAAGCCTTTGCCCAGGAAGTCTGTGTCCAAGGTCTCTCTAGTGTCAGGCTGAATAAGGCCATCAGTGTACACCAGGGGCCAGGGGAGGGAAAGTGCAGGGAGAAATGTTAACATCTGTCCTCGTGCTCCAGCAAGGGTTAGAGCTCCTAGACAGGCAGCTCTACCCTCACAGCTCTCCTGCCAGATGACCTTTGCCCTTTCAGGGAGGGCCACAGCCATCTCTTTGGCCCAGGCAGACTGCTATCTCCCCTTGGGTTTCTGCACCTCCTCTGGCTAATCACCTGAGTGTGCTATCTGGTCCCTGCTGGGCCTGACTAACACCCCCAACTCAATCAGCAGGGGTTGAGTGCTATCCTTCTCAAAGTCCCCAGGTTACTACAAGATCATACTGTCACCTTATCTATACTTCCTCTGGCTGGATTTGTATTCTCCCCACCCCTCCTCCTCCTCTTCCTCCCCTCTCTCCATAGTGTTTCTCATTTCTCTGTGTGTAGCCTTAGCTGTCCTAGAATTTGCTCTGCAGACCAGGCTGGCCTCAAACTCAAGACATCTGTCTGCCTCCACCCCTAGAGTGCTGGGCCCGCCACCACCGCCAGGCTGGATGTGCATTTTGTTAATCTTCAGATCATTTGTTTTTTCAGTGTAAGGGCTCCCCACCCCCACCTCCACCCCCAGGATCTTTTTTTTTTTTTTTTTTTTCTTTTTTTCCGGAGCTGGGGACCGAACCCAGGGCCTTGTGTTTGCTAGGCAAGCGCTCTACCACTGAGCTAAATCCCCAACCCCCACCCCCAGGATCTTAATGTAACTGTGGTTGGACTGAACTCAGAAAGACCTGTCTGCCCGTGCCACCCAGTGCTGGATCTAAAGGCACGTGCCACCTCAGGCAGCTTAGCCTAAGATCTGAAGTAGGGGTTTAGTGTTTTGTTTTTTTCCCAAATGGCTGGTTACCCCACCTATTCATCCAGCAACTAACCGATGTGCTCCCTGAGCTGGACTGTCTCCTCTGAATACTAGCTCCCTCCGCACTGCCAGCATCAAACTCGCCCCCGCCCCATTGCCGTAGCTTTATAATTGTCTGTCTGACTGTCTGTGTCTCTGTCTTTCCTATCCCCCATCCCCCAGAGGGTCTCGCCAAGTAGCCCAGGCTGGCTTTGAGTTTATGATGCTCCCCCTGCTTCAGCCTCCTGGGTGCGGAGACGACAGCCATGCACCACCATGCCTGGCTTTGACACAGCTTTATAGTTTATAAGTCCTTCTTTTCTTTTCTTCCAGGATTGTCTAAGTTATATTTATCTAGCTGAGCATTAGGCTAACACACAGTGGGGTTTTTAACACACAGTGGGGTTGCACCTGGTCAGGGTGACTCTGCTGTCTACACAGTGGATCTCTGCAGCAGGCTCTCAGCAGGAAGTGGGATCTGTCAGGATTCACCAGGTGGACAACACCACCTCTGCTTTTTTACAGGCACTCATGAACATGGCACCCAACCAGTGTTGTTTGAGACAGGTTCTCATGTAGCCTAGGCTGGGCTCAAACTCACTGGGTAGCTGAGGATGGCCCTGAGCATCTCAGTTTCCTGCCACTACCTTGCAAATGCTGGGGCGCCAGTGGGTGCCACCATGAATGAAGCCAGGGCTTCCAGCATGGTAGGCAACACGATATCACGTGAGCTGCTACATCCAGCCTTCAGTCATCCTTGTCTGGATTGGTGCTCCCTGTCTTAGATACCCTCCCCCAAAAAAGCAGCAATGTGAATGTGGGTGACTTAACCCCAAGAAGCTAGCACATTGCAACTAACCTCTCCTCATGCATTTCCCCCTAGGTCAGCCTCTTTCAAATGCTAATGAAATAAAGAGAGTCCCTACTCTGTGCCAGTCAACCAGAAACCTACAGGGTCCCACATGAGACAGAAACCTAAGGATCACGTTCCTTACACTGCTAAGTAAGCTCATCTGGTTTGTTGGTCTCGTTTGCTGGTGAGCATCGGGCTGTGAGCAATGACAGCATCTGCTGAAGGGCATGAGAGTCCCAGTAGGGGCCAAGACAAAGACTTTACTTGCTGTTGGGGCAGAAACGCTGCTTGCTTTAAATCCACGTCTGGATACCAGATGCACCTCTGGCTGACATGAAGCATCCTATGCGTCTGTGGAGGAACGTGGTGTTATTCTTCTGCCCTTTGTTCCTGCAGTCACCTCTGTCTCTAGGGCACACTGCAGTGCAGCAGATCACAAGTGGGCAGGGATGAGAGGAGGAGCAGTGAGAGGCAGACAAAGCCACCAACCTCAACCTTCGGTCCTTCTGACCAGAAAAGGCAGAAGGAGCTGAAGCTGGTGAACTGCAAGGACTTTCATTAGCAATAGAAGCAGAAGACTTCCCCAGACTTCCTCCAGACTGAGGGAACCTTCATCACTCCCTGGGAGACGAGAAACCAGGACCTTCCACTCTTAGTTCAAAAGTTCATGCTTCTGGAACTGGTGAGCATCCGTCTGGAAGGCAGGCATGCCCTGTTCTCTTCTTGCTCCAAGGAAGATAGCCCTCCAGTGTCTGAGAATGGAGCAGGGACAGCCCCTCTGTTTGCCTTGCCTGGAGACTTCTCGAGGTGACAAAGAGGTCAAGTGGCTGCTGCTGTCTCATTCCCCAAGAAGGAGGGACACTTCACAATGGAGAGCAGGAGCCAGGTCCACACTCAACCTACCTTGAGGTCATTAACTGGTTGACACTTGTCAAAGGGCCTCCCAAAGCCATGCTCCAGGTCGGAAGGCAGCCTAGCCTCTCTTCTCTGCCAGAGAGTGGAGGAAGGGCAAAGACTGCCCTGGAGAAGGCACACAGAGCTTGTCATAGATCAACTAAGCCAAAAACTACTGTCTTGTCCAGAGGAAGGACCAAAATCAAGGTGAAGCTGCTTTGTGTCCTTATCTTTCTTCAAACCCAAGTTAACCTTAGTCTGACGTTTTCCTGACTGGGAGGCCTTGGACACCCTGAGAGCATGTGTGAAGGTTTACATCAGTGAACGTTCTTCTAGGAAAAGCAGCCACAGGTTTCTGCTTCTCAAAGGAAATCGATGCCCAAAAGAGCCTCTGACATAAGCTGATCACGGGACTCTCAGTGAGGCCTCAGTGACCAACGTTCTCCCTGGCTGGACCCGGAGCACGCCAAAGACTTGCTTGTCAGGAACCTCTACAGGTCTCTGGGTGACAAGCATGTCCTTTAAGGACAGTTATGGGGATCTTTAGGCATTTTAAACACACTTCCATGTGGGACTAGGCTAGCATCAGCAGTGTTCCTTCAGCAAAGAAAGAGCCCAACACAAAGAGACATCTGGCCCAAAGCAAAGGCCAGTGACAGTCACATTTAACTGTCCCAGCTGAGGGAAGGAGAGCAGCCTGAAAAGGGTGCTATGTAGTTCAAAGTGTCCATGTGGCTCGGCCCACCTCAACGCTAGACTGAGTGTAAGCTGTCTCTAACTGAGGCACAGACGAGCTATGGAAGCTCCTTTCTCCTAAACACGCTCCGAAGGACCTCCGAGGGAGGGTAGCTCCGAAGGACCTCCGAGGGAGGGTAGCTCCGAAGGACCTCCGAGGGAGGGTAATGACATAGCACCACTGCTGACTCAGTCTCTAGATACTTAGTCACAAACCAAGGTCAGTCTGTGATCCAGGCCAGATATGCATACGTGGTACACTTAGACCTAATGGGCCAGAACTTCCAGAAGTGAGGAGGTGGGGGACCAGAGGCCTCTCGGGTGAAAAGTGATACCTTAATTTTGCTGAGTTTCATCTGGATTTTCTTCGACACCACATCAGACCAGTATTTCTCGCCCAAGAAGTCCCAAAATATTCTTCCAAGCAAGGCATTCACCCAGGCTTCCTGTTCTTCCTCCTCAGAGGGTGGGGCCTCTGGCAACTGGCAAAAGAAAAGAGACCAAAATTGGCTGTCAGAAAACTGGAGACTCAGACAGGTGCTTATTTCCATAAAGCCTCTGAAGGCCCCTCCTGTAGAAACAGAACGCGTGACTTGTCCATCTTCCCTGTAAATTACAAGTCCCACATGGTGCTGGTGAGCAAGAGGAGGAGAAACAAATCCGCTCTCACAGCTGCACCTTCTCTGTCTTCTTTCTGCTTCTGCCCACCCTCCTATGATGCTGCGAACACTGCTAGCCCCAGCTCAGATAACCTGCCCTGCCCATGCTCCCCGTTCCCAGCTAACTCCATGTCTGAGAGCTCTCTCTCACAGCCTGCTTATCTTTCTCCCAGTTAAGGCTTGGGCCTGTGGCTGCCAAGCCCATCCTCATCCAGGAGGAAATGAGTTTCCCAAAGGCCAGGACTCAAGTTCAGCCTTATCCCTGCAAGGGCAAGATATCCTTGAGGTGCTTACAAATACTGACACTTGCATTGTTGTGCCTCTGAGATACCCCACTTAGCAGAGTCAGGAGTTTCCGAAGCTCTCCCCTCTCAGCATGTGACGAAGAGGAGGGTCAGAACCACAGGGCTGGAGGAGAACACGGCTCTCAGGACAGATGTTTGCCCCAACCCCAGCCCACCCCCATGTCTGAAGAAAATGACCCCCAGGCTACTCAGGCAGTGCCAAACCACTGCCCACGTCAGACTCTCATCACTTTTTACTCTTGTAGGCTACACAGAAGAGGAGGCTGCCTCCTCCTGTCTCAGGAGAGTGCGTGTTCCCTTTATCCGTCTTTCTTTAAAATGCTCATTTTTACAGGAAACAAATCATAACACACACACACACACACACACACACACACACACAATCACACAAGCAAGAAACAAAGACTATTTCACAATGATGTCTAAGCACATGATGTGGTAAAACGTCTCAAGGAACCGACGAGCAGGTTGCTTTTCCTTTTTACCAGTTCCTGTATCTAAGGCAGGCTCTGCACAGGGGCACGGGGAACAAAGACAAACATCAGAGCTGCAGAACACAGACAATGCATCAAAAGGGCTTCACGAACAAAACCTGGCCTCCACAGACTGCTATAATGCCTTTCCAACGACTGTCATAAAAACTTAGAGCCAAAGAATAAATGTGCATACACGTCCTAACATCGCTCTGTGAATGCAGGGAGAAATGTGAGGAGAATATTCATCACGCCGCCTCCTCCCTCCACACGGTAGGGAAGGGTAACCAAGCACGCCTCCAAAGACAATGTTTGGGGAAGCCAATGTTCCGAAGCTGAGGCAAGGCCATCTAGAGGCCAGGCAGGCCTTTCTGCTACAAGAGAGGCGGAAGCAACTGCTCCTGAGTTTGGTCATGCATGGCTGCTGTGTCAAGGTGGCAGCTGTGGTGGCCTGGTCCAGGAGCAGACACAGCAGGACACTTTCTTCACGCTTGTGTGCTTGTTCCCGATTTTAAGACAATCCATATTCATTACAGAACACACGAATGATCTCTCTCCCCAGAGAGAACAGAAACATTTTCTTTATATTTTAAGCCTGACCCACCCTTTTAAAGACATGGTCTCACTGTACAGCCACAGATGGCTCCAAACTGGCGATCCGACTTCAGCCTCCTGAGAACCAGGATTACAGACATGCATCGCCAAGCCCAGTTCCAGTCTCTTTCCAGTGTACCAATAATTAAAAAAAAAAAAAAAAAAAAAAAGTAGCACGTGCCTTTAATCTCTGCATCTGGAAGGCAGAGGCAGGAGGTCCTTTAGAGGCCAGCCTGATCTGTTAGAGGCCACCTTCTCTCTCCTCAGTGCTGGCATCACGGGCATACACCACCACAGCTGGCTTTTTAATCTGGGGGTTAAATGCAGGTCATCATGTGAACAAGCCCTTACCTACGAAGCTTTCACTCCACTCCTTTATACGAGCCTTCTCCCTTTGGGTGTGTACATGTGGTGTATATATGCTTGCACATATATGTGCAGATGTATGCACATATGTGTATATACGGAGCCCAGAGGTAAAAAATGGGAATCTTGATCTCTTCTCCACCTTATCAGTTTATAAAGCTTTATTTCTTATGGTGTGGGGGTGGGGTGGGTACACGTGTGTGGTTACTGACTGAAGCCAGAGAAGTGCACAAGATCCCAGGAGCTGGGATTTAGACTGCTGTGATCCGCCTGATCCAGGGGCTGGAATCCCAATTGGTCCCCTGCAAAAGCAGTGCACACTTGTGAGTCTCTCTAGTCTCAGACCGTCTTGTTGACAGGGTCTTACAGAACCTGACTTTATTAACTAAACTAAGCTGTCTGGCCACTGAGCTCCAGGGATCTCCCTGTCTCTGCCTGCCTAGCTCAGGGGTTTCAGATGAACGTCATCTGGTGCTGAGGACTCCAAACTCAGATCCTCGTAAAGCAGGCACTGAGCGGACCATCTCCCCATGCATTTACCTACTTTTCTTTCTTTCTCTTTTTCTTTCTTTCCTTTTCTTTCTTTCTTTAATCATTTGTTCTTTTTTTTTTAAAGATTGATTTTATTTTATGTATGAGTACACTGTCGCTGTCTTCAGACACACCAAAAGAGGACATTGGATCCCACTTCAGATAGTTGTGAGCCACCATGTGGTTGCTGGGAACTGAACTCAGGACCTTTAGAAAATGAGTCAGTGCTCTTAACCACTGAACCATCTCTCCAGCCCACATTTACCTGTTTCTTAATTCAATTATTTATGTCCTTAATATTGAGTCATAAAACTCAATATTTTGGTATTAGACCAATATGAGAGGGACAATTTGCAAATTTTTCTCCTACTCTGTGAACTATTTTTAAAAAGATTTATTTTTATTGTTTTCATTTTTGTGCATCTATGTGTGTCTGTATAAGTGTGGACCACACATGTGAGGGTGCCTAGGGAGGCCAGAAGATGGTGTCAGATCCTCCTGGAGCTAGAGTTACAAGCAGTTGTGAGGCACGATGTGGGTGCTGAGAATCAAACCCAGGTCCTCTGGAAGAGCAGTGTATGCTCCTAACCACTGAACCATCTCTTCAGCCTAATTTTTTTTTAAAGATTTTATTCATTTATTATATATAAGTACACTGTAGCTGTCTTCAGATACACCAGAAGAGGGCATTGGATCTCCTTACAGATGGTTGTAAGCCACCATGTGGTTGCTGGGAATTGAACTCAGGACCTCTGGAAGAGTAGTCGGGTGCTCTTAACCGCTGAGCCATCTCTCCAGCCCCAGCCTAATTTTTTTAACTTGAAAATTTGCTTTTATTACATTTTATTTGTTTTTATTTCGTGTGTGGGAGTGGGTTTTCTCCACCAGGTGGGTTCTGGGTCTGAACTCGGGTCATCAGATTGGTAGCAGGCACCTCTACCCACCTATGGCACCAAAGCCTTGAATTTAGGTGGACCCAGTTTACTTGTCTTTGGGTGTTTGCTTATGTTGTCTTTGTAGGAACTTTTATTTTTCTCTTTTTGCTTCCTCATGTTCTTTTAGACAGCCTTGAACTCATATTCTATCAGTTTCCTGTGTGTTAGAGTTCCTGATGTACACGCCGTGCCCTGCTCAGGTTTCCTCTAACTCAGTCTAAGATTTACTTCTGTTCCATGCTTAAGAGCTTAGCGTTTACCTTGAGGTCTGTGATCACACGATCTCATTCTGCATGGAGCGTGAGGCTCGGGTTCAACATCCTTCTTCTGCACGGACAGCTCGTTGTTCCCACATCATTTATTAAAAAGACTATTCTCAGGCCAGTGAGATGACTCAGTGGGTAAAGGGGTTTGCTGTGCTGCCAAGCCTGATGAATGTTTGCTTGTTTTCGGCCCTGGCTGTCTTGGAGCACACTATGTAGACCAGACTGGCCTCGAACCAACAGAGAGTCACATGCCTCTGCCTCCCAAGTGCTGGGATTAAAGCTGTGTTACCATGCCCCACTGTGACCTGAGTTTAATCCCCAGGACCCACACAGTGCAAAAAGAGAACTGCCTCCTGGAAGTCACCTCCCTGCTTCCACGGCATGGCACAGGGGCAAGCACACATGTGTGCATACTCATGGATACACATGCCAAATATATGTAAAAAAG
Source organism: Rattus rattus (assembly GCF_011064425.1). Classification (NCBI taxonomy): domain Eukaryota; kingdom Metazoa; phylum Chordata; class Mammalia; order Rodentia; family Muridae; genus Rattus; species Rattus rattus. Next base: position 72,586,629 of record NC_046162.1, on the reverse strand, counting down.
TTTTTAAATGAAGAGTGCTCTTTTCCTTACTGGTATTTCTTGGCATTCCTGTGTCCTTTAAATTTTTATTTTTAAATTGAACATATTGCTTCATAATTTTTTTACTTGTAATAAGCATTTTTTTTTCATTTCCAGTTTCCAGTTGGAAGAGGAGAAAGGCAGCCTTGGGAACCTCTGCCAGACTTTCTAATTGTTTTTTCATATAATTCTTACGTCCTGAAACACAGGTGGCAATGTCCTGTAATCCAGCTCACAGATACTAGGTCAAAAATAGAATCCACAACCCCAAGTGACAGTGACAACAGGGCTCCACCCCGGAGCAGCCTGCAGCATCTCACATTCCCCCACTCCTCCCATGAAAAGGAAGTGAAGTACCCACACAGAGTGCCACAGTGCCGCAGCCTCACGCCTGCAGGACGGGCACACTGCTGTCCTGTCAGGCTTCTCCTCTCTCAGCAGCCAACTCCAGTGAGCACAGAACCCATAAGTTCCTGGCCTCAAATCTGGAGAACATGTGCAGCCAGCCTGCAGGTTGTCTCCTGATGACACAGGGGACACAGCGAAGCTTGATGGTCTCTCTAATCCAAGCACATGTGCGTTCACCTTCTGACCTAGTGACCCTGCTTCCAAGACTTCAGTAGGGAAGACACCACAAGAACACGAAAACACGCTCACACGTGATTCATCCTGGCACCTCCAGAAACTGAAAATATTGGAAAACCTTAAACTATAGGACATCCACATATCGACATCTTTGCATCTGTTTAAAGAGATGGGAGTGAATTCTATGAATGAACATGGAGTGATTCCCATAAAGTGTTTGTGAATGGACCAGCAATGCTCAAAGAACAGGCACAGCACGCTAAACTCTGAGAAAAGCACAAGAGGCAATGAGGCTCACAGACCGTGGATCAGAGGCTCAGGGCACTTGCCGGTCTGGAGGTGGGTGAGGGCAGCAGCTCAGAGCTGTACATCTTGATCCCCCGGCAGCAGGAGACTGTGAGCACAGTGGGCATCGTCTGAGGATGAGACATCAAAGCCCGCCTCCACAGTGACACACTTCCTCCAACAAGGCCACTCCTCCAACAGTGCCACTCCCCACGGGCCAAGCACTCAAACACATAAATCTGTGAGGGCCACGCCTATTCAAACCACCACACCAGCGGATCATCCTCCAGCCTCCAGTGCAGCCTCCCCAAGGGACCCTGTACAGAGCAACCAGAAGTCCTCACCGGCTACCCCTGATGAAATTACAAATTTGTGAGGAAAACAAAGTAACTATTGTTTGAAGCAACCACCTCAGGGGCTGTCTGTTTCACAGTGATGGATGACTAACACCCCACTACCAAACCACTGGATAGCCAGAAAATGGCCCTACATGCTTCAGGCAGGCCAAGCAGATTTGAGGAGTCCTGAACTCATGCACTTTGTTCAAATGCCAGTCAAAGTCAATGTACACAGGCCTCCTATGCGAGTCCAGCTCTCTGCTTCCCTGGAGCATGGCAGTTATTAAATTAACCTCCAGGCACCACAGTTTTGGTGTTTGTTTGGCTGTCCTGGAACTAGCTCTGTAGACCAGGATGACCATGAACTCAGAGATCTTCCTGCCTCTGCCTCCTGAATCCTGGGATTGAAAGCTTGCACTACCACCCCCAGGCTGTTTTTTGTTCTTTTAAAGACAGGATCTCCCTGTATAGCCCAGGATGGCAATCCTCCTGCCTCAGCCTCTTGAGTGTTAGGATTACAACAGTGTGCCACCACGCTCAGCTTTCATTTGCTTTTTGAATGTGAGGAAGCCATTCAGAAAGATTTTTACCAAGCTCTCTGTGTAGTACACGCTCTCCCCCTGACCTTCTTGGGTCTGATGAGAAGCAGACGACTGCTGTCTTGGGATACAGGGCATGTGGGGAGGAAGGAGAAGATACAGGCAAACTGGGCAGTTGCTACAGAGCTGCCATCACCTGGCCTACCCTAGAGGGAAGTCTGCCTCCACCAGAGGCACAAGGTCGGTTGTCAAGCTAACAAGGTCACATGGGTCACATCGGTGGTTACCTCCACACAGAGGACAATCAACAGAGCAAGTAAAGCACAGGGCAGCCAAAGGCACGAGAGGAAGATAACACATGTTCCTCCTTAGAGGCAGAGCTCCGGCTCCAGCCAGAGGTCACACTGACTCTCCATGAGAAGAGGCTGGGTGCTCTGCAGGCAGAGGCTATGCCTCAACACAATGGGGCACAGTGGAGGCCTGCACTAGGGGCCGTCTGACCCTGGACTGGAACTCATGACAAATCTTCAAGAGCATTGCCAAAGTCAAGGACTGCTGAGGTGTTGGGCCAGTGACTGGGACCTTCCTACCTACAGCCCGCTGCTCAGGTGCAAGCAACAAGGCAACGTCCTGCTTCCCTCTCTCACACCCACATCTGTCCATCAGCAAAGTCAGTTCCTCTCCTGGCTACCCACTATCACAGGAATCTCAGCCCGCCAGCCACGGCTTCCCGCCTACTCCTTCCTTCCTGCAGCCTTTCTGCAGACTCACTCACGCTTTAGCCTTCTAACAATGGCTCTCCTTGTCCAAACCCTTGTAGGACCTCCCACCTCCCTCAGAACACGTCTGAAGGGGCCTCCCTGAGCCACCACATCTGCTGCCTCCCTCTCTCGCCCTTGCTTGTGCCCACCTTTGAGTATCCCAACTGCATTCCTGCTGTGGAACCTTAGTAGACAGTGGGGCCCGCCCTTCTGGAATGTTCTCCTACCCGTATCACTGCAGCTCACCGATTACCTCCTTAAAGAAAGCCGGGTAACACACAGTAGGAACTTTCCTCAATTGCTTTAACCCAGCTTCAATTTTTCCTGTCACCCAATGTGAGCTTTGTGCGGTCCCCCTGAGCGTGAGTTCCGAGAGAACACATGCCTTTCTGTGCCTAGCTCACCACCATGTCTTCGAGTCCTGAAGCGGGAGGGCCTGGCACTCCCCTCACACAAGGGGAGGTTAAGGAGAGCAGGAAGGCCCGGGCCCAGCACCTTACCTTCTTCCCAGCCGTGGGGCTGCTCTCTGCACTCTGCACAGGGCTCCTGTGGGGGCTCTGGCCGTCCTGGGGCACACACCTGCCCATGTACACGCTGTAGTCCAGAAGCATCTTCTGCCGCACGCCGCCCAGCAGCTCCTTCTGCTTTGGCTGGGGCATCATCTCCTCCATGCTGCCTTTGCTGCTGCTGCGGCTGTGGCTCAGGTGCCCCGAGGGACTGCTGTGTCTGCTGTGGGCGGGCAAAAGCCCTGGGGTAAGAAATGAGATCTATTAATACAAATGATAAAAAAGAAGCAGGAATAAAGGAAAATGCCCGTGGGTTAAACGGAAAAGCAGCTAAAATGCTAACAAGTGATTGAAAACACTACTCTGAAAAACACCTTCTGCTCTAACGTAAAATAGTTTTTAGTCTTCTCTGAGATTATTCTGGAATGGGGTAGTGCCGTATGTCAGGTGACTACTTTTTCCTTGTTCCCAGTGATCTTTTAGGAAAACGTAAATCACAAAACACAGCACCAATGTACCCTCCAGTCAGGGAGGAGCCGTGAACGCTCACAAGGTAAAGGAAGGGTGGGCGGGAAGATAATGAATTGTTCATCCACAGCTCAGAGCACTGCAAAGACGTCATCTTTCATTCATCGGAGCAGTCCTCAAGTACCTTCTATGGACCTGTTCCATGCCGACCAGGGAACAAGCTGAACCCTTGCCCTTGAAGTAAGACACAGGGGACGGAGGTCCCAGTCACCTGTATCAAGCACTGCCAAGAGCTGTTAACCTGGCACTGACATCCCATCCCTGTGCTATCTGTTGGGGAAAGAGTTGCCATTTTCTTTGCCCTGGCAGAAGAACAATCCAGAGAGAGAGAGAAGAATATCAAGAAGCAAGAGGAAGACACACAGAGGGACAGGAAGCGTGGGTGGAGGGAAAGTGGGGAGCCTGACCGTCAAGTGACTGAAGTGTGACACAGATTCAGTTTGTCCCGTTGCAACAGAGTTTTAAGAATGGAAGTTAACGGACACTCAGGTTTACTGTCAAACAAGGTAAGAACAGAGGTCGAAGTCCACCCAGACCACTGGCGTTGCCTGGCCCCAGCGTCTGGGCTGCAGCTCTGTCCTGGTCGCACAAACACCTGGAAAAGCTGCTTTAACTTATTGGGTTAGCTGGGTTGTTCCAGGCCCGACTGCCTGAGGTTTTACCTAGAATTCAAATTTCTTATAATCCTTCATCATTCTCAAACCACTTCAAGGTTTAACATTATTTTTAAATGTCAGGACAATGTATAACCGCCCCTCCCATTTTTTAATAAAAGACCTTTAGTAGAAAATGTAGTGCAATCCAAATAAACTCCTGAGTTTAGTTAATAAATGAACAATTTAGAAAGCTACAGCTAAGAGCACCCCTCCCCCATTCAAGGTCAGTGGTAAGAGCATGACTGTGGCCTGGTGGCTGTTCCCTGCCCGTGGGGCAGCTTCTTTGCTTGGGGTGGGACAGAGCTCAGGAACTGTCACCACTCTGGAGGACTCACGGCCAGCCCTTGGTAACATCAGGCTGGAACTGTGCCAGGGCACTCATGGCTTCCCCGCTCTCACCAGGTTCTGCTCATCCTGCAGCCACTTCTGACTATGGACAGAAGCTGAGCGCTGGAGATCTAGAGATTTGGAAGCTCCACCCTTACTTGGGCCTCCTGAGCCAGAACCTGCACGGCAAGTAGCCAGAGAAACCTGTGTTATGTCTCTAAGCGACAGCATCCCTGAGAGAGAGAGAGGACAGGCCTGAGTCAACCAACAAGACTTCCCTCATGTGGTGTTTGCAGAGGTGCCTGGTCCTGGAGACTCATCACCAGTGTCCCCTTCACGGCTGAAGACAAGCCAGCTGGGCACTTGCTGTTCAGGACACTTTGAAATAGAGCAGTCTTCCCGGTGTCTAAGTTCCATCTCCACTCACAGTGTTTTAAGGTTAGCTCCGGCTGGCTAACCGAGGTATTGCTAGGCGTGTGAGGGCGGAGGCTTGCTTGATTTCAGTGTGAAGAAGGTACCAAGGCCTCCCACAGTCCCGGCTCCTACCATTGACTCTGTTGTGCCGTAAGTGCTGGGCATGGTAGCGAATGCCTTTAGAGCCAGCACTCAGGCAGTGGAGCCTTACTGTGCAGCCCTGCCCGGGCCAGAACTCACTATGCACACCAGGCTGACTTCACAGAAACCGCCTGCCACTGCCACTGCCACTGCCACTGTCCTGAGTTTACAGGTATGTGCTACCCCCTCTGCTCTACCCACGATCTTCAGACTATGGTCTCCTGGAGCTGCTTTTATGAGAGCGCCAGGTAAAGACAGTCCCAGGCCATCACCGCAGGCTCACCACAGACCTGCAAATGGACCATCACTGGAAAGTGACTGAGAACAGAGGTGGTTGCTGTAAAAGGCATACACATTTGAGGTTGCAGAGAGTAATGACCTAAAGGCAGGCTTCCTGTCTGCCTGCCTGCCTGCCTGCCACTCTCTCTAAATCTTCCCACAAGCCCTTTAAACAGGTACACACTTAGCACAAATGCTATTACCTGATTTACTTCCAGAAACCCCAGACGACTTCTTGAGGTCTGACTTCAGCTTAGATGCCAGGGTAAACCTCCTGAACCACTCCTCTTTTTCTCGGCCAGTTCTCCCAAACAGATACAGGATCGGGTCTCGCTGGCTAGACTTTGTCCCCTCTTGAGGCTGGGGTGGCTTCTTAAGGTCCTCGCTTGCCAGCTCTTTCTCAGGAGGCAGCTTCTCCTCACCGGCTTCCTTATCGGTCTGCGCCTTAGACATAAAGTCATCTTGCCGACCGAGCTCGATACAAATGGGGTACTTTTTATTCCAGATTCGCTTTCGAGCCAAGCTTTTAGGTACAAGATAAATCTACGGAGAGAGGCAAACGGTGATTTACATACTAAAGAGAGTCTTCCTTATGCATCGATACCACATACCAGAAAGGTCAGCCTTTTGGGGTCTTTGACTAAAATGATGGAAGTTAAATAACTCTAACCATCTGTCTATAATCTAACTAGAGAACAGGGAATACATTTTAGAAATGACTTGTTATTCCTCAAAATTCCTGTGTGCATATTTGAGAACTATGCGAGTGCCTTGAATATCTTTCCTTCTCAGGCAGCAGTAACAGAGTAGTAACGTTTACGTGGTTATCATCAAACAGGCTTGGATAACGACTGAGTTAGTGACGCTAGGTGAAGCTTAAGCTGGAGAAAAAGCATCTTAGTCTAGACAGAAAGTGCAGGTCAGCGTGGGAAATCAACTCAGGCATGAATCTATATAGCAACCATTTTCCCTCTTCCCATCACTGCAAAGGGATTTAAAGACCACTCATGAGAGCTATAAGAACAGAGATATGCTCAGCCCAGGGAGTATTTGGAGGTGTGGCCTCGTTGGAGTAGGTGCGTCACTGTGGGCGTGGGCTTTAAGACCCCCATCCTAGCCACCTGGAAGCCAGGATTCTGCTAGCAGCCTTCAGATGGAGACGTAGAACTCTCAGCTCCTCCTGCACCATGCCTGCCTGGATGCTGCCATGCTCCCACCTTGGTGATAGTGGACTGGACCTCTGACCTGTAAGCCAGCCCCAATTAAATGTTGTCCTTATAAGAGTTGCTGTGGTCATGGTGCCTGCTCACAGTAGTAAACCCTAAGACACCATGTCTGTGTGAAATAACAACTTATATTTATGTGAAAATACAAATGATGCTTTATCAAAATGTGGACACTTTTTATACTTTACAGAGCTTTATCAATACCTGGCAACACACACATAGCATTTAGACTAAAAATCCAGTTTTCTTTCTTTCTTTCCTTCCTTCCTTCTTGGGGTGGGGAGGGGGAATGTATGGAGTGTATGGCTTCAAGCTATGTAGCCCAGGCTGGCCTTGAAGCCAGGTGCTCCTCCTGCTTTGGCCTTCTGAGACCACAGATGCCACCACACCCGGCATTGGTGCTGGGGGTGGAACTACTGGCTTTGTGAATGTACAAGCATTCTCTCAACTGAGCTGTATCCCTAGCTTCATAACCAGCTTCTAAAGTCAATTCTGAGTGCAGAAAACCCTTGCTCCCAGAGTGTGGTCCTTGGAGCTGCAGCATGAGCTCCACCGTGGAAACTCCAAGCAGTCCAGGCTTGGCCAGGCGGTGGAGGCTCACACCTTTGGTCTCATGAACTAGGAGGCAAAGGCAGGCAGACCTCTGTGAAGTTGAGGCCAGCCTGGTCTTCAGAGTGAGTTCCAGAACAGTCAGGATTACACAGGGAAATCCAGGCTCTCAGGCCCCACTCCAAGTTGCTGCACCACCACCTGTACTTCAGAAGATGCCCAGTGATCCCGTTTCCTTGAGATGCCGTCCTAATGTATACTGCTCCTTAGACAACATCGTGGGGTGGACGCAGCATAGCAACAGAGACTCCAAATGCTTCTCATCTATTCGGGCTCTGCTTCCAAAATCACCCAGACTCACCTTGCTGTCTGAGAGGTCATAGATTTTCTGGCTGATGTAGGTGACCTCTGGCTTTGTCTCATTGTAGCTCGCCCTCCTGGATATGTTTTTGTTGGGCTTTGAAAGTCTTAAGGTTCCACCCTCAAGCCGGACAAAGACTGAGTGTGTCAAAGTCGCATGGTAGGTTTCTGGATCATAGCTGTAAATCTCATTCATCCATCCCTGGTGGAGAAAACTTCTGTTAGCGAGAGAATGATGAGAATCCTGGATCTCAGGACTGAAGGTCACAATGTAAAGTGCCAGCCTACCTGTGCTGAGTGCTGGGGAATTTGGTATGGTTTTGATAACCTAAATTTGGGGAGCAGAATGGTAATGTCCACTATCCTAAATATATGATTCTTTGCTTAAAGCTGACAAGCAAAAGGAGAATTCAAAAGTCTTATGCATTCAACAGAGCAAGGCTCTCCACCAGATCTCCCATGGGAATGAGCATTGAGCCAGTCTGCCCTTTTCTGGTTGGTCGTTAGAAGGTTTCTTATGGAGCCTAGGCTAGCCTAGAACTTGAGCTCTTCCTACCGCCACAGCCTAAGTGCTGTGGTTACTGGTGTGTATCACCATGCCTGGCTCCCGGCCTGGTGCTGTTCCGTTGATGTATTTGTTTGTTTATTACACATGTGCTGAATGTTCGTTACATGCAGGCTGCAGCGTGCCTGTGGAGGCCAGGAGACAGCCTGCAGGGGGAGGCGGGGCTCCTACCATGTGGGACTCGAGTTGAGCAGCTTAGCAGCAAGCACCCTCCAAGGCCAACACCAGTCTAGCTTTCTAAATTAGCCAGGCGTCTGCTGATTTCAGCCTACTTTGCAAACAATCTTTGACATCTCACAGCTAACACTAATTCCTGTTACCATCTATCCAAGACGCAGAACACTTACTGTCTATTTCAATGTACTTCATGGAAACCATACAGTGAAGAGCAGATGAGTAACAATTAGGCAGCAAACAGGCACCATGTCTCGGTTATCACAGTAATTAAAATGGGTACAGCTGTGAGCCAAGGACTGACTCATCCTCGGACAAATATATTCATACGGTGGCTTGTTTTGAAGTTTTAAAGACTTATTTTATGAGTATGAGTGTTTTGTCTGCATCCATCCATCCATCCATCCATCCATCCATCCATCCATCATCTGTCTATCATCTATATATCCATTCATATATGCACGTGCGTATATATGTATGTATCTGTCATCTATTATCAGTCTACCTACAAATCATCTATTCATTCATTTATGTATATATGTCTGTGCATGTTTGATGCCCAAGGTGGTCAGGGAAGAGAGTCAAATCTCCTAGAGTTGGAGTTAAGGATGGCGTGCACCACCACGTAGGTGCTGGGAACCAAACCTGGGTCCTCTTAAAAACAATAAATGTTCTTAACTGCTAAGCCATTTCTCCAGCCTTTCACGTTTATGTAGTGAGTGTGTCGGTGTAAGTGTGTGTACTTGACGAGAGCAGAAAAGGGCATCAGATCCCTAATCTGGGGTTACAGGAAGTTGTGAGATGCCGGTATTGGTGCTGGGAACTGAACTCTGGTCCTCTGGAGAACGGCAACTGCTCTTCACCACTAAGCCCCTTCCCTAGGCCCCAAGGCCCCCTCTTTTGGAGACAGGGTCTTACTATGCTGCAGAGAGCTAACCTTGAACTCTTGACGCTTCTAGCCTTGGCCTCTTGAGTAGTGGCAATTACAGGCCTGTCACCAGGCCCAATCTTAACACATGGGCCTCAAAAATAACATTTACACATACTGATACACACAAACAGAACACAAAAGGTGTCAAATATAATCAAAGTCCATCATACATACAGAGGAAAACAATGAAGCCCATCATTTTGTATGCTAATATATGCTAACATATGCTAATAAATGCTAACAAAACAACACAACAGCAAACAGACTGTACTAATATAACAGTGTACTAGTGCAGTCAGTATCATCCCTTAACACTTCGCCTGCCATGAAGCATTTTCTCAGCTTTGGTGAGTCACTGAGGCCCCTTGAGAGCTCCACAGGGAATGTTAAATGGCTCACTTTGTAACAGGCGGGCAAGTCCCTGAAACACTTAGAATAGGGAATGCCGTTTCTATGGTAAATATTGGAGTCTCTCCCCAGTGAAGGTCTGACTCTGAGAATGAGGACTCCTCAGCACCTCCTTCATTGCCCATCCATGTCCATCCATCATCACAGTGTGCACCACATCTACATGCAAAGGAAAATGCTAGGATTGGCTAGGACCGATTACGAAGGTTTCTTTCTTTCTTTTTTTTCCAAGTTTAAGGTTTTTTTTTTAATGTGCATGAGTGTAATCACTTGCATGTCTGGTGCCCAGGGAGGTCAAAAGGAGGCATGGAAAATGGTTGTGAATTCCTATGTGAGTACTGGGAACCAAACCAGTTCCTTTGCAGAAATAAGTGCTCTTAGGCACTGAGCCGTCTCTGCAGCCCCAGGAGCTGACACGAAGATTTTAAGAGTCTAGGAGCTGGAGTCAGCTCAGCAGTGGAGCACTTGTCTACTATGCAGGAGGCCCTGGCTCTCCCCCAGCTCCTAAGAAAAAGTTATGAACTAAAAAAGGGAAAAGGGTAAAATTCTTGACGAAAAAGTCCCCAGGGAAGAGTGGAGAATGGGGTCTTTATCCCATCAGCCACTCGAATACGAGTGAGAGACATCATCACAGGAAAGGCAGCTCCAGTACAAGGCGCCAAACACACCTGTCCCTCTGTGTGTGGGGTGAGACTTGGGGACCATTTGCAGAGCCACACAACTCAGGAGCCTCGTTCTGAATGAACTGGGAGGGCTCCATCCTCCTCTGTGCTATGACCACAGCAGCGAGCACCCGCCCAGTGACTGGACGGTCGGCGCTCATGGACAGGGCAACGGTCTAGCATCTGGACGGGCAACGGTCTAGCTCATGGACGGGCAACGACTCATCCGAGAGGCCAGGCAATTTCCGACTCGGAAGGACAGGCAGATCATCAGCTGTCAGAGCATCGGCTGGGGTGGAGAGAGTTGTGCTAGGCATCAAGCATTCTTTTTTTTCTTTTTGGTTCTTTTTTTTTTTTTTTTTTTTTGGGGCGGGGGCCCGAACCCAGGGCCTTGCACTTGCTAGGCAAGTGCTCTACCACTGAGCTAAATCCCCAACCCAAGCGTCAAGCATTCTTAACTGACATTGGGTGCTATGCTGAGAGCACAGTTCAGTCGATGTAGCCTCTGACGGACAACCAGAAGCCTTTCCCTCCTATCTGATCTCTCTGGCTAAAATGTTTTACCGTAAACCCTTGCAAAGAACAGTCTTCCACGAACATCAGTATTAGGAGCATAAGATGGAGGCTGGGTGCTGCTCGCTGAGGCCAGGCCCAATGTCCAGGCTTCACATGCTCTACCACGGATTTGTTGGCCCAGAGGATTTTTGTTGTTCTCAACTTCCAAGAGCATCAGTTTTCTGGTTTGCCTCAGCTCCTTAGTTCAGGGATTACAGGTACACTCAACCAGACCTGCCTTATCTGTTCTCTCCCCCTGCCCCCTTTTTTATTTTTCTAGACAGAGTTTCACTGGGAACTCATTCTGTTGACAAGGCCGGCCTCGAATTCACAGAGATCCCCCTGCCCCTGCTCCAGGTGCTGGGATCAAAGATGCGCACCACCACTGCTTACTTAAGAATTTATTTGTTCTTAAGAACTATTCAACCAGAGGGTGTTTTGAAGAATTTACTGCAACTAAGTTCTCAACTCCAGCCATAATGTGGCTTCCACTGTGATCTTCGGGTCTGTGCACGTGTGTCCAGAGGTGAGGCCAGGTCAGATTATAAGGTCGTGCTCTCTCACTCCCAGCCCTTCCTCTTACACAGGGTCTTTCCCCGTCCCGGGGGCCAGGCTGGCAGCCACACCTTGCTGTTCTCTGGGCTGGAGAGCGTCAGTCTGGGCCTCGCCTGCACTACAGGAGTCCGTGCCCTCTTCAGTGTCTGCAGGCTGTGGTGACATCTTTCTTTCAGCCCTGGCAGTAATTTGAACATTTCTCAAAAGCGTCTCTGTTTGAACATAAACTTCCTTCTAAATCCTACGTTTGATGAAATTTGTCACATGCTGGATTTCTCTTATCTCCTTCGATTGGAAACATTTTCTAATTTCCCTTCCACAAGCTATTTAGAAGTATGTTTTATTTTCAAAAATTTTGAGAATTTTTAAGATATCTTTCTGTTACTGACTTCTGGCTTAATTACATTATGGCCAGAGAACAGTCTCTGTACCGTTTCTCTTTTGTTAACGAGCCAGAATTTTGTTCATTTCTTACCCTGAAACACTTCTGATGACACCTTTGGCCTGAGATTTCTTGCCACAGTCCTTAGCCATTGTAGAGCTGGGGTTTCCCCTCTCCACTCCCCTAGTTGCTTGTTGGCACTGACCAGAATTAGGCTGACTTGGTGCCTAGCACAAGGGCCTCCACCGCCCTGAGATAAGCAGGCTCGTCACGACTGGATGCAGACACAACGAGGGGCTTGGGGCTTAAGGCCATGCATGCACAGCAGCCTCATGAATTCCATGTGCTAGGGCGTCATGCATGAGACGCCCTCTTCTAAAGGCCTCTTCATGCAAGGCCTCTTCTAAAGCAGAGAATGCAATGCCTTCCCTAGCAATGACAGTGGGTTACAGGTGAGTCTTAGTCTGGGACACGAGAGTCTCCACCTCCTCCCAACTCAGCAGGGGGAAAGTAATTTTTCTCTTTTCTTTTTTTTCTGAGAGTAAGGGTTGAAACAAAGTTTCTCTGTGTAGCCCTGGCTGGCCTTGAACTCATAGCACTCCTGTTTCTGCCTCCCGAGTGCTGGGATTAAAGGCATGTAAACTCCTGTTAGGTTTCACATGCCAGGATATGTCTACTTGGGTGACAGGTTTCTTCTTTCGCTTAGTGTTGTGAGAGTTGTTAAGTCTACCACTCTGGCCTCCAGATGGCCCCACCTCTACCTCTCCAGCAGTTACAGATCTGCACTGTCCAGCTCTGAGGTTAGTTACGCGCCCTGCTGTGCTCAGTGACAACAGTTCTCTGTAGCTTCAAAAGCGACCCCACGGCGGTCACTGCGTAGAGGCTTCTCTAAAGGTATTCCTCCTTTTAAATACACACTCACCTGTGAAGTAACGTCTATCAAGTTTTAGCTTTTTTTTTCTTTTCAGATTGAAAAATAAGACAAAACACCAAAGGTGTGAGAGCTGGGCGCAGCAGTGTCTGTGCACAGGTCAGGAATGCTGCCGTTATCCTGAGCTACAATCAGTTCTCTTCCTGGGTCAATTCTTGTAACTGGTGAGCAAAGCCAACCTTCCCCATACAGCTTCTTCCCTGAGCTGGCTTGCTACAGAGCAGGAGTTCAGCCCAGGAGCCTGAGGGGCAGGCCCCTCCCCAGCTCACGCTCCACTCAGCAGGACCGAAGTTCAGAGATGAGTAAGCAGTTAGCCTCTGTTGACAGCTCTGGCAGATACAGTCACACTCTGTGTCCTCCACAAATACCTGGTTCAGAGGAATGCGTAGGAAAGGAGTGTGAGGTCTAACTACACAGATCAACTATAAAACCTCACCACTCCAGTGGCAGAGGTAAGAAACCCAGCCAGCTCCAACATCTGTCCAGTCTGACCCAGGCCAGCGTCCCTCCCACCCTCACCTCCCCAGATGCCCAGATGTCAGATGTCTTTTCCGTTTTCCTTCCTGAAATGCCACGGTCCTTTAATTCTGCTCAACAGATCTAGTTGAGGCTAAGGTCCATGGCTTCCTAACAACAAGCACAGGCCACCTAGGATCAAGACTCGGATGGCACACTATGGACAGTCACTTGTTAACTTCAGGAGACCCTGTGTGTCTGCTCATAAAATGCACTGGTCACACGATAAAAATAAATAAATAAATAAATAAAAATGCACTGGTCGCCCACAGTGTCAACAAGACTTCCCAAGTATCTGGCAGATCAGGTTCTAACGCAGTCTCCAACACCTGTCAGCTACACCGTGTGTGCTGCTCAGTCCTCAGGCCCCCACTTGTCCATCCTGTAAAAGGGCTCAGCCTGGCTTCCTGCTTTCCTCCCTCCAACTCATACTCTGTATAAACCACAACAGTCTCCAGGCTGACGGAACTCGGGGAGCACAACTCAGACAGTAAGAACGAGCAGCAATGGATGCTCACAACAGCACCTGGTATCTACTCTCATCGTGTCCAGGAACTTCATGAGCGCATGTGGCTTCCCTCCACCAATTTCCTACAACCACATTCAAAACAAAGCTCAAAACCGGGTGAACGGCCTGCCTCTGGATGGAGACTGGTACCGCTGGGACTTGGCCTCAGATCTATTTGACTGAGGTGTGGCCTCCAGTCCTGGCCCCACGACATGGGCCGATAGTCTGGGCAGTGCCTTGCCACCCTTCAGGTCAAAGCAAAGCTGACGCCTTCTCTGTTCTGGACCTGTTTGCTTTTACACATCTCAGTGCTAGCAAGGTCTCTTGACCGAGCGTATGAATGAAGCCTGATTCAGAAAACAGCTATGAAGGTTAAACGAAATCCTTAGAACTCATGAGCCAAACAGCCTGCCCCAACCTCCACCCCAGCCCATAAATTCCGATGCACTCCTAGAGACCCACAAAGGAACAAGCTGAACAATTATGGGCAAGGGGGAGGCTCCCCCACTGTGTTCAAGGCGAGGAATCAAGGTCAAAGTGCATAAAAGTGCAGAGTAAGAAGATAAGAATCCTGGAGTGACGGAACCGCTACTGGAGCCATATTACACAGGAGCCTGGGGCACACAAATCTGGGCTCAGACCAAGATGCCGGCCAGAACCGACTCACTCTGACTCCTGAGTCTGCCTCTGAGACCCCTCAGTACTTCAAACCAGGGCTTCCTTGCAAAACCACAATTTCCACACACAAACCTAATCACCTTTTCCTACCATGAGCTGACCCAAATTTCCCAGTACTTGACTGGCATCCTGGGTTAGGCTGCATGTGACATCTCTAGACTTGAGCAGTCAGATACACAGTGCGCAGAGCAGCACAGTGCCCCATGCTGCCTCCTTCCCCACTGTCCCTGTTCTAACATTCTTAACCCTGAACTTAGAGAGTGAGGTATTTCTGCAACTTCATTTGTTAGAGGCATGGGAGTGGGCATGAAGGGCCCACACACAGGCGGTGTTGGTGTCACACTTCTCCAAGGGCCTCCTGCTGTCACTTCACTCGTACCACTGAGACGTCACACTGAGAAGCCCTGCTTCTTTCTGAACCTGGAACTGTTTAAAAGGAGACCGCACGTGCCACTGGAACAATGACCAGTCACAGCGACAGCTGTCTGGCCTACAGTCTGGTCCTAGGACAGCGTTTAGAAGAGGTCAGGGGTTTCTCTTCAATTTTCTGCTGGACTCTGAAGCCACGTTTGGCTGGAAGTACAAACCACGATCTATAAAGAGGCCCGTTTAATCCTGGGAAAGATTAAAAGCTACAATTAACCTTTTGCAAAATAATAAAGTCTGGAGGAGCTGCTGCCGTGCTCACTCTCACTCACAGTGCCAGGGAGGAGTTCAAGGCCAGTGCTCTGTGCTCAGAGGAAAGAGCTGATCCTCTGGCCCCAGGAAGCAGTGAGAGTCTGCGGTGTGGCGCCCGGGCTGGCAGCAGTAACACTGCATCAGTGTGCTGTTACTCCATGGTGGCACTGACAGAGGACTTGCCTGTCATTCATCTACCGAAAAAGAAGAAGCCCCAGAGAAAAGTGGCTGAAGCCAGGGCCTGAGGCCACTGCTGCTGACACTCGCCCCTGAAATGTATGCACAGGTGGCTGAATTTCATTTGCCCACAAATGTCACGCAAACAGGACTTTGTACTTACTGAGTTTAGCCCCTTTCGATATATTGACACTTGGGAACCAGAGTCACCTAACGAGAGAGCATCAAAGATCCTAGGGGTGGAGAACAAGGAAGACCTTTGACAGGAATTTAACTTTACCCAAGAAAAGACAAAGCAAACCTGCAGACACAGAATTCTATCCTGAATGATAGCCTCAAGCAGACGCCAATATTTAAAATACATGCCACCCACGGATACTCCAGAGACTGAGGAGGGCTCCATTAGTGGAGGGAGGGGACAGCATCAGTACTGTCCACATCCTCCCTGACTGCTTCAAGGTCACCTTCACAGCCCACCGCTGGGGTCACTGAAGTCAAGGCTGAGCCACAAACTGTGAGACATGACCTTCGTCTGGGCCTTTCTCCTTGCAGGAACATCTCCCAAGCCCAGGTGAGTGTCTCATTGTAAACCAGTTTAAATTATAGTGCATTGGCAGAGTGTAACAGTGTAGACGATAAGAAACTCCAAAATTAGGCAAACAAATTAGATGATCTCAGATGAGCCACCGAGATAACCAAGGCCCTATTTATATCCATACATCAGATCGTACAACTTCAACACTGCCTTGTTAATAACAGATCAGCAAACAAGGGAAAAAGTAGCCCCAAGCTTTCCAGATTGACTGTCCTCTCAGTCAAGCAAGGTTTGCAGTCAAATGCTCTACCACTGAGCTATACCCCCTATCAAGCAAGGTTTGAATACCTACAACCTTGTTTACCTTCACCTACAAGTCGCACGTTACAGAAGAGAAACAGGGCAAGAAAGGACAAAACTAGCCTTTGTGTCAATTTTTACTATACTGCCATGCTATCTTTTAGGCTTTTCAATTTTGCTTATCTTATGTTGATATACAATAAACATCAGATCATGTAATTTGTGTGTGTGTGTGTGTGTGTGTGTGTGTGTGTGTGTGTGTGCATGTTCTCTCCTCACACCATTACCTGGGTTCTGCAGATCTGAGGCCATCAGGCTTTATCAGATGAGGTATTTCCCCTGCCCCTCCTCAGACTGTCATTAGCTGACAACCTAGGTCACCCTATATGTTCTCAGAGTGACGCCTTACTGTTAGTAATAACAATGGATAAAAATCTGCATTTTAAGGTCAAATAGATAAATTCTGATGTTTATGGCCAAAGGTCAACATATGATCATCTATATGTCAACTGTCACAAAGCTTAGTGACTTTTTTAACTTAGAAAGAGAGAAAAAAAAAAAACAGTTAAAAACTAAAAGCTAGTAGTTTCTTCTTCTTTTTTTCCTTTTTTTCGGAGCTGGGGACCAAACCCAGGGCCTTGCGTTTGCTAGGCAAGCGCTCTACCACTGAGCTAAATCCCCAACTCCCCACAGCCTCTTTCTTTACCCCACAGATGATATGAAGGACAAAAGCAGAGGATGCTCTTTACTTCTGGATATGCTTGTTTTTACTGGGATTACCTGCCATCATTAACCACACTGATTCTGAGGAACTGAGGAACAGAGTTCCCTTTAACCAACTTTAAAACACAGAAAGCATGCTTGCATGTGAGGCCCCTGCACTGAAGCACATCACCTGAACTCCTTTAAAACCATGTGCATGTGTGTGCATGCGCTACATGGGTGCCGAGTATGTGTAGTGGGAGAGCAGGTGCTCACAGAGGCCAGAAAAGTGTGTCAGATCTCTTGGGAGTTATAGGTGACTCTTGGAGGTCCGATGTGGGTGCTGGGAACTGAACTCAGGACCTCTAGAAGAGCCAGAAGAGCAGGCAGCGCTCTTAACCCCTGAGCCAATCTCTCTCTCCTCCGCTTTTGAGTTTTTGAGACCATCTTGGTTTCTAGCTCAAGATCGTCTTCCCTCAGTCTTCCAAGTGTTGGTATCACCATGCCTGGCCCCAAAATTACTCTTGGTGTTTGTTGTTATGGTTTGACTTTTGTTTTTGAGACCAGGTCTAATTAGCCCAGGCTGGCCTTGAACCTGTGACGTAGCTAAAGCTGGCCCTGAACTCCTGATTTTCCTGCCTCATGAGTGTTGGGATTACAGGCCTGAACCATTGAACATGCCTCAAAATTATTCTTTTATACAACAAAACCCAAGCCTATATTTTAGGGAACCTAATTATTAAAATGATCTGTCCCTTTTATTATATCTAGCTCTCCCAAAGAAAGGTTTTCCAAAAGGCATCTTCGTTAATCTCTGCAAAGGCATGAATGTAATTTTAGCCAGGCTTCTGGACACATTTTCACTCTGGAAGCGACATCAGTGCTCTGCACGGTGGTAATGATGTCAGTAAGAGCTCGCTCACACATGTAACTCAGAACAGTATCTGAGTCACACTCGAGCATAAATCCAAGAACCTTACCGAATCTTGAGGAAGTTCTTCATTATAAACAAGTGGGAAAGTTGGCACACAAGAGTGGAGCTGAATGAAATGTGCTCCTGGCCAAGTGACAGGACGTGCTCAGAGGAAGAGAGCCATCCCTTCTGGTTAGGAATGCTCAGCAGCCATCCTAAGGGCTAACTGACAGGCCGCAGGCTTCCAGGTCCTGACACTCTCATCACTTGGGCTTCCAGCCCAGGACATCTAGCTGTCCACGCCAGAAGCATATGCAAAAGAGGGGATCTGCACCGGGACGTTCTTGGAGCCTGTGGCACACAGGAAGCTGCCTTGAGTTACCTTACCCAGCCCACCAGGCTTCATGTCTGGTAACGGCTCTTGCCTTCGTGCTTATGCGTCACTGGGCTGGGTGCCCAAGGCAGCCCCACTCCTAGTGGCTGCTTCTCATTTGCCTGATCCCCACACTTTAAAATAAGCGTGCCCTGGTCCCAGGAGTTCTGTAGCCTTACTGACAATTCATGGGTCCCACAGAGGCACGGGAATGCTTGTGCTCCAGTCAGTATGACTGATGATCAGTTGGGCTAGAATCAATGGTGGCATACTGTGGTCCTAGACAGCCACCGTAGCCTTTGATAATAGCTACTGCTTGGCTGCAGATTGGCCTTTTGGATTAGTGACTCCATACTGTTACAGCACCATGTTCCGTGAGTGTCTAAACATGTTTATTTATTGTGTGCGTGTATATACATGTATGTGGAGAGCCAGGTGCACATATGGAAATCAGAAGAAAACTTGCAAGGGCCGGTTCCCCTCCTCTGCCAGGTGGACTCCAAGCTGTCAGGCTTGGCAGCACCTGATCTTACATGCTAACCCAGATCACTGGCCCTTCAGCACCTCGCTTGAATACAAATGTCAGTAACGTATATGTGACTCAAAATTTCCCCAGAGAAAGCACAGAACATCTTTCCTTTTCTCTCCCTTCTCACAAAGTGAAATCACAGAGAGGGGATACTGTTGTGTTCCTCAAATTGTCCACAGGGCCAATAACAGAGCTACATACACTGTGTCCCACAAAGGCTCTACTCTGTCTTAACTCACTTCCTACTGTCAGCAACAACCTCCATGACCCAGAAGCTTAAAGGTCTGGTTATTTTTGGTTGAGACTGTCTCCCAAGGTAGCCCAGGCTGGCCTTGAACTTGTGTCCTCAAGCCTCAGGCTCTCATATGCTTAAATAAATAGTCTTAAGCAGCTTCGCACCAGTTCAGCTGGTTCATGGTTCACAAATGGAGGTGGCACAGATGTGTCCAACTTACAGCCCTGAGTGTCAGTGTGCCCCAGGATACCTGTGAGTGTGACTCAAACACTTTGGAGACAACAATGTCCTTTTGCAATGTCAGGAGGTTGGCCATCCCTGGCTGTCAAGGGGCTGACATCTGGGTGAGAGATATTAATGGCAGGTATTATGACCTACTGGGACGTTTGGGGGTGTTTTAAGTTTTCATACTTGTGCTCAAGATCTGCGGCACTTCATTCTGTACAGAAGCTAATTAGTATCACATACACGGAAAGGAGTGCAAACCAGATAACTCACAGCTCAAATCCAACTATTCAAAAGTAGATATTTCTACTCATCAGACACAAGAGTCACAGATGTCTTAGTCTGTTTCAGTTGCTATCAACGAAATGTTCAATCTGCGTAATTTATTCATTCATTCTAGTGTTTGTGACTGGTGTATTGGAGGTAGAACCCAGGATCCTCTGGCACACAGATCTTTTTCTCACTGAGTTATCAAGATTGACCTCAGTTTCACTTTGTAGCCCAGCCAGGCCTTGGCATTGATCCTTTAACCTTAGCTCCTAGGCAGCTGGGATCACAGCATGGCTGCACCAGGGCACTTTTTAAAGAACGGATTTATTTAGTTGCAGAGATAAAAGTTCAAGATCATGTCAGACTTCAGCTTCCGGGGCTGAGAAGGGTGTGCTGTCCCACCCAGGAGTAAGGGGCAAGGGAGGACAGGCTGGTGAAGAAAGACACCTGCTCGAGAGACTAAAGGGGCAACATATACTAGCTTTAGAGAGACCTGCTCTCATGATCCAATTACCTTGTCCCCTCTCTGAGATAAGGTCCTGCTATTTGTCAAGGTTGGCCTCATCTCTATGTAGCCCAGATTGGCCTTGAACTTGTGATGGTCCTACCTCTCTGCCTCTCAGGTTTCAGGTATCAACTACAGGGCCCCCTGTATTCTAAACTGGCCTTTATGTATTTAGAATGATCTTTTAGCCCTGACTGTCTGGGAACTTGCTCTATAGACCAGGTTGGCCTAGAACTCAGAGATCTGCTTGCATACACCTCCCTAGGGCTTCAAGTGGTGGGGCCACAGGCATGTGCCACCATGTCTAGCTTCTAATCATGTCAACGCAGCCACACTGAAAACTCCATTTCAACCTGCATTTCAGCAGACTCAGGGCGGAAGAAGACCACAACCAAACCGTGGCAACAGGGCCTGCTTTATAGAGAAAGCAGTGTCTGGCTCCTGTATCACAGCACAGGCACAGACCCAGAAGCAGAAGACTTGGGCTCAGCTGGCTGGTGTAGGTCTTTGGGGCCAGCCTTGCCGCTTACACCCTGGCCCCACTCACTTCTAGCACAAGTCCTGTTTCCTATGCACTGCTGATCACTCGCTCCCACCACCATGGACCCTCACTTCCTCTGATGGACAGCGCCCCCTCCCCCAACTGTGAACCCAAACACATCCTTCCTCCTTCTGTTGCTTCTGTCTCACATTCAGTCCCAGGACCAGAAAAAGGAACAAATACTGACCCCCTGGCTAAACTCTTACTCATCCAGGAACCCAAGCATTCGTCCAACCATTATTTATCACAGCCTAACACACAGCGGGTATGAGGATACAAGGATGAGCTGACAACCCAACCCACGCCTGCATGAAGTCGACAATCAGCATGGAAGTACGAGCAGGTGAGCGGAAGGTGCTGGGCCAAGGCCTTTCATTTTAGAGGCCTGTGTAAATAGCTCACCCAGCAGAGCGTGGATGGATGCAAGGTGTCACTTGGGGGTCTAGACCTCTAAGCAGGCATGCTTTTCTTCTCTGCCAAAACACGTTTACAGGACTGGGGTTGGTGAACTGGGCACACCACCCCCACTGCTCTGCTGTCCGCCGCTGTCCCTCTGCTGCCCATAGGACTAAGACATTTTCTATCCTTTAAGAAGAAGAGGGCTGAGCCCTAGGAGGAGGAACAGGACAGCAAAAGCTGAGAGCCCCTGGATCGACAAGAACGGGTGGGGGTGAGGCGCCCACCCGCCTACCACACCCGTATTGGCCAGGATGCGCTCAGGTACAAGCTCCCATGTTCAAGGCGAGCCGGCGTGAGCCTGACTCATTGGAGAGTAGAGCCCCCAAGTCCACTGAGAACACAAGGCGGAGGGCCAAGGCTGACTCTCCTGACACTTCCCTTTCCTTATCACATACGTGTCCTAAATCTTGTCACTGTTGATAAGTGTCTTCAAGCGCCATATCTGAAAAAAGATCCCCGACGGGGGTGGCGGCGTCTCACTCAGACAAACCAAGCTCCTGAATCACTTGCATTTGAAATCCATATCTTGCAATAAACACCAAGCCTTTCTAACCTACAGCACTTAATTTTCCAACCTCTACACCTAATTTTTAAAAGATTTATTTATTGTATTTACTATGTGTATAGTTTTTCCTGCATGCATCCCTAGTGCCCTCAGAGGATAGAAGAGAGCAAGAGACCCCCTGGGACTGGAGTTACAAATGGCTGTGAGTTGCCACATGGGTCTGGGAACAGAACCTGGGTCCTCTGCAAGGGCACCCATTACTGAGCCACCTCTCTAGCTCTCGGTGTCACCCTTTCTAAACATCATTGCCACCAGGGTGGAAGCCCAAGAAAGAAGACAGGGAGGCAGAGAACGTACGCTCACAGTGTCCCTGTTACCAGCCATGATACCCCATGGGCCTCAGCAGTCTGTCAGACAAACCCCAACTTTGGGATTGAACTATGAGTCAAAACAACACCTTTTCTGTTTTGCTGAGACAGCATCTCAGAATGCAGCCCAGGCTGTCCTCAAACTTACAAGCCTCTGCCTCTGCCTCTGCCTCCCAGATGCTGCAATTACAAGTGGGTGCTGCTAAATCTGGTCCTTTTCTAAAGGACCCAGCCTGGGTATCACATCACACAGCTTAGAACACAGGCTAAGACCCAGCACTAGACCGCATGGCCATGGACAAGTAACAGCCTCTGGGCCTCCCTTTCTTCACGAGCACAAAGCCCAGCAGAACAGGGTTGTGATGTGGTTCAAATGAGACAATATTCCCACACCTCACACCCTGGCTTTACTGTTTCACTCACTGGATTAGAGCAAGCCAACTGCAGTTAACGTTTAAATAGCACTGTAATGTCACACTCTCTGGGTAGTTGGTAAACTGTCAACCCACAGTTGACTGGTTGTCTGTATTAAAATTAAAATCTTCCCGGGACAAACGTCCTCGTCAGCCCTGGGACCAACATAAGCACCTTTTTTGTTTTTTTGGACTAAAGTTAGCACAGGGCACACAGAGTGTAAGTCAGGTGGTCATAGCACCACCTCCTCAAGAGTGGAGCCACCAAGCATGAGTCACTTCTGTTCCGCATACTCATGGTTCGCTAGGGTGTCACATCCTGAGGAGCTGACGCCAGCTTCCCTTCCAAAAAAAACCCGTCTCACAGCAAACTGTATGGGGACAAGTGAAGAGGTCAGGCTGCAACACTCATGACACACAGATGCCGGAGAGTGGGTGAGTCTGCACGTGTGACACAGACACACTCCAGAAGGGCCAGATGACACAGCCAGCATGGGTTTGAGAAGGATTTTTTTTTTTTTCTCTGAGTTTCCGTTGTCTTTCTCTGGGATAGGGGTAGAAGGTTAAGAGACTAGAAAACAGACAGAATCATGGAGGGAGCCCCTCCATCCCGCTCCACCTAGAGCTCTCTCTCTCCTTTTTCTCTTTCAATAAAGAGAGATCATGTTGTCATTTTCAGAGTACTGTTTAGATAGAAGGAAGGGGGAAGAATTGAGGATTTTTAACAGAGACCAAATAAGCTTGTAACTTGAAGAGAACTAAAGGTTATGATCAACAATGTTCAAAACGACTCCAAGAAAACAGAATTCGTCTTGAACACCTGTTAAGAGCAGCAAGGGGCTCTCAGAGAAAGTCTCGGCATGGGCTTTTTCTGCAGAAATGTGCCACAGGGAGAGTGGGGGTAGGGTGAGGGGCCGGCAGGGGAGGGGGTGGTGAACAGAGTCCCAGCTTCCTCATGTATAAAACTGCAAGTATCTGATGCCAACAGGGCGTCCTGTGGTTGACCTTGACAACTATTATGGCAGTGATGTTTAAATGTTCCTGATTCTACAGCCCACGTAACTATGGAAACAAATAACTTAGAAAGTGTATCAATGACAATTATACTTTTACATTTTAAATTTAAAAAATTATGTGTATATATGTGGACGGGTGCAAGCACATACACGTGTGTGCAGGAGTCTTTGGAGGTCATACACCTGGGATCCCCGGGAGCTGAAGTTAAAGGCGCTGTGAACTGGCCTGACACGGGTGGTGGGACTCAAGAGTTCTGCAGGTGCGGTACCTGCTTTCAACAGTACCTCCCCAGCCAACCGTCCGCTGTTGTTTGCTTTGTTTAGGGATGGTCTCTTTATACAGTTGTGTCCTGGAACTCACTCTCCAGATCAGGCTGGCCTCAAACTCAGAGATCCTGCTGCCTCTGCCTTCCAAAGGCTGAGATTACAGACATGTGCCATCAACATGCCAGGTGACAACCATAGTTTTATGCTACAAATCTTATGAAGTATACACATGGGCCAGAAAAAAATGTAAATATGGAGAAATAAATAGAAACCCTAATACATTCGTTCTAAAAGATCATCTCATGAGCCCCACCCCAGGAGGCCCAAAGCCTGACACATGGCACTGACAGGAAGGTAACATTTTTTTCTCGGCTCATATCTTACTGTGCATAGAAAGAAGCTATCAGCAAGCGCCATCAAGTGATATTAATTGGTCTCTTTCCTCTTGGCCCTCTCCTGAAATTCCATTAGCATTGAATCTGATGCCAGAATTTCAAAATAGGTAATCCTTCTAGGCATGGTGGCTCGTGCCTTTATTCCAGCAGTTGGTACGCAGAGGCAAGCGGATCTCTATGAGTGCAGGGATAGCCTGGTCTACACAGTAAATTCCAGGACAGCCAGGGTGACATAGTGAGACTATCTGAGAAATAAGAATACAGAATCCCAACATTCAGCTATGACAAATCCTCAAGATAGAACAAGTACCTGGCAAATTGAAGGGCAGACCTAAGAGGAGCTATAGCCAGACGGGCTGCTCTCTGGGGCCGGGGAGAGCTTGGGAGCTGCCTGGTAAGCAGGTGAGCAAGCTCTCCACACAAGGATTCCAAGAGGAGCTGTTTGGGCTCCTGGACAACAGAAGGACCCACGGTCTTTAAAACACCCGGGGAGCTCGTTCAGCCACCAGCTCGAGGCGTAAGCTCACCGCTGCCAGGAGCGGGGGAGGCTTACCTTCAGTATTTCGGGCTCCCTGATGTCCAGGGATCTCGCGCTCCGGTGCCGCAGAGCTTTGTGGGATCTGTGGTATTTATGAGCACTTGGCGGTGTAAAGAACCAAATCATGCAAACTGCAGTCATGAACCCGAGGCCGACGCCCAGGAAGAGCCCGCTCATGTAGTAGGGGAGGGGGAGGATGAGGTACGAGTAGACACACAGGATAAAGAAGCTGAGTGTCTTCACAGGTAACTCGGGGTGCTCGCTGCCTGAGTCCTCTTCATCCTCGCTGTCCAGAGCCACACCCTCACTGGCAGGCACCTCTGGCTTGAGGGGGATATCGGGGGGCTTATCAAGTCTCCCCTCGCCCTCAGCCTCCAGCTCGAAGTCCTCAGTATACAGTTCACAGAACTCTTCATCTTCCTTGCTCACTAAGGCAGACAGAGAACATTTCTCAAGAACCAGAGAGCTTGTCTTCAGACTGCTTGCCTGGGAACCCTTGGGCTCCCCTTCCTTGGAGACGTCCTCGCTGGGCTTCAGGTGGTCGGTCCTGGGGGTGTTGGAGTCGCTGCCATAGTCGTCCCCCTCAGAGTCCCCCTCCTCCTCCTTGATGCTGTAGTTATTGCTTTCCAAGTGCCCGTTCAAGCTGGACAGGTTGGAGAGTTCTGAAGCACTTGAAGATAAGGCTTTGGGCCTGTGGCTGCCGCTTTCCTCCCCCATGATCTTGCTGAGGAGCTGGAAGGGCTCATAGATGACTTCTGACAGGCGTCGCTTAGTGTCTTCGATTTTTGCCTCCATTTCGGGCACTTTAAAAAAGGAGCGAGTGTCAGAGGGAGAAGTCAGGGGGGAAGAAGGCGCAGTCTTGGAGTCTCCGCCCGTGTTCCGTGGCTGTGTGAACTGTTTGAACAGGTGCAGGTTGAGCTTGGAGTCGGGGGGTTTATAGGACACGGAGTCCGACTCCTGCCGGGAGGTGTCTGTGGACAGAGACTTGACCAGAGTCTTCATCAAGTGCCTGTGCCGTGGGGGGTGGGGGGATTCTCTTGGCTCCACCTCGGTTGACAGGGACTTCACCAGGCTCATGAAGGGCTTTGCGCTGGAGAGGGCGGAGGACGAGGCACTGGATGACAGGACAGGAGACTTGGAAGGAGAAGACAGTGGGGACGAAGAACTGGTTTTCTGCTCAGAAAGGGAGGACACACTGGGAGAACTAGCTAACGGTCCAGATGAAGATGACCCTGGAGACAGAGCCAGTGGCACTGGACTTAATACCTGCACTGCTGGAGCAGGGGGCTCCAGCAGCTTTACAGTGTTCTCAGAGACAGGCAAAATGGCGGGCGTCTCAGACACACACAGGCCATCTGCAGGGGCCGTCGCCACAGCAGGGCCTGCAGGGTCATGGCCACCCTGGGGTTCAAGATACAGGTCCTCCTTGGCTTCAAGCCCTGTTACAATGCTTTGGTCATCTAGCCCCTCCTCCAAGTAGCCCCTGAGCTCCTCCTCCTCTTCCTCCTCCTCCTCCCCGGATGCCGAGAAGTGGATGGCGATGGTATCTCGGGACACAGACCTTTGCACGTGCACTTTGGGGGCTGATGGTTTTGGCATGTCAATGGTTTTCTCGGCATGGCGACCATTCAGACTTGTCATTGCCGGCTTCGCAAGGGCTCAGGCTCTGAGAAAAAGAGCAAGAAAAGAGAGTCAGAGAGTGGCTTCTCCACAGGTGACTGGGCCACGTGTAGCTCCAAGCCCAGATGAAGCTCAACTTAGATGGTGATTATGCTTTTCCATGGCAGATGGCCAGGTCACACTTTGGAAGGTTTAATGATTTAATTTCCACAGGATAAATTCCAGCTAGGCATTCTCTTTTATGAGCAAACCACACACCAGCATTATAAATGCCAACAATCTGTCTTGCTCACAACGCTGAATGACCCCTCCTTCCCCTTTAACCGGCTCATTTCTATCAGCAGCCCTCTCTACTACAAAGCCAAAACGAAGCACCCTGGGGAGTTTAAGGCTCTTGAGATAAAAATTTCACCAGTAGGGTTCTAGCTGTGGAAAGCTAACCCAAGATGGTTCCTGCTTCCACTGCCGTTTCACAGCAGCTCTAACAATAAGCCTAGAGTCTCCTGCCACGGCCACGCTCCTGTTCTGCCACCTTGTAGTAAGTGGCAAAACAGCCACATAGGGAAATCTAGAAACTAATTGCTATGACCTGTCATTGTTCTTACACAGCAAGTGCCATCCGGCCAGGGCACTGAGGCCTCACATAAAATAAGCCTTGGCTCTGACTCCATTACTCACACGGGAGAAAGCTGAGTGCCAGTGTGGTAGCCTACCAGCAAACACGAATGCCACTGAGTACTTCGGGAAGACACAGGGGCAGGCTCTCTGCTCTCCTGGAGCCTAAGAGCCAGGTGGAAGGAAGGCAGACACCTGAAAAGCTGTCAGCCAAACAGGCCATGCCAAGTGCACCTGTGACATGCAGGCCAGGACATCTCACATCACTGTGCAGCTGTGTGGCTCAAGCCGGCCTGAAGTGCATGATCCTCCTGCCTCGGCCTCTTAACTCTTACATGCTAGAGACAAGGTGAACCCCACACCTGGCTAATTACAGTCAACTTGTAGGGCACAGGGTATTATGTATGCCATGCCTCTATAGATGGACAGAGATGCCAACACAGAGGCTAGGACGTGGGGCATCAGGAGTGCTGGCCACAAGGCCAGGCAGGGTAAAACACCCGACACCTTCTCTGTTCTCTGACCTGGTGGGTAGTCGAGGCAGGATGGGTGTGGGCAGATTAAGACAGGGGCATGAAGACCAATGTGCATGTGCTATGGCTGGCTCCCAAGATCAGTTCTCTGCTACAGGACACACAGAGTCTGTGGAGGGAGGTGACCCCAGGTCCTAGAGGCTTTATGAGTGAGTGAAAGGGCCTCTGGCTTGGACAGGAGAAGAGCTTACTCCTTTCCCAGCTGACTATCAAGTTCACATAAGTTACAACTCAAACAAGCTACAACCTCAGCCTTTCAGTGTCAGTATTATCTGCAAAATGGGGACCTGGGGCATTTCCCAAGTGTCAAACCCTACAGGTCACAATACACAGCCCAGCCCCATACAAGCAGCCTACCATACACCATCAATATCACATCGGCATTTATGTCCTCTGCCAAACACTCCTGTTCAACGTGCTGGCAGCTGACACGACCAACAAGAGCACAGGTGGAGCCTGGGGTGGCAGGCGTGGGAAACCCAACTCTTAGATCAGAGTGAGGGAATTTGCCAACCACGGAAAGAGCACCAGAGTTGGGGCCAGACACTTCATGAACGCAACATCTTTACCATCAAATCTCAGAGAAATTACTTCCATAAAGACTTCTCATCAGAGTTTTGCCCATGTTCTTCTGTGACCTGCAGGCTCTCTGATTGGGGCTGAATTCGGAATGAGAGAATGAGCTCCAATAATCGGACACAGCAACCTACAGCCAGCAAAGAGCACCAGTTAGGAAAGTCTGCCTGCAGTCCAGGACACTGCGGATGGGGACAAAGCTTCCCTGGTTTGTTTAGTCTGTAGAACGGGTCTCACTACTGTAGCCCAGGCTAGCCTGGAACTCATAATAGACACACTGAACTTAACTATGGAGATACAGCTCTGTCTGCCTCCTGAGCACTGGGATTAAAGGCAGGCCCAGTTCTTCCCCGCTATCTCTATGTCAACACGTTAGAGAGGTTAGAGAAAAAACAAGACAAAGTAGCAGAGACAGAAACAATGATAAACAGCCCAGCCCATTCAAGAGCCACCCAGCTTTATACGTACTCAAGTACGTATTAATCTAGCAATCTTCCTAGATTTCTTTAATTATATATGTGTATCTGGTGATGTGCACACATGGTACGTGTATATTCATGTGAGTGCCCAAGAAGGCCAGAAGCATCCAATCCCCTGTGGCTGGAGATACAGACATTTGTAAGCCACCTTACAATGTAGGTGCAGAGAACTGAACCCAGGTTCTGTATGTGCTCTTAGCTGCTGAGCTGTCTCTCCTGGCCCTCACAGGGGTAAATTTAAAGGGAAATTGTATGGGTGGTTTTAAAAGAAAGTTTGGTGCTGGCTAATTCTCAGTTGCTGTGACAACACCGAGCAGTCACTCTGAGGCTGCTTCGCAGGACACAGTGGCTGCCACGTGAAGGGTGAAGGAGACTTTGGGCACATGTTGGGGCCAAAGCACACAGTTTTGAGGCTGAGTTGGGGACAAAGCAGACAGTTTTGAGGCTGAGTAGTTAAGCTGGTCTCCTAGGACGCAAGGCAGAAGTGAAGAGGTCCTGCTGAGGCGGAAGGTCAGGTTAGGCGAAGCCCCAGGCCACAGGTGAAATATCACTGGAGTCTCTGCTTGAAGCAACCAAGTCAGACCTTAGGGACAAAGCAGGCACCTGCTCAGAAAACTGCTGTTTTGTACAGAGGCCACCAGGGGCCAATGACCTGCCAACTGAAAGGAAGGAACTTCTGATGGTTTCTGGTCAACCTGTCCCCAAGTTCCTATCAGTCAAGAAGGCCCAAGACAGGCCCCCAGGAGAAGCAGGTGCCAGGCCACCAGACGGGACAGGCAGTGTACCTAGCCAAGCCTCAGAGCTTCAGAGGCCCATTGCAAACACTGACCAAGCCTGGCTCTACTTCTTGGTCTCACAAAGCAAGCTAGCAGAGGCTGGGGCTTCACAGTCGTTCTCTCAACACAAGGACACCTGTGGGCCTCTTTGTTCTGCTCAGGGCTTAGTAGGATCAAAGTGCCAGTCTGTCAGGATCAACCTTTGCTTGCTGGAGCTCATGTCTAGGGGTTCCATTTCCTCTCACAGGGCTTCTGCAGCCCTGAATCGTTGGTAAGTTGAGTGTGTCAAAACCAACCCAGGGTTTGGGTTCCAGACTTCTACTCAGGCCTCTGCTAAGCCACCTCTTCTTATATTCCTTACGGTAGCTCCAGGGTCAAGAGCTGACTTTCCACAAGCCAGCAGGAAAGACGTGCAGCCAGCTGACCCTGGGCACATGGTGCAGTCTGCCCCAGCACCGATCGACCAGGAGAGGATTGGGCAGGCACGGCCTCCCCAGCATTCTGGGCTGCACACCCTTCTTCCCTCAGCAGCACACAGCGCTCTGTCTTCCTTTGTTCTGGCCACAGTAGCCATCCTCTGTGCTCCATCACGATGTTTCCTTGGGAGCTGAGAGCTCAGCTCTGAAACAGCAGCATGTGATCAGCCACACTGAGAAATGAAAGGCCTCCTTATCCATCCCACAATCTAGCACCATGAAAAATGCCACGCCTCGTGCCCTCTGCTGCTGAAATTCAATTACACTCAGGCCCAAAAAGCAGGCAGCCTTCAGCCTCGGGAGCTGAAATGGCAATGTGGATTGCCTTCCCCACTCATCTCCTGACAGAGCCACCAGCAGACCTCAGGGGCTGGAGTCTCGCACTGACCTCTCAATCTAGTGTGACGTGCGTCTTTAGATTTGAAAACTAACCCTGTCACCAGGGTCCCTTGGGGACAATATCCTGCCAGTGATAAGCTTAAGCAACTCTGATGTGATCACAGTGTGCTGCAGACTGTGTGCAGCCCTGGATGGGGCTCAGAGGCAAGGTGGAGGGGTGGGCAGCGCCTGGTGTCTGACGTGAAGGCTGCTCCATTCTCAAACCCACTCTCCTATTGGCATGAACACAATATACACGGACATTTAGGTCCTGTAAGAAGCTGACAGTTCTGCAACTGACCGAGTCAACAAATGGGAAAAGAGTAAGGAAGACCTCCAGGGTATGGGCTGATCCTGGGAAACTGGCAATCTCTTCTTTTTTTTTTTTTTTTACATTTTGTGTGTGCGTGTGTGCGTGTGTGCATCGTGCCCGTGGAAGTACCCGTGGAAGTCAGAGGGTAACTTGTCCTTTCTCTTCCTGCCATAGTTGTCCTGGAGAGGGAACTCCAGTCATCTCTCAGGCTCAGCATCTGTAAAATAAGATCAGTGCCATGTGACACTTTCGAGCCTGCTGCAGGGAGGTATCCAAGGCTGCCACCATTAGGTGTTCGCCGTCCTTCATTAAGAAATGAAAATGCATTATTAAAGAGGGGACTCACTGCGGGGCGACTCTAAATGCTACTGTTCCGCGTTCTCCATTACTCAGGCTCGCTAGCATTCCCTTTGGCTTCGTTACAAGATCTACTCAACAAGAAGAAACACGCGGAAGGTACAGGTAGGGAGGAAGAGTCCAGGGAAAATAGAGAAATGAGCAGAGAAAACGTCCCGGACACTTTTCAGAATCAGAGTTTCCTCGCAAGGGAAAGCAGAGAGCTTGGGGAGCAAGGGCACTTGCTAGCAAGCCGGAGGACCTGAGTTCGATTCCAGGAGCCCACACAGTGGAAAGGGAGAACCAATCCCCAGAAGTGTCCTCTGGCCTCCACATGTGCAGTGCTGCATTCGTGCTGAGAAACCTCACAGAGCCAGATGAGGTGGCTGTGTGTGACCCCAGCACTCTGGAGGCTGAGGCAGGAGAGTCAAAGTGCCAGGACAGCTGCAGCAGCCTAATGAGATAAGTCTCAGTAAGCAAGCACGCATAAAACTTCACTTGTTCTTTAGCAGTTCCTCCAGTGAGGCTGGCTGAGGTAAGGGATGCAGATGTCTTTATGCCCCCAAACATCTAAGGGAGAACAAAAGCTTGTTGCAGCCCAATGCTCTGTGGGCCTGGGCTTGACAGCCACATTCCTGGAAAGCAGGGTGCTGCCTGCTCTGCTGATGGCCTCTCCCAGGTCCTGGTTCTACTTCTCCATTAGCCACTGTCCCTGAGAGGGAAGTTCATCCCTCAGTGAGAGAGAAAGCTGAACTGGGTGTGGTGGCGCATGCTTTTAACTCCAGAACTCAAGAGGCGGAAGCAACCAGCTCTCTGTGAGTTGGAGGCCAGCCTGGTCTACAGAGTGAGTTCCACGACAGCCAGGGCTACATAATGGCCCCTTGTCTCCAAAAAAATAAAAATAAAAAATAGGGTAGATTTAAAAATGGGAGAAACGTCTAATAAGGGTATGTGCTCCAGAATTGATGTGGCACTCTTTACTCTATGTTACCTACAGAAAACAAGTCAATGGTTTCATTTGAACTTGAACAACAGGGGTTGGGGATTTAGCTCAGTGGTAGAGCGCTTGCCTAGGAAGCGCAAGGCCCTGGGTTCGGTCCCCAGCTCCGGGAAAAAAAAAAAAAAAAAAAAAAAAAAAAGAACTTGAACAACAAATTACAGAAGGCTCCAACAGGAGCCAGCCGCCTTCCTTTTCACAAGCTCTGCAAGCTCCGAAAGCCATCCAGGGGGCTGAGAGTGGGAATACCAAACGTCACTGAGACTTATCTTGTTTCCAGACACCCAAAAGGGCTAGCCTCATTAATTAAGCCACGAAAAACCAACTGACAGGAAATCAGACTGGACAAGGAGAAAGGAAGAGCTATTTCTAGACGGGGCAGCATTAACAGCTGATAACTGCTCTGAAATTGGCTTTTGTTTTTGCAATTTTCTAATCTGATAATAACTTCCCTTTCTATCTCCAGCTGTATTTTTTATCAATCCCGGCTTCCAACAACCAAAGCCAACAAAACTTCTGGACACTGTGTTACCAGTAGCATGGCCTGGTCCTCTCTTACTAGGACAGACAGAAGGTGGTGGCTACTGTTCCTTCCTTCCTCCCTCCCTCCCTCCCTCCCTCCCTCCCTCCCTTCCTTCCTTCCTTCCTTCCTTCTACTCAATGCTCAGTTACTGCAGGAGGGACGCTTGCATGAAAGTGAATCAGCCTCTGGACCCAGCACAGTCAGGTTTGGAACGGTTTCCTTTCTCGAGGGTAATCCTAATTTGTCAGTGGTCACCGTTAGATTACACACATGCTGCCTGGTAGCTTAGCTCTATGTTTTAATTAAAAAACTTTTGGAAGAGGAAAAAAAGCAAGCTGTGTCCTACTGCTGAGGACGTTTTCTTTTTTTCTTAGATAGTATCTCACTATGTAGCCTCTATTGGTCTCTGCCTCCCTTTGCCTCAAAAAGTTGGGATTAAAGGTGTGCATCACCATGCCCACCTTGAAGAGGACATCTTACATTTTACTTATGCTTCTCTAAATGTGAGTTGCTTTTATAAGAAAGGGCCAAAAGGGGGAAAGAGTGTTCAAAAAGTGGATCTGGTCCACATCAACCATATAGAAAAACCTGATTTAGTCTCAAAAACTCAAGGGCATCCATCCCTACATGCATCTGTATCAGCCAAGCTAATTGTCAGCAGCCCTCCTAATTTGGTAATATTCTTCCTTGCCAACAAAAATCAAAACTGACACGGTAGGTAAAAAGCTAGCCTAGCCTATGTTCCATCTCAAGACAGGGCTAGCCCCTGCATGCTAGCCATCTGCCAAGACATGCAAACCCTGACTGTTAGAAGCCAGGACTCTTTCCATGGGTTATCAGGTTCCTAGACTCGAAGCCATCACCTCCTTACACTATACCTGCACAGCCACTGCCACCACTTCCATACTCTGCCCCACTCCACCCTGAGAGCTCACAGCATGAGTAAACCAGCAGGCCCACACCTCCCACCACTGCTGGGCTAAAGTGCCACACCCCAGAGGAAGGGGTGTTCAAAGCCAGCATCAATGTGATTAAGATAAGCCATTCTCCTTACAAGTCACTAAATGGTTCCAACAAGGAAATCAAATCCAATGGATCAAATCGCAGCAATCTATTCGATGCCAGGCACTACCTCCAGCTCTACCTACCAAACAAGACCTGTAGAGGTTTACAAAGTCATGCCCTGGGCTAGTGGACGGCTCTACCTACAGTAAACAGCCACACAAAAGTCAGGGCCTAAACTCAATCCCCAGAACCTACAATAAACAAACAAAACAGTCAGTCCAGCCAAACCATTCTCAGAGGGAACTCAAGAACAACTGGTAATCCTCGCAGAGGATCTACACTGAGAGAGGATGGGGTATGGTATGGTGAGTACACGGTGAGTACGCTGGACCAGCAGTGGAGAGGAGGGAGCAGACCACCAGTCTGTCCTAACCACAAGTCCCAGGCTAGCCTGAGTGACGACGTGCTGGGAAAAGTAAGAGCAAGAGATAAAGACACAAGTACAGTGCTCAGAATGGCGGCTGGTCAGAGCTCCGCACTGAGCCTGTCCAAGCTCCTCTGGCTCCCAGTGGCCCTACCAGACACGATTACCAAGCAGTCACAGTACCAAGGAGAGAAAGCCAAGGCCTTACTGTTCCTTGAACTTACACGCTTTTCCTTGCAAAAATCACACCCTCAGAAAGCCTAGCCACATCCTATTGCTCCTCCTGGAAGCTACCGTCATCTTTCAGACTTTAAAGGTAAAAAAATGTCACTTCGAACTCCAAGTGGTGGGGCCTAGAGAGATGGCTCAGTGGTTAAGAGCACTTGCTGCTCTCGCAGAGAACCTGGATTCAGTCCACAGTTCCCATGTTAGGTGACTCACAACTACGTATAATTCCAGCTCCAGGGGATCCAACACCCTCTGCTGAACACTGGGGACACTTTCACTGAGGTCCACAAACCCACATTACTCATACACTCACTTAAAAATGAATTGTAACAACAACAAAAAAATTCCAAGAAGTTAAAAGAAAATCCCATTTTAGACACAAACCATTACTTCACCTCTTAGGAAAAAATGCCTGTCGGCAAAGCAATGAAGCTTCCTTCTCTTTCTAAAGACCGTCTTAATGTCTTCAGGGTCAAGTTTAGGAGAATATACTCAATATTCCCCAGCCCGTGAGGAGCACGTGGGAGAGTCCCTCCATCTTGAGGAAATGCTCACCAAGCGAGGTAGGCAGGTAGATGGGATGTGTGTTCCTAAGTATACAGGAGAGTATGGTGTGGTGTAGGGAGGGAAGTGGGCTGTGTTCTAGTCTCATTTTTTGCCTTGGCTGCGGTAAGACAGGGTCTCTCACTGAAGGGGAAGTCCTCCCTTTCAGCCAGGATCCACCGGATGCCAGGGCTACAGACATGCACAGTCATACTGGGCTGTCCTCTTACATGGGTACTGGGGACTTGAACTCAGGCCCTCGTTCATACAAAGCAAGTGCTCGTACCCTCTGGGCCACTCCTTCATCCCAAGAGCAGGTAACAGAGGTACAGAGGTACAGAGGTACAGAGGGCTTGCTTTGTACCAGACCCATGAAAACTCTTCCTTCATTTTGTTCTTCTGTGTGATGCTAAGGACACTACCAAAAGGTTTGCTTGGCCTTTAAGAGAAGCCACCTATACAGGTCTGTGTATAAGAGCCGGTGTGTTGGAAGTGTACATTTGTAAGAACAGAGACGGAATGTCAAATGGACTCGTATGTAAATGTTCTGCTGCGGCTGGTTTTTGAGACAGGGTCTCATGTAGCCTGAACTGGCCTCAAATTTGCTGTATAGCAAGACTGGCCTTAACTCCTAATCCTCCCAAGCCCACTTCACAAGCACTGACATCGCAGGCAAGTGCCACCAGGAAGCTTTGGAAATGCTGAGACTGTCTACTCATTATTTACCGATTCATGTCGCTGCTAACATTGTCACTGTATAGAATATCCTCTCTGCACCCTTGTCAAGAGTAAGCGTGCTCTTTTATTTTGTCCAGCCCAGTAGCTAAAAGAAAACCTCAATTCTTCCATAGTTATACTTCAGTGCCCCGCCCCCGCACTGCCACCGCCCAGCTATCTTTTTCTGTGAAACGGCCATTCTGAGATTTCTATTTTAAGGTACCCAGGGCACTTCACCTCCGCTCTCCAGCTTCTGGGTTTTATAGCTTCCTGAGGAACTTTCCTCCTTCCATCTTCATAAAGCATCAGTCTTAAAGAGCACAGAGAATGCTGACAGTGATAAGGGTTTTGCTTTCAGACTTCTGTGCAAAGATCAAAGTCTTGCGTTTGTGGACTGCGGTGACAGCTCACCAGTTAGGAGCACTTGCAGAGGGTCCCAGATTCAACTCCCAGTGCCCACACTGAGAGCTCCCGCTTCCTATGCGTCCAATTCCAGGGGATGGGACCCCTCTTCTGGCCTCCTTGGGCCCCTCCCATGTGACATTCACTCATACAGATAAACGTGCAACACACATCTATTTTTTTTATTCTTTGAATTTTAAAAAAAATTTATATAAATTGCTTGAGACAGCCACAGCTCTGTATGTTCTAGCTACAGTAAATAGTAATATATTTGGATTTTTTTCCCCACACAAATCATATTAGTTAAGTAAGAAGCCTATTACTTCTGAATTCCATTAGTATCTACTGGTCATTTTCCTTCTTCAAGAACAAAGGTTCAAAATTATTAAGCTCTGTTTTTCAGTGAGACTCCCTTATATCAGACTTAACATTGATATGGTGCAGTAAAACTGCTAAGTATAATCTTACATCAGGAGTCTATTTATAGTGGGATTCCAATCTGGGGCCCAAGATTTTTTTTTAAAGCCAGGTGAATAGGACATGGTGGCCCATGCTTACTTCCAGTTCAAAGCCAGCAAGTAAAACACCAGGACTGAGCCCCAGCACCTGTGTGCAAGGAACCCGAGCACGTGTACAAAAGGAACCCCAGCACATGTGTATAAGGAACCCCAGCACGTGTGTATGAGGGACCCCAGCACGTGTGCATAAGGAACCCCAGCACATGTGTATAAGGAACCCCAGCACGTGTGTATAAGGAACCCCAGCATGTGTGTATAAAGAACCCCAGCACGTGTGCATAAGGAACCCTAGCACGTGTGTATGAGGGACCCCAGCATGTGTGCATAAGGAACCCCAGCACGTGTGTATGAGGGACCCCAGCACGTGTGTATAAGGAACCCCAGCACGTGTGCATAAGGAACCAGAGCACGTGTGTATAAGGGAGAAGAGGGAAGCGATGGAGCTGCTAAGGGACAGGGTGGCAGAAGGCTTCCAGGCAGTCTCCTGTTCGTGCATGCGTGCGTGCGTGCGTATGTGTCTGTGGAGAGGGGGGTCTATATGGCCTTAACAGCTAACTGGCACAAGCAAGGATTTGAATCATGAAGCAAGGGAGGACAGCAGGAAACCCAAGACCATGGTCAAGATCTGTAGAGTCAAAGCTACCATGTTCCTGACAGAGCCAACCCAGCCACATGGCTGCCCTGTGGTGTCCTCCGAGGATCACTTGTCTATAAACCCTGAGGCAAGGCCCTCCCTCTTGCATTGGAGGTGCCCCTACATTGAGGCAGCCTAGATATGAACTGATGTGCCCAAGAGCTCCACAAGAGTAGGATCCTAACAACTGGTCGGCTAGCATCAGTCACTTAAAGACATACCAAATGCAGCCATGAGGCAGGCGCTTCCAGGAGGCGGAGACCCTGAGTGGGCAGTGCAGGTCCTTCACTCACTTCACCTTCCTGAGCTGTGAGATATGGGGACTCTTGTCCATTGTCTTCAAGGAACTTTCTAGAAGGCTCTAAATTCTACCAGAATAGAACACACTTAGGAGTTCTACTTTTCCACTGTGTACCAGAGACATTCTTGGCAAATATTCAATGTCAGGCAAAGGAATCCAGGGTGCAGTTCAGATGACCAATGCTCTGAAGACAATCAAGTCAAAACAGTTTCCAAACTGTTCTAACAGTTCAAGCAGGTTCAGCTCACACCAGCGAATATTGGGAAACCTTCCAGCCTTGTCTTGCTTGGCCCAGCTGTGGAAACACCCCTTACATCTGCTCACAAGCAGAGTTGCTAGGCCTGAACAGACAGTCAAAGGTTCAAGAGTGGAGGCAGTGGGGGCCAGGTATCAGGCCTCACCAGGCACCCTGCAGCCTTGCTCTTCTGAGGCCCAACTGGACACAGATGGGTGCCATAGCTGGCCTCAATCAGAGCCCCACTGGGCTCTCAGCCTCAAGTTTCAGTCATCAATTCTAGACAAACATCTCTCCAACGAAAACTCCAGCTTCATTTTCCTGTGGATAAGAACTACCCTTCCCCATGTCCAATGTCCTTTCATGAGGCCCTCTATCTTTCTGGAGACAAAACTCAGTGAGAAATGAACCTCCTCCTTTCTCTAGCCCTTGTAGAAGAGAAAAACAAAACAAACGAGATATCTCTCAGTAGGTAGAGATGCTCGTCACCAAGCTAGCAACCTGAGTTTTTCTCTCTCTCTCTCTCTTCTCTCACCATTTTTTTTTTTTTTTTTTGGTTCTTTTTTTTTGAGCTGGGGATCGAACCCAGGGCCTTTGCGCTTCCTAGGTAAGCGCCCACCGCTGAGTTAAATCCCCAGCCCCTCTCTCACCATTTTTTAAAGTTTAGTGACAGAAGAGCTGGGATAATTTTCAAGAGTTACTCGCAGAGCAGCCTGAACCATACCTTGCTTTAGTATGAATGCATGTGTGCATGTATGTATTCAATGTGCATTGGTATTTTGCCTGAAAAAATATTTATATATACATGTATGTCTGTGTGAGGGTGTCAAATCACTTGTGGCTGGATTACAGAGCTGCTGTGTGGTTGCTGGGAATTGCACCCAGGTCCTCTGGAAGAGCTGCCAGTCCTCTTCACTGATGAACCAACTCTCCAGCCCCAAATAGTATTAATCTTTTGTAACTTTAAGACAGGTATGATTGTTGTGCGGTGTAAACTTAAGATTTCTGAAATGAGGTAAGAGTTGAATGGGCAAACCTACTCTACAAAAATAACTGAGTAAGAAGTCAAACTCTGGGGCTGGAGAGGTGGCTAAGAGGTTAAACGCTTGCTGCTCTTCTAGAGGACATGAGTTCTGGTACCAGTACCCACACTGGGCAGCCTAGACCTGCAGCTCTGGGGGACTAGGATGCCACCTTCTGGGCTCTGTGGCACCTGCACTCATGCACATGCCTGTGTACACTCAAGAACTCCCGTAATAAATCTCAGCAACGACAACAACAACAGACACCAGGCATGGTAGCAAATGCCTTTCCTCCCAGCATTTGGGAGGTGGATCTCTTTGAGTTCAAGGTGAGTCTGGCTTACATCCTGAGTTTCCAGACAGCCAGGGCAACATAGTGAGATACTGCCTCAAGAAAACAAAACGGGCTGGAGAGATGGCTCAGCGGTTAAGAGCACCGACTGCTCTTCCAGAGGTCCTGAGTTCAAATCCCAGCAACCACATGGTGGCTCACAACCATCTGTAATGGGATCTGATGCCCTCTTCTGGTGTGTCTGAAGACAGCTACAGTGTATTCATATATATAAATAAATAAATCTTAAAAAAAAAAAAAAAAAAAAGAGGGGTTGGGGATTTAACTCAGTGGTAGAGCACTTGCCTAGCAAGCGCAAGGCCCTGGGTTCAGTCCCCAGCTCCAAAAAAAAAAAAAAAAACAAGTGAAAAATAGCAAAAACCAAAGGAAGAAAAACAGGCCCAGCTTCAGACCCCATCCCTATCATTGTGACAAAGTTCCAGACTGAAGCATTTTTGCTCCTATACAAAGTACGGACAGAAGTGCTTACCTCCTGGGAGCTGTTAGCTGATGTGAGCCAGCATTGCTACTGGCCTCAGTAGCAGGCCTGAGCACATCCTTCCTATGCAGGATGGCTGCCACATGGGTCAGGAGCTGTCAAGGATCAAACCAACAGCCTTCCCCCATCATCACAACTAGATGGTGCAAGCAGCTTAGACCTTTAACAAAACAAGGACAATGTAGAAACATGGAAGGAAGGTCCCACAGACTGAAAAAGCAGAATCTGGGAAGATGTTTCTACACTAAACACAACCAGTAAAAATCAGTTGCCAGGCGTGGTGGTACACACCTTTAATCCTAGCACTCTGGAGGCAGAGGCAGGCAGATCTCTGAGGCCAGCCTGGTCTATATGAGTAAGTTCCAGGCTAGCAAGGGATACTTAGTGAGACCTTATCTTTCAAAATAGAAAATAAAAATAAGTCAACAGGGGTTGGGGATTTAGCTCAGTGGTAGAGCGCTTGCCTAGCAAGCACAAGGCCCTGGGTTCGGGTCCCCAGCTCTGAAAAAAGAAAAAAGAAAAGAAAAAAAAAAAAAAAAAAAAAACAGGCTCCCAGGAGGTTAAGAACTAACTTATGCGCTTTTTAAAGGTGTGAGGCTGCTTTAAAAGGCTAATTTCTTTTTTAAATTATTTTTTAAAATTTTATGCTTTATTATTTTAAGTCATGTGTATATAGATGGTGGGGTATGTGTACAAGTGCATTTGCCCTTGGCATGCAGAAGAGGGTGTTGGATTTCCCCAGAGTAGAAGTTACAAGCAGTTGTGATCTGCAAGAACAGGATATGCTCCGCCCTGCTGAGCCAAGCCTCCAGTCATACTAACCTCTTTCGTTACAGGTTAGTGCTTTAAGATCTCACTCTGTAGACCAGGCTAGCCTAGCACTCACTATGGAACCCAAACTGACCTTGATCTTGGGGGAGGCCTCAGCCTCCCAAACGCTGGCCTGGAACTCGCTTATACAGACCTGGCTGGCCCCAAATCACAAAGACTCATTTGTCTCTACCTCAAGAGGATCAGGGCTCGGCACCAACACGCACAGCGGCCGTCTGTTTTCTCTGCTTGCTTTGTTTTGTTGTTGTTGTTGTTGTTGTTCTTTCACCCGGGTGAGCTGGCTCTTTTGAGACAGCGTCTCTCTGTGTAGCTCGGGCTGTCCTGAACTCACTCTGTAGACCAGGCAGGCTGCCCTCAAGCTCAGAGCTCTGCCTGCCGCTGCCACCCAGCAAGTGTCTGGTTTCTTTCTAGTTGTGTTCAGAGTGCACGCATTTCCCCAAACTCTGCTCTTTCAATCTATCTTTCAACCACTGTACTAAGCTGACCTTCTTCTCTGTCTTCCTCTGTTGACCTAAAATTTTGCAAGGTTCTAACAATGTTTAACAGTAACTAATTGATTAATTCAGTCATTACAATTTCAACACAGATCTGAACTTTAATCAACAATATAATTTATAAAAGGTTCAGTGTTATGAAATCAAATCACTGTCACAACTGTGATGATTAAGTACCGCTAAGTTTGAGGAAATCAGTCAGTTGCTTGACTTTGAGAGTCAAGGAAACAGACATTGAAGGGTAGCCTCATTCTGAGGCAGTGCAACCTGTTGCCATTTCTGGTAATCGAGGCTCGTTAGAGTAGCCCACGCCTGCAGCAAAGGTCCTATTACATCACACACAGCCAACGAGAACTTGGAGCCAGGTGACCACACCACACGTAGCTGCACTTCCAAACAAATGCAAGAACGGCTGAGGATGTGGCTCGCTTGACCGATGCTTCCCTAGCAAGCCCCGGACTCGATCTCCAGCACTTCATAGACCGGGCATGGTGATGCATGCCTGCTACTTGCTAGGATTCTTTGAAAGATAGAGGCAGAAGGATCCGAAATTCAAGGCCTGCCTGAGACCATACAAAAAAAGAAAGAAAAAGAAAAAGAAAAGAAGAAGAAGAAATCAAAAGGCAAGGATCTTGATGATTTGGGCAGTTTTTGTGTTTTTATTCTGAATTAATAGGTGTATAGTTTTTAGTAAGCCCTTACTAAATTTTATGCCCTTTTTAATTTATTTTATGTGTATGGGCATTTTACCTACATGTATGTATATCCACCATGTATGTGCCTAACGCCAAGGAGATCAAAAGAGGGCATCAGACAGTAATGAGCCACCATGTAGGTGCTGGGAACCAAACCCTGGTCCTCTGCAAGATCAATGATGTCCTCAGCCCCTCTCCAGCCTCTCAAAGTCTGAAAATGAATTCCGGGCTCCTGGTTCCTTTGTAGACATGAGGTCAGAGGCACAATCCCTGGATTTTTTTCTTATTACATTTATATTATATATTCAAAGTCGGGGAGGCACAACTGCCATGCACATATATTATGTGGCCTCAGAGGACAACTTGCAGGAGTCAGTTCTCCTTCCATCAAGTGCGTCTTGGGGACCAAGAGGACAGCAACAAGTCCCTTTGCTTGATAAGCTACCTTGACAACCCTCTGACCACTGTATTTACTATTAAGTTATATTTTATGTGTAAGGTGGGTATTTTGCTGCATGTAAGTCTGTATATGATGGGTGGTTCCTATAGAGGCCATAAGAGAGCATTGGATCTCTTGGAACTGAAGTCACAGGTGGATGTGAGCCTCCACGTGGATGCTGGGACCTGGGTCAGCACTCTTGCCTCTGAGCCAGATTTCCAGCCCCGACCATTACATTATTAGTCATAGTTTTCAAAGGACAACTGGGCAAATGATTTACCAATAAATCTTAGGAAATGTCTTTAACACACGGATGCCCCAGCCATCCGTTCCCATGTCAAGGCTCATTATGACTGACAAGTGGAGAGGAAATACATCACGTGGAAACGGTTCCAGGAGCCACAAACTATGTGTGTAGAAACACATACAGACAGACACACACACACACACACACACACACACACACACACACGTATGTACGCACACATGCAGGCCCATGCTCCACTATGGTTACTCTGGGAACTGAGGCTCACTAGTTCAAAATAGTATGTAACACTGGGAACACATTACACTCGATATAGAGACATGATGGGGCAGGGAAGGGGCGGAGAGAGACAAACAGCAAGAAACAGGCAAAGTTGGATCAGGAACTCAGGCAGAGGCACATAAAACTCAAGCTGCTCTTGGGCATCTTGTGGTAATCAACTGGTTAATCCAGTCCACGGCTACCACTTCAAAAGTCATTACTCTATGCCAGGCCCTTGTTTCAGAGCCATGCCTCCTAAAGGCCAGTCAATCAACTCCTTCAGACACTTCAAATGAGGAGTCAGAAGTGAGCTGTTGCGGCCATGGCCACACAGCACAATGAGTCAGTGTCCTGCTCCTGGTCTTTGCTGCACTGGGCTTGTGCTGTTTGCCCTTTAGGTTGTGGCCTGATCCAGCCCCACAAACCCTAGATGCCAGTTGGCCCCAACATGGCTCCACCACACCTGTCCCTGAAGGTCTGGTCCAGTGCTGTCTCAAAGGCCAGACACAAGGCAGACGAGGGACAGCGAAGAGAAGCAGATGGGCTGAGAAAGAGACTTGGATGCAGAAGGCAGAAGAGGAAGCTGCTGCTAGGCAGATCCGAGGAAAGTAATCGCAAGGTGCACTTCACAACCAGACACATGAGTGCACACACAGCATGGAAGCAGACAGTCTGATCTAATTCTGGAAATGCTCTAAGCCTGATGGCTGCACTAGGCTCCGCTGAGGTTTCAAAGAAACAGGCTCTGGGAAACTGTGACCTTGGTGTCTTTCTTCCGCTCACAGGTCCGCCCACCAGCTGTAGTATCCGCCTCCCCACGTGACTGTGCTGAGTGCGTTGCTGGGTGATGTCTAGCATCTGTGCGTCTTTGTAGAGTAGTGTCTGCCCAAGCACAGCGCTAGACAGATGCACAGCTTCCTGCATTCCACGTCAATGAGGACCATTAAACACCACTCAGGCGGGGTTGGGGATTTAGCTCAGTGGTAGAGCGCTTGCCTAGGAAGCGCAAGGCCCTGGGTTCGGTCCCCAGCTCCGGAAAAAAAAAAACACCACTCAGGTAACCCCAAACTGCCCTCCATGGCACAGCTGACCAGAAGGCCTGTGTCAGCAGTAGCCCAGCTGACTCCACACTCCTGCTTGGCCACTGATTCCCATGCCCCCCAAACTGTGGGAAGAGGGGGACACAGCTCCGTAAACAAGAGCAAGAGTGTCACAGCTGACTACATTGACATTTATTTATGTGCTTGATTGCTTGCTTGCTTACTATTTGAGACAGGATCTTACTGTATAGTCCTGGCTAATCTGGAACTCACTATGGAGACTAGACTGGCCTAAACCTACAGAACTCCACCTGTTTCTGCCTCCTGAGAGCTGGGATTTAAAGGTATTCACAGCACCTCATCTAGATTCCCCCGGATCTTAATGACGAGAGAAGAATAGCACTTATCCTCAAAGACCCTATCATTTGGGCAATTGTTATAACTCAAGAAAATTTAAATTTGCTTTCCCTGAGAAAAAATACACTATAGTTTTATTTTTCTCCAGAAACTTTATGAGAGACCTAAGGAAATGTCGAGCCATAAAGTCCACTTGCTACTCTTACAGAGGACCAGAGTTCAGTCCTCTGCACTCACATCCGGCAGCTCATGACCTCCTGTAACTCTAGCTCCAGGGAGATCCAATGCCCTCTTCTGGCTTCTGCAAGTACACACACACAGACACACATACACACAGACACACAGACACACAGATACACAGACACACACACAGACAGACACATAGACATACATACACAGACACACAGACACACACAAACAGACATGCAGACACAGACACACAGACATACATACACACACATACACCTCTCTCAAACATACATATATACACATGCACACACATACACACCTCTATGTATACACCTCTAACCACATATCGACACATATACAAACACACAACTAAACAAACAAAACCCTAAGCCCCTTGGGGCTGGAGAGGTGGCTCAGAAGACCTGAGTTTGGTTCCCAGCACTCAAGCTGGACAATTTACAATCTCACCTAACTCCACCTCCAGGGGAAATCCAATGCTTCTGGTTTCTTCAGATACACACACATGCACATACACACATACACACATATACATATACATATGGAGACATATAATTAAAGATATATCTTTTAAAAATTATGAGAGCAACTTCAATCTCTCCAGTAAAGACCAACAGGCCATACTGTGACATGTGACCTTATCAACCCAAGAGGGCAGTGGGCACACACATGTATCCCCAATCCTTTGGGGGTGAGAAAGGAGGATCACTACGAGTCTGAGATAAATCTGGGCTACAAAATAAATTCAAGTCTAGTCTGGGTACTGTAGTAAGGCCCTCAGTCAAACACAAAGAGGATGCCGAAGGGTGGGACAAGTCACAGTTGTGATGTGTGAAGAGCGCTCCGGCCAGCACTGTCACACTTAAGCCCTTTTGCTACCCTATCTACCTGTTCCAAGGTGGGGGGGGGGACATTGGTTCCAAGAGATCTTGAGTGTAAGATTTGCCCCTATGCTAACTATTCCATGAATCCCTCTAAATGGCTCAAGGCTCGACCAAACACGAATTGATTTAAAAGTAGCGCCTAGCTAAAACCAAATACTTCTTCCTCTCAAATTATTCTACAAAGCAAGTACTTGAAATGAACTGTGGACCTTTCTTCATTTCACAATTTGCTCACTTCTACAAGTCTGTTGGGAGAACATTCTAAAGTCAGTCATATCTTTCCAGCCCCAAGAGCAGAGGTGAGACAGTAAACTCCCGTCCATTTGCCTCCTCAGAGTTCACAAAGCAGAACTGCACCCAGCCCGGCCTCAGGGGCTAGAAGGGGAGGATCCAATAATCAGCATGGACGCCAACAGGGAACACAGCCAGAAGGGAGTCAAACGGGTTTGCAGATTAATCGCAAAGGGTCTCCTAAGTGACAGAGAACTGGGCTGGCACCCTAGATGAGAGGAACAGCTCACGTGGTGGCCAGGGACAGAAGGAAATGAACAAGGACCCAAGTGCACCACAGCCATGGAGAATCCAAAGTAGCCCCCGGGGCCAAGTGCTATGACACAGCATAAGCAGAGAGAGGGCAAGACTGGTGC
The DNA here is from genome assembly GCF_011064425.1 of Rattus rattus. NCBI lineage: Eukaryota > Metazoa > Chordata > Mammalia > Rodentia > Muridae > Rattus > Rattus rattus. Next base: position 72,541,707 of record NC_046162.1, on the reverse strand, counting down.
CACAGGGACCTGGTCACTGGAAGGGAACGAGGAACAGCTGCAGCACCGTGCACGCACATGTGGAGCTGACCAGATGTGAACACCATACAACTCCCTCAGGACTGAGAGGAAAGAGACTCAGGAGCTCAGTCAGCCCTTGCAAACTTCAGTGAGAAGTCCTGACAGGCTGGGCTACGAGTAGCCAAGGGGACAAAAGACTGAGTCAGGAGACATGGGGTTGCCACTCTGGAGGGCTGGATGTGAAAGAAGCTATTCTTATGGATAGAGTCTGGGCCCTGGGATCAAAAGCTGGAAGGATAGGGCCATAATGAGAGGGAAGTCAGTGAGGTTTGTGAAGAATGTAGCAGGTTCAGTCTGAGACATCTTGGAGGCTGAGACTGTTGGCGACCTTACCTCGTGGCTATCAGATGCCCAAGGTTCTGACTCAGTAACTAATATTGCCAGAAAAAATGGCACCTGGAGCCCAAAACTAACAGAAGAACCCAACCCTTATATTGAATGATGACATGTTTCTCAAATAATGTTGAGTCCGAACGGCACTGTGCAAGCAGCATGTGTGTTTGAGAGAGTGTATGTGTGTGAGTGATTCAGTGTGTATGGGGGGGGGGGGAGAGAGAGGGAGAGAGAGGAAGGAAGAGGGAGGGAGGGAGGGGGGAAGGAAGAGGAAGGGGAAAAGGAGAAAGAGAGAGAGGGTGTATGTGAGTGAATGTGTGTGTATGACAGGGTGTGAGTGTGTGTGTGTGAGGGGGTGTGTGTGTGTGTGTGTGTGTGTGTGTGAGTGTGTGGGTGTGAGTGTGTGTGTGTGTGGTGTGTGTGTGTGTATGACAGGGGTGTGAGTGTGTGTGTGTGTGGTGTGGTGTGTGGTGGGTGTGTGTGTGTGTGTGGTGTGTGTGGGGTGGTGTGTGTGCGGGTTTGGGTGTGTGTGGGTGTTGTGGTGGTGTGTGTGTGGGTATGTGGGTGGGTTTTGTGTTTTGGTGTGTGTGTGGTGTGTTTGTGTGGGTGTGTGTGTGTGTGGGTGTGTGTGTGTGTGTGTGTGTGTGTGTGTGTGTGTGTGTGTGAGTGTGTGTGTGTGTGTGTGTGTGTGTGTGACAGGGTGTGAGTGTGTGTGTGTGTGAGTGTGTGTGTGTGTGTGTGTGTGTGTGATTTTGTGTGTGTGAGAGGGGGTGAAGGAAGAGAGGGAAGAAGAAAGGGAGAAGGTGAAGAAGAGGGGGGCAGGCGCGCCACTCTGGAGATGTCTACCTATTAAGAGTCTGACTTCACAAAATATCTCTCTAGAGAAAGTTAATTCTGTCTGCTATGGATAATAAAATTCTTTAAATTCTGGCACCTTAATTGGATCTCATCAGCAAGCCCAAAACTTAGAAAAGGAGGGGAAAAAAGAATTGTTCCCTGAAATGAGCAGGATAAGGGGACTTTCTCTGAAGATTTATGTCCCCAACACTCTGGGGTACTCATTCCTCTTCAGGGCTCAATGAGGCAGAAACTAAGCCTCGTGTTTCCTAAATAAGGAAACCAAGGCAGGCAGAAATGGCAAGTCCTGCCGGAGGCCTCACAGCTAGTATAAGTGGATATGGAAACCAAACAGGTCTGGCGCCCCTCTCCGCAGCACTGAAGATCAGGAAAGGTAAGCACCCGTGTTCCCCTTCCCTGACAGGGACACTGTCTGCTGACCACTTACTAGGAAGTCTTTTACTGCTTGCATTTTACTAGTTACTGTCTTAGCCTCAAGATAACTTTGGGGGGGGGTGGCTTGCAGCTTCCTCCTCCCTTGGATATGGAGTCTCAAGTCTATAGGCTAGCCTCAAACTCACTGCAATGCTGCTCTTGCCTCAGCTTCCCCAAGGTCTGAGATTCTAGGTGTGTGCCACTCCACACAGGTAACCATAGGTGTGTGCCACTCCTCACAGGTAACCTTAGGTGTGTGTCACTCCTCACAGGTAACCTTAGGTGTGTGCCACTCCTCACAGGTAAGCATGGCTTTTAAAGAACATTTTTTTATTAATTCAATCCTTTCTGCTATGGTTTCTTTGAACTCTTTTTTAATTTTAAATGATGCATATACACATGAGTGCAGCATCCTGAGGCCAGGAAGCATCAGGTTCCCTGCAGCGGGAGTTCCAGGCCAATGTGTGACACTCAAGTCCAGTGCTGGGAACTGAACCCGGGCACTTTGTAAGAGCAGAAGCTGCTCTTAACTCCTAAGCCTCTAAAGAGATTGTGCAGCATCTGGTGATTACCCCAAAGCTTCAAGTTTCACTTACAATTACTAAGAGAATTCAGATCAAAATGTAAACTCAAGCTCAGAAAGAAAACCAAGTGTTTGTTTTCTATCAAACGCCTACGGCATGTTTCCAACTCATACCCGCTGAAACAAGAGTAAACTGGCTCCTTAATTACAAAACAAATTTCCAAGCGTGGTTTATCTTTAAGCCAGACTCACAATGCTTCTCATCAAGAAATAATGCTGCAAGGTGAAGTCCTTGCTAGGCCAGAGAAGGTTAGCAGTCAAACTGTCAACTACGGGTTCATGTGAGCTCACAGGAAACTCTATGCAGTCCTTACAGATGGCCCATTTCTGTGCTGCCCAAAACGTGGGGGGAGTGGGGGTGGGGGGCTGAGGTCACAACAAAGACAGGACTAACAGGAATTCTTCAGTACACGGAAGACAGTGTTTAAACAGTAGAGGTCCCCCATGGTTGTGTTGTATTGTTTTTTTGTTTTGTTCGAGACAATCCTGGTAAGCTTCATACTCAATATTGTAGCCTAGGCAGGCTTTAAACTGGTGGCAGTCCTCATGTCCCAGCCTCTTGAGTGCTAAGATTAAGGCAAGCACCATCATACTCAGTCCATCCTTTTATACGGGCACATGTACATGTGTTGCACATGCACATGCAGCTCTTTGCCAACACACGTTTCAAAGCCTCCCATTAACTTTCTAGGTTAATGGGATATCAAAGCCTGAGATAATGAGGGGCACTTGCCCACGCACGACTTGGCACCTTTTCTAGCTCAGACTTGGCGACGGTGACAGAGTGGTGCTGGAGTACAAGAGGATGGACCTGGAACCCCAAAGGCCAGGATCATATGGCTTCAGGGTGCTCAGATGAGCGCTGGACAGTGGAAGGAATGCCCTCCATTGCCCCCATCAGCCGTGCATCTGCAGAGCAGGACACCTGAGGGCACAGAAGGGTTCTAGGAAAGCCCCTGGTGTGGGCTTCTCCCGGCCGGGCTAGTCCCTCTCATACCTGGTCTCAGTTTCCTGGTCTGTGAAGGAGAGCTGGTATGGGAGCAGAGCGTGCAGAGACAGTAATGAGAGGGTGCAGTGGGGATCACGGAGACTGACGCCCACCGACCTGCTGATTCCAGGTCTAAACAAATCCATTAATGTGCCCGAGACCTGTGGGGGTGACCGAAAGGTCACATACATGGGAAATGCTTCAGTCTGTCAGTACTGTTGGCAGACTGAAACTGCTTCATAAAAGGCAGGATGTCATTTCTGTGATTCAATGCTTTAAAATGAAATACATTAGAAAAGAGTCCCTCAGCCTGTGCCCTCTCCCTGTAGCTCAAGTCACCTGGCCTTTGGATGCTGCCCCCACTTCAGGGAAAGCATTCAGGGGACCAGACCTTGTGGGGTTACTACTGAGCGGCTGGTATGCTAATGTCAACTGGGCTCATAGAATATCAGACAGAGAGGCTTACTTAGTAGCCTAGCTCAACCAAAGAACTGCCTTGAACCACAGCCAGGCGGCCATCAAGGTAGCCAGCAACTTCACCTCTCCTCTGTTCTTGCCAAAGGAAACTGACAATAAGAAAATAAGAGATGTGACTGGACCATCCCTTCAAAAGGAAAAAAGGTCTTCCAAATGACTCTGTCACAAGCTCCGAAGCAGCCCATAGAAGTCTTAAATACCAGAGAAAAAAGGTTAGGCTCAAGTTGGCTGTGGTGAACAGCTGGTGTCCCCTCACAAACTTTCCAGACCGCACACTCCAAAAGAGCAGCCTCTCCACCCCTACTCTAGTGTCTGGAAAAGCTGTACTAGCTGACATCATGTCATATGCCCATCACCTGGTGCTACCTGTCGACCTACAAGAATATATCCCTAAGAAAGGAGTTCAACCCCTAGGACCGGCCTACGTGGTGGTAGCATTGAGAACCAACTCTGCTAGTGACCTCCATACACATGCAGTAGCACACCCACCACACACATACTATATAAATAGACAAAAATGTAATTTAAATTTTTTAAAGATATATGCTTTGTGAGCAGAACCTATTTATCCACTGCTGTATCCCAATGATGGCACACAGTAGGCACTTTATTTATTGGATAAATGACTAGATGAACACTGCACATAGAACCTAAATAAGCTATTTATTTATAGCCAGGCATTAATTAGTGGCTCACACCTTTAATCCCAGCACTTGGGAGGCAGAGACAGCCTGGTCTAAGTTCCAGGACAGCCAGGGCTACACAGAGAAATCCAAATCCTGTCTGGGGGAAAAAAAAAAAAAAAAAAAGCTACTTATGCCATCCTTAGAAAATTCTGAATAGACCCAGCTTGGGGACACACGCCTAAACAACCCCAGCACACAGGGAATACAGGCAAGAGAAGTCTCAACTACATAGCATGTAAGGAGCCTACTCTGTTCTAGAATAGAACAGGGAGGGGGAGGGAGGGAGGGGAGGGAGGAGGGAGGAGGGGATCTTAGAGCATGGGCTATGAGTACTGTTCAGCACATCATGGCTGCTATGATTAAGAGTGAATAGGAACTTAAGCCCGGGCCAACTCTAGAGAACCAGGTGAGGCAGAGAAAGACCATGCAGCACTGTTCCTGTGGAAATGTGCTCCTCTCAGGACACAGCAAAGGAAAGGCCCTCCCAGGAAAGGGAGGGCACCCCAGTGGGGGCAACATTCCAGAGCTCTATCCATAAACAAAACCTCCTCTCCAGACAGCTAGCTACCAGGGTCCACACAGAACCTGGGCCTTGGACCTGAGGCTCCGAGGAGTGGCCTGCTCCGAGCAGGGGAGGCCTGTGGCAAAGTGGAGCAGATGGCTAGAAAGCAGGACGCAAAGCTAACACTTGGCAGTTTCTATAAGATACTTTTTGAGACAGGGTCTTCTATAGCCCAGGTTAGCCTCAAACCAGCTATTTAGCTGAAGATGCCCTTGAACTCCTGATCCCTCTACCTCTACCTATCTACCGATGCTCAGATTATAGGTCTGTGCAACTACACCCAGATCACACTGTGCTGGGAACTGAACCCAGGGCTTCTCACTTGGCAGGCAAACACTCTACAGAGCTACATCCCAAGCCCAGCCCTGCCTCTCCTGCCTGCCGGTCCCGATTTTTGAGTCAAGGCCTGGCCAGGTAGCTCAGTCTGGCACAGTACTAGGTAGGTCATGTGCCCCCATCCCCAGCTACAACACATCTTACTCATTTTGGGTCTAGTATTCACAAGCCAAAGGCTGCAGCGTCTTTTTAACTTTAAGAGAAATAAGCATAGGAGAAACCCAAGAAGTTGGGGTAGAGTGGGTATCACTGCTTCAGACGCACACACTTAAAACCACCCTCTGACAAATACCTTCATGATGACCCTCGACAAGAACAGTGAGCCTAGGCTCCTGGGAGGGAGGAGAGGCCCACTTTCCAGAACCCTTCTGTAGACTACACAGCTCCCCAAATGAGACCTGACTAATGACCCGTGAGTACAATGCCTAATCAATGTTCTGTCCTCCCCTGGAAACTGTGATCTGCCAACAGACGACTGCCTTTCCAACATTCTCTCCCGCTTTCCTGTCTTACTTTAAATCAGTTGTTATAAACATCTACATACATGCCAAACTTGGCCTATGCATACATGGGGCACACATGTTCCAAAGGGGTCAGTATCCCCAAAGAAGCTATTTAAAAAAAAAAATACTTTGTGTGTGTCAAGGCACACATGTGTGATGTAAGCTCCAGGCTAATTCTCCTGTCACTGCCTCCTTTGATGCCACAGGGATGTTGGGACTGAGACTACAGATGTGAACCACCACATGCATCTTTTGACCTGGGTTCCAGAACTGAATTTGGGTAGTCTGAGCCATGCGACAGGTGCCTTTACCTGCTAAGCCGCCTTGTTCATATTCTTTAAGTGTACCTGCTATGGTTTGCATATGAACCAGTACCCCAAAGGGCTCGTGTGTTGAAGGCTTGGTTCCAAATGCAGCAGTTTAGAGGCGTGGCCTTGAGAGGTAACTGGGTCATGAGGGCTCAACGTTAACTAAGTAATTAAACCACCATGCCAGAAGTAAAGACGGACATCTATAATCCCGGCAGTGGGGAGGCTAAGACAGAAACACTGATTTTTGTGGTTAGCTTGGGCTACACAGTGAGTTCCAAGACAGCCTAGGATACAAATTGAGACCTGGTTGGTTAAAAAGGCTGATGGGATGGCTCAGTGGCTAAAAGCACTGGCTGTTCCAGAGGACCTGGGCTTCATTCCCAGTGCCAACATGTTAGCTCACAACTGTCTGCAACTCCACTTCTAATGGGACCTGATGCCTTCTTCAAAGGACTCTGTAGGCACCAGACACACATGTGACACACAGACATGCATGCAGACAGAACACCCATAAACATACAAAATAAATTTTAAATGAAAACAAAAGGCAAAAAGTAGAGACTACCCAGAGGAAATAGATCACTGAAGGAGTGCTTTGACCTGGACAAGAGCGCATATACTCTCTCCCAAACCACACCCTAACCCCCCACACACATCCTACATCACACACCCAGCACCTCCCCGACCCTGTCAGCCCCCATCACCACCATCCCCTGCATCCCAGCCTCTGTCAAGTGAGCAGCTCTTGGCTCTGCCTTCTGCACAAAGCAAGGGAGCCACCTTGGAATGAAACTCTGAAACTGTGGGCAAAAATAACCATTCTCACCTTGAGCTTTCTCCCCTGGGTATTTTGTCACAGTGACTAACATAGCATGAAAACTCTAAGCTGAGTTATTTCAGGAAACCCAGTGTTCTCAGAGCTGCCCCCAGTGAATAAGGTTCCTAGCAAGTTTGTCTGGAATCCAAAACTTTTCTCAGGAAAACCACTAAGAAGCCAGGCCAGCAGCTCATACACCATCTTTTTGTGGGTACAGAGCTCTCATGTTTTTGGGGTGTCCAACACAAGGACCTTCCAGCTTCAGCCCCTGAGGCCAAGACAGCAGGCATGCAGGCAAGGTCTTCACTGGGGATTCTGATCTTGGGTTTGCTTTGCACTCATAAACAGGCGACACTCCCTTCCTGCAGGCTGTGGTAGTTCATGAAGAGCTTTTCCCCTGCCCCTGGGCTATACTGTTTTATCCAGCTTCCCATGAAAGGTGGAATTAATGTTGAATCTTCCACCCTTCAGCCACCACTCAAGATGCAAGGCCCATCTCCACGGAAGCTCCCTCCCAGGGAGGCTCTCCTGCCAGTTAGCAGCTCTATGTGGAGAGGTAACCCCTTCCTCAGTGTTCTCAGGACCCGCAGCACACCAGGTCTGGAGGCTCAGTGCTTCTCACCCTTTCTAATGCTGTGACCCTTTCTCTGCTCATGCTGTGCTGACCCCGACATAAAATCAGTCTCACTGCTACTTCATAACTGTAATTCTGCTGTTGTTATGAACCATAGTGTAAATATCTACTACTCAGGACATCTAATGTGCAACCCCTGGGAAGTGGTCACTCAACACGACTCGGAAGGGTTTGAGAGCCGCATGTTGAGAACCACTGTCTTAGAGTTTAACAGAGTTAACATCCTTTGAAAAGCAGGTGTATCTTCCCTTCCGGATTTTTTTTTTTTAAGATTTATTTATTTATTATATATGAGTACACTGTAGCTGTCTTCAAACACACCAGAAGAGGGCATCAGATCCCATTTCAGATGGTTGTGAGCCACCATGGGTTGCTGGGAATTGAACTCGGGACCTCTGGAAGAGCAGTCAGTGCTCTTAACCGCTGAGCCATCTCTCAGCCCCTCTCTTCCAAGATTTAATTCTACTTTTTATTTTTGTCTTGATGAGTTTTTACTCTCTGCTTTTTCAAAGATGACAATTTAAGTATCCAACAACTTAGGAGGCAGAGGCAGAAAATCACTGCAAGTTCAAGGCCAGCTTCAAGCAAGCTCCTGTCTCAAAAGAAGAAAAAGGTAGCCATCGTACGAATCACATGACTGCTCTGCTTCCCCCAGCCCTAGCTGGGCTACTGTTATCACCCCCATTTTCTACAAACCTCAGAAGAAAACGCCAGGTGGCTCTAAGACCTCACTTTCAGTACAAGTCTACCCATCTTCCCCTCACACAGGCAGCAGTTCGGGGACTGACTTCTTCCCAAAGTGGCTAAAGGTAAAAGAAGTGGGCGCTGAAAACAAGAGTGCCGGCGACATTCTCCTGGCAGACAACCTTCTGTCACTTTTCCTAGCCCAAAAGGTACCATTCTATTGGGAAAATAGTCCATTTTAGAAAAAGATACTTTTATACTATTATTTCCAAGATGACTGGATGTACAAAAGGAGAAATTACAATCTGCTGAGAAAATTGCAAAATAGTTTCTAACTCTATTTGCTATAATTTGACAATTCCCTTAAAAGTCTACAAAATGAATGATTCTGAGCTATCTCAAACTCACTGTCCTAACTGGAATCTATTTAGGTGAAGAGTTAGCTCCCCTTCGCGTCACACAAAGGCACAGGGTGCAGACACCCGTCCTAGTAAAGCACAGAGCAGTGTGCCTGTGAAGTCTTAGTCACCAAGTAGAGGTCAGCCTCAGGACACCTTCAGTATCTACTACAGGTTCTGTAAAATGGAGACCGACACACGCTGATACAGACAGAGAAGTGATGGCGACCCGACCCGCCTGCTGGTGGTCAGTCACAGAGAACAGAGCTACTGCTCTAGTTGGTTTTCTCTGCCATGTTTTTGTTTTCCACCTATCACTGCTTTCTTACAAATCCCAGGGCAGGGTGACATGTGCCTATAGTCACTGCGGCTCACAAGGCTGAAATGGGACAGTGTCTTGGTTCCAGAAGTTCTACACTGGAAGAAACTGCTGAGAGTGGAAGGGCGGGGGCGGGCTGGAGAGATGGCTCAGCAGCTAGAAGTGATCGCTGTTCTTGCAGAGGACCCAGGTTCAATGCCCAGCACCCACATGGCAGTTTACAACTGCCCATAACTTCCCTTCTAGGGGAACCGGCACCCAATTCTGGTCTTTGTGGGCCAGACAGGGATGCAATACATATGTGTACATTCAGGTAAAACATTCATACACATAATAAACCTTTTAAAGGAGAGGGAAAGAGAGAAAAATAAAACAAACACAGACAGAGAGCACTAGGTAGTTCACTATTCTGTGGTCACAGGACACAGCCTAACCATTTGACCTGCATATTCTGGTAGCCTCTCATTACAGTAAGTTTGTGCTGTAGGAATGTAAGCTGACTGGATGAGAGGGAAGGAAGGCATCAAACCAAGGAAGGCCGGCTGAAGACTTAGAACGCAGCAGGAAGTCATCCACACCTGGACAATTACGGCCCAAGCTCTGACTCCCTCTGTAGTTAAAATCCACAGGCTGACTCTTCATTAATTTTAGATGACTCTCATGGTAGGTTTTCTGTAATTACCAACAGCTTGCATTGCCAGCTCATGAGGTGGCTCTGTCACTGACGAGATCCGGTTTCTTAACCGATGCCTCCCAGGTATTATGCCCACCTTTGGGTGCAGGCGTGTACCTCCACCAGGCTAAGGCTCCTCGGAAGTAGTAAGAAAACATTTTTCTCCTTTTAAAAGCCAGGTTTCGACTCCCCAGAGCCCTTTGGGGGGCGGGGGTTGTAAATGGCAAAAGCAGATGACCTGGGGATGAAGGAGGCTAGTTTGGATGGCAGGGTTTGCTGCGACATTGCCACCTACTATAGCTTTAGCTCGTATGATGCCCTAGAACAATGGTCTTTCCGACAGGAAGAGTTTCTGTACAGCCTCTGGCAACACGGGGAAGGCGGAGGGAGAGTAGGGCTCAAGCAAAGGCTCTCGGGCAGAGCTCGCCATCAGCACAGCTGCAAAGGATGAGACCTAGGCCAGGGGCTGCCACAGGGGTGAGGACTAGGGGCAGGAAGGGCAAACTGAAGCCCCAGGGTATCTCAGGGAGGAGCAGGAGCCACTGGCCAGAGCCACACCATGGAGGATCAGGCTTCCTGGCCCTCCTGGACTGAGGCAAGAATTACTACCCCTAACAGAAAAGCAGTGCACACCGTGAGTTAGAAAGAAGATGAACAGAAGAACAGAGAGGAGAAAGAATGAGAGAGGCCCCTGAGAAACATGAAGAGAAGCCCTGTGCGAGGGACAACCAGGCTCCTGTCAAAAGAAAAGAAACTAAGGAAACCAGAGTGAGAAAATACACTGCAAGCCAGAGGAGCTGGGGGTGGGGGTGGGGGAGGTTTCACATGACACTTTCTCCACAAAGCCTTTAAGAATCTGAGCTACAGGGGGCCAGCAGCCAGGAGAGAGACATTTTGATGTGTGAGGCCAACCTGGGATGAAGCTCGGGGACAGGTGCACCCAGTCCGCCCCTGCTGGGAGCTGGTCACTCCAGTCTCACTTTCGAGCTGAGAACATGAGATCTCAGAGCTGGTGTTGCTCAAGTGAGAGCTGTATGAAAACTTGATAAACATTAAAGACATCCCCCAATGTGCGTGTGCACACACAGTCATCGACTCCGGAATCATCGACAGACTCCCCTTCTCCTCTGAGGTTAAAACACCCATGTGCCTAGCTAGTGCACACCTTTACTCTTGGCACGTGGGAGACAGAGGCAGGTGAATCTGTTAATTCAAGGCCAGCCTTGTCTACATAGTGAATTCCAGGACAGCCAGGGCTATATAGTGTCCATCCATCCCACCCTCGAAAAAACCACTTGATGAATTTATTACTTTTTTTTTTTTTTTTTTTTTTGCAGTTGTTTGTTTGAGACAGAGCTCACTGTGTGGCCCTGGTTGGCCTGGAACTCATGTAGACCAGGCTGGCCTTCAGCCCAATTCTGCCTCCTAAGTCATCACACATTTTGGCTAAAATAGGTAAGTGGAGCTTTGATGGTATCCTTTTAGGTTCTGTAGCACTAGAAGTTTGGCCAAGGCACCCAGTGCCTCCACTGGGTGAGCGTGCTTCCCCATCCAGGAAGAAGACATCCACTGTTTCACCAAGCCCAGATGGAAAAGCAGCTGATTACCTATCAGATATAAAAGATATAACGAAAATATTGAAAAGCAAATTGATAATCTGAAACATGCATAAGTATTTTCCTAAATTTAAAAAGAGAGGGAAAGAGAAAACGGAGGAAAACCGCTGTACTGATTTACAAGCTATTAGTTTGGGAGAAAATAATCTAATTAACCATTTTATAATTAAGACCTTATCAGGCTTAGAGCTATCCCAGGTATTGAAAAACTTGCTCTAAGATTCTTCAAAGGCAGAGGCAGGAGGACCTCAAGTTCAAGGCCTTTCCAGGACACACGACTGCAGAAGTCCCCAGAAGACTAGAGCTGCTGCTGTGGCCACGCCCTCAGGGTGCCCAGTCAGTTCCTCAGCATAGCCACTATCTGTGTGAGCTGTCATCTGTCAGTCCTCGTGTGACTGCTGGATAAACAGCCCGCTTAACTCAGGGCCGGATAATCTGTTCTAAGCCCTTTAACAAGTCTCAAAGAACCGGTCTGAAGTCACACCAGTAACTACATATTAGATGATTTCACTTTTCTTTCTTTCTTTTTAGGGGTTGGAGGAGGAGGAGAATATAGGGATTTACTATGTAGCCTAGTCTGGTAACCGGCCTCAAACTCACCGTAATCCTGCTTCAGTCTTTCTAGTCTCTGTAATGCTGAGATTACAGTCATAACCCATTAAGGCTAGAACCAGTTTCTGGTTCCTTGCACATCTGTCAGAATGCTTCTGTCCCTCTTGGAAGAGGCTGACACTGCCCTGAGAGGCAAGAGTAAAGACTCAAGGCCTGGCCTCAGGTACCTGTTAGCTGGCTGCAGACTACTTTAAGACTAAGAAATGGAAGCTTCTGGTTCCTTCTTTGTATAAATGAGCTCCTAAAACAGGAACGAGACACTAAAGATAACCATGTCTCCTTAGTTTGCCACAACAACACCCATCTCACCCAGCCTTACCGATCCATAAGGTGCCTGCTGTGTTCACTCACCAGTGGAGTGCAGGCTGGAGCACCCCACGATAGCACCGAGGGAGGAAGCCCACGGTGAGAGGCTGCAGACCCAGAAGAAGCTGCAGCCAATGTCAACTGCAGATACCATATGCTTACAGGCCACGGCAGCTAGGTTCAGAAATAGTTAAAACTGCAAACTCTCTAGTATTCCACCAAAGCTATAGATCAAAACAGAAAAAGTTCAGAAATGTGTTTTCAAGAGAAACACTCTAGGATCATAAACTCACTCGGGCAATCCTTTGGAGGGGCCTCTTGACCATCACCTCAGGAAATTCTCAGCCCTGGACTTACAACGCTTGCGGCCAAAACACCTCTGCTGCCTAGTGCAGAAGCTGTGTGATGTGTCTTTTTTCTTCTCTGGGATTTTTGGGACCACAAATCAGATCTCCCGAAATAAAATTCACTTCAGGCTATTAAGCCTCCTAGGAACACGCTCTCCATCACAGTCAAGCCTTGAGACAAAAGCCAAGTTGAACAAATGAGTTTGGTCTCTGGCTCAGAGCATGATCAATAGTCATTTCTGCTGGGACTTTTAGCTTTAAAAAAAAAATTAATGTTCCTGCTTTACTATTAACCTTCCCATCAGGATCGAACACCACTCACCCTTTCCCTGTAGGCTTCCGTCTACCCTGGGAAATTAAAACAAAAGCAGCTCCTTTGCCCTGGGCTCTCCACTGCCCTGACTTGTTTTCCACCTCCACAGTGCACTCGCTCACGCCTCTCACAGGTCACCTCTGACCTGCACTGGGGCAGTGCTAGACTCCCCCTGAGGACAGCGCCTCCCAGCTCACACAGCAGCTGCTGGAGTTTCTGAACTCTGGACAGCACGAGGTAGATGGAAGCCCAGAGGACCCTTCAAAATAGTCAGTGATGGGTGAGAACTGATCAACTCTCCTGTCTGCCTGGGGCGAGCCAATGGATGTGGGGGGACGGGCAGCTGGGTCTGAGGGTCACCTGGATCAGGCGCAACGGTACAATGCAGTGCATGCTCACGTGTACTCGGTCCTGCATTCAATCCCTGGTACACTCCCCCGACGTGGCTCACTATTGTGGAATGATATCCAAGAAGTCATCCCGAACAAGCCTCTGGACACTGGGGACACCAGGGAGGTTCTTGGCTCCAGAAGGGAAGCGTTCCCACCATTTTAACTCTAAGGAAACAGTAACTCTAAGGACAAGGAAAGACTCAGCGGGCGACTTTAGGGGTAGAGCCGGCCTGCATGAACTGCATGAACGTTCACTCCTGCTGACACCTCAGCTGGCCCTCAGGACAGCTTTTATCTCGGCCATTGTCAACTGGCTTTTTCCAATGTAGTGCCATTAAGTGCAATATGAACACAGGCTCACGTGCACTTCTGGCCGTTCTGGCACCATTAAGCACAGAGTCTCTCTCTCTCCCTCCCTCTCTCCTCCCTCCCTAATCTCCATGAGGAATCCCCATATGCTCTACCTTACACAAACATCTGTGTGCTTAATTACACCTGCCAGAGGGCCTGCTTTAAAGGCTGCCTGTTGCTGCCTAGGTCTGACGGACCAGCCTCACTCGGGTATCAACTGCTCTCCGACCCTTTGCTTTCCAGCGAACTCAAGTGCTCTTTGCTGTTTCTATCATCAGCCCCTACAGCCTGAATCCTACAGAGGGGTTCTGTGGGGGCCATACGACCCCTCCTTGGCTCCGCCTCCCCTGCTAACTCCCAATCCCCGTTCTTTGCACTGCAGGGTTTCCAGTGCAAAGTAGCCTTGCTCAACTCTTGCTCTGTGAGCTGCTCGACCTCAGACATAAGTTTGTAGACACTTGAGCCCTTCTCTCGGTGTCATCTTCCACTTAAAGGTTCTTTCCTGGTCACCACCGTCACACCAAGATACACAAGTCTCCCAGGCCCCGTTTTTATCTGTGTCTACACTTTTCCTCTATACTCTTCTGTGTCCTTCAAATCCTCAGCTGGAGGCCATCTTAACCAGACTTGCAAGTCTCGCAGAAAACACAGGTTGTGATCTTCATGATGCTGCCTCTCTTGGGCCAAGGGATAGAGCTCAGAGGTACCACTGCTTAGCATCCACAGAGCCCTGGGTCAAGCCCCTTGTTCTGGTTTCATTTCTGTTGCTGTGACAAAATACCCTGACTAAAAGCAACTTGGGAAGAGAACTTGGCTTGCAATTTCACATCGCCACCCCACTGAGTATAGTCAATTGATGTCAGGTCTGCTTCCTGTTCCACACAGCATTACCTCCGACTATGGAACTCAATTCCCAGCCACAGTGGAGCAGGAATCATGCAGGATGCGGCTCGCTGACCGGCAGGCAGACATACACTCAACTTGAGCTCTCCTCAACAGCTCAAGACCACTGCCTGTGTGCTGGGCCCATCCTAGCCAATTAACAACCGAGACAGCTACAGCTCCCCACACGCGTGCCACAGAACATCCCAATCTAGACAGTTCTCACACTCAGATTCTCTTAGACATTTCTAGCTAGTGTCAAGTTGACAAAGCTGACTAAACCACTCAGTTACCCTCCCAACCCCACACAAGGAGACCACCTCTTCTCTGGTACCTGAGGCCCTGATCTAGAGAGAGTCCCTTTCTTCCACACAGATATCTAGGGAAACATCAGTGGTAACTCACACCAACTTCCTCTCTTAAATCACAAAGCCCTAGATGGAATTGACCCACCATTTGACCCCATGTACTTCAGTCTCCTACTCAAAACTTCAAAGTGTGGGAAAGGTCAAAGTTTATTCTGTTTCCCTGGTGTGTGGCAGTGGGGCTGTGGGCACTGCTGGGCACTCCCCAGTTCACGTGGAAGTGGTCTGAGGAAGAAGGAAAGTCTGCCAAGATGCACTGGCAGGTCTCCACTCAGCTACACCTTCTCTTCACCAGGGGCACCCAGGGCAGAAAGTCTCTTGCCCCCAGCGTGCAGCCTTCCTGTGGTGTCCTGGAGCCCTCTTTAGTGCCCTCCTGGCACAATGTTTTAGCAGTTCCAGTGGCTACAAGCAGATATGCCCTAAACAGGTTTTCCTCAACTGACAAAGCAAGCGAGAGAGAGAGGAGAGACAAACGTGAGCAGCCAAGTCTCTGTGGAGGAGATCCTGCATCCCCACCACAGGCCACACAAGCAAGTCACACACCTGGAGGCCGACTGCAGGCACAATGAACAGGGACAGATGCCGCCAGAGGCTAAGAACAGGCAGCCTGTTCCGACAAGGGTCCACCCTCCAATCCAATCCTTGTAACGGAGCAGAGCAATGTCTCTTAAGTCTGGAACGAGGAAACAGAGCTTCCTCCAAACCTACCCTGTAGCTCCCCAAATGGATTACTTCAGACTCCCCTGCCTCTCCCATCTCCTGCTCTCTGCCCTAATATTGCTCAAGCTCTCGATGAGCCCCAGTGTTACAGAGCGTTCCTCACGCTCAGCTTCCCCGTACTTCCTGGTGTGCCAGTCACTCATCAGATGTTAGGAGCCCGGACAACAGCAGAGACTGTGCTGGGTCCTAGGCACACAAGAGGAGAGCAATCAACGAGGTCTCTGCCCTCCCGGCAAGGAGGGGAAAGCGGCTGCTTATTAAAGAATCTGGAATAACAACCTGTGACAATCACTATGAAAAAGGTAAGAACAGAGAGAGGGAAGTGAGCGAGGTGTTAGGTTCCCGAGGCCACTCAGTTCCTGAACGTCCAGGGCTGGAAAAATAGCAGCACCTAATACACCAGGAGCCAGGAGCCCGGCTGAAGAGGGCAGAGGGCAAATCACAGGCCAGAATGTAATCTTACCTAGTCTTTCACGGGCTGCACAGACATCACAGAATCCTGTCAGGATAGCTACTTTTTTGGGGGTTTTTTGGGTTTTTTTTTCCAAGACAGGGTCTCTCTGTGTGGCCCTGACTGTTCTGCAACTTGCTCTGTAGACCAGGCTGGCCTCAGACTCAGAGATGTGACTGCTTCTGTCTCCTGAGGGCTGGGATTAAAAGCGTGTGCCACCAACCAGAGGGTGTTTTTTACATTTTTTATCTAATAAATAATAAATAATAGGACTTATTACATTTGTATCTATTTATTGTGTGGAGGTGGTCAGAGGACAACTTGGGGGAACTGGCTCCTTTCCTTCCACCATGTCTGAGGCCCAGGGTCAGGTCACCAGACTTGGTGACCTGCTGAGCTATCCCATGGCATAAGTGGTTTTAAGAGACTATTCTGCTGTATTAGTAAGCAGCCTGGAAAGGAGTGAGCAGGGGAGGGAGGGAGGCAGTCAGTGCAGAGCCCAAGAGATGCCATCAACAGCACACAGCAAGGGAGTGGCAAAGAAAGGGCAGACAGGAAAGAGCCCAGCTTGTGTCACCATGAGGAGAAATGTCAATGGCCGCTGTGCCAACCCTGCGGCTCATTAGTGCACCCCCTTAGCACCTGCTTTTCAGAATTTTACATAATGCCAGTCTCCCAGTCACTGAAACCACCATTCTGTTAAATGTTTACCAACCAACCATCTTACTATGCCCTGGGGATAAAAAACTCCAGATGTCCTGTGTCCTCCGGGTCACCTCCCAGCCCCTGGGTGTTGCCTTGGAACAGCCTCCTCTCTAAGTCCTTAGAGTAGTGTACAAAGCTCCCAGGGCTGGGGCCACCCTGCCTTCCGAGGCCTTCCAAAGCCCCCAAAGCTTTCCCCAGCCTCCCTACCTCCCAGTGCACAGCAAACAAGCAGCTCGGGGGTTCGGGGAACCTAGGTTCAAGTACAACTGTTCTGAGTGTTCGAGCCAGCACTAGACCCTAACCCCACATGGCTGTTGTCCCTTCTATCAAAGGACTGAGCTCGGGAGACACACATAATGTGTATGTTTGCACTTGTCACTTGGTTGTGCTGGAAGCTGGAGCAATGGCTCAGTCGTTAAAGGCTGGGCTCCCAAGCAAAAATAACAATTAGTTGAGCTGGGTGCTAACTGGTGGCTCGGGCTTAGGTTTCTCTATGGTATTGAGGATTGAACTCTCGTCCCTACACAAGCACCTACCTCTGAGCCATATTTCCTGCTGAGCCTGGGTCTTGCCCTGTCTAATATGACCATGTGGAACTATCTCAACTAACAGTTTAAAGTTTTATAAACTGGAGCTTCAGTTCACACCTTCCGAATGGTGGGTGACAACCATTGGACAGCCCAGGTCTAGAACACTCCTTACCTTACAGGAAGACCTGTTGGACAGTGGCCCACAGGGGCACCGCTATAGAGCTATTTGCATAACCAATTTGAATTGTCCCTTTAAAAGCAAAAGCAAAAACAAAAACTAAAGTTTATCACATAGAACTCAATATGTGGGCCAGGGTGTCCTCAAGCTCATAGAGATCCCTCTCTCTCTGCCTCCTTGCACACACCCATCTACTCTCTCTCTCTATTTTTCATTTAAGTTTCATTTATTTTATTTTATTTATTTATGTGTGTGTTTTTTGCATGTATGTGCATATATGTGCACATGTGTATGCCCGGTATTGCCAGATGCCAGAAGAGGATTTTGAGTTCTCTGGAAGTGAAGTTACAAGCAGTTGTAAGCCATCATGGGGGTGCCGGGAACCGAACCCAGGTCCCAGGAACCAACAGCTGCTGCCCTTAACCACTGAGCCATCCCTCCAGCCCTTTCCATCTCATCACAGCCAAGACTGTAAAGATTTCCAAGAAGTTCCCATTTTGGATTAGGACTTTCAACACCAAGCATGTAGACGTTTCTTCTCTTTGATCACACCTAGCACATGGGTTTTTAGTTCAGGGATAAGCATGCAGTGGATCTTTGGAAAATCCACCAATACGTTCTCGCAAGAACCATGTGAGAAGGAGTTGAGCAAAATTCAGCAAGTGTGACTGATAGGCAGCGCACGCCTCCAGTCCCAGCACCTGGGAGGCAAGGCAGGAGGATCAGGAGTTCATACCTTGTCCAGATATAAAAAGAATTCAAGGGCAGCCTGTGATGCTCAAGACCCTGTTTCAAAAGGTGGAAAAAGTTGCTAATTTGTGAAACTGCATGATGAATACACGGGTTCCATCATATCATCTTTTACTCAGTGTATTTAATTCTTTCTAAGCTAAAAGACTTTAAAAACAAATTCACTGATATACGAATTGGCCATAGTTAACACTTTCTAGGAAACCATAAACTATCATATGGTCGGGTTTGCACCATTTCATTACTGACCCATACCAAGTAAAGAACGGAAGCAGTGGGCCTTCATGATCCCAGAGTACAGCTGTCCCTGTGGATGCCAAAATACTCTAGCAGGCTGGGCGATGGTGGCCATGCCTTTCACGCCAGCACCTAGGAGGCAGAGAGGCAGGCTGATCTCCCAGTTGGAGGCCAGCCTGGTCTAAATAGTGATATTTCAAGACAGCCAGGGCTACGCAGAGAAACTTTATCTGGGGAAAAAAGAAAAAAAAAACAAAAACAAGAACACCAAAACCTGTTAGAGACGGGGATCAGTAAAACGCTACACACACAGCAGTATCTGATCACCTGATAATAAGGCCGCTGGCTTTGATGCCTCAGAGGAAAAACAAACAAACAAACAACTTCCCATGTCCAAATTCTAAAGCAGACACTAGGCCTGAAGGCTCAGGGACAACAGGGCTTGCTGCTCAGTTTGGTGACCCTGGTTCCAGGACCACTTGCTGGGAAAGGAGAAGCAACTCCCAACAGTTGTCTTCTGACCGCCACAGGTGAGCTTTGGGGAACACACAGAGCATGTTGCACACGCATGCAAATTAATAAATGTAACTTAATTTTTTTTTAATCAGACAATAGCAAAACTTCCAGTCCAGCTCGCCACACACTGAGCACTGGGCCTCCTGCAGGCAGGGCTGGCTCTCTCCAGGAGCAGGGGCATTGCAGAAGGCCACGAGAGCAGCCTGAGAAAGCCTCTGAAGACCTGCACAGCAGCCAGCCACTTTGTACCTGAGGCCTGTCTGGGTCAGGTTTCCCGCTGCTGAGTCAGCAAACCCTTATTCTCTTCCAGTTCAAGCCAGGAACAGCCCTCAGGGTTTACTCAATCCTAAGAGCACAGGAGGGAGGCCCACAAGGTTAAGAAACTTCCCAAGGCCTCCCAAGCACTGTCTGGCTCCTGAGGGCCAAGCCAGGGTCATAGGCAGGCTGCACTGTCTGTTTATGTCTCTACCCCTGCCCACCTCTCACTGTCTCTCCTGCGAGACTCTTCTCTTTCCCAGTTCCCTTCCAAGCGATTTCACACTCACTACCGTTTTGTATGAACAGTACGTACGTAGGGCACATCTGGTTTGTCTATTGTCTAGACCACCTACGGTGCGGTGGACAGGGGGGCACCCCGTCTGTTTTACTCCCCATCAGATTGCCAGTGCCAAGTACAGTGCTTGAGACCGGGGAAAATTCAAATGCTTGGTAGCTGACAACCACTGTTCAGTCAGTCCTTTCAAGAGGTATGTCTTAAATTCTCTATTTTAAACCCAAAATAAGAAGTACTAACAGTTTTAGGACTACTGCTTAAGAGACAGCACTGGGTGTGAGAGAGGACTAAGACATGGACAAGAGAGTGAGCTTAGGCAAACTTTACACAGCACAGGAAGAAACCAGGCTCTTACAAAACGCATACTCTGATTCCGACTGGCTGGTCATGGATAGACAGCAGTGTTTGATCTCGAATCCTAAGTAAGCTTAGGACTGGAGCCGCTCCTCGCCCCCATGCCATTCCCAACTGTGAAAATAAGCTGTGGAGGTGCCCACCGTCTCCGTTCAATAATCTCCTCAGGAGAAAGCCCTTAGAACCAACGTTCCAGGCAAATCCAACAGACAAAGGTTACTTCAAAGCCCACCTGGGTCTCCCATCCTGTGAGACTGCTTAGGAGAGGTCAAGTTCATCTTTCAATAGTCCCATTCATGCCCACTTATGCTCACAGTGACCTGTCAACGGCTTTGTTCACCAAAGGAAAACCCTCCCTTTCAAGGACTTAACTCCCCTGCAACTCCTGTAGGAGTTATTCTTTAGGCTTAACCGAGTTACCCCATTGAAGGGGCAAAGTCTTTCCAGCTGTGACCTCAGAGCAGAGGACTCTCTCCTTTCAACCTGGGTCAGATCCCAGAGCTCGTGGCTTGAAAGGGTTCCAGAGTGTGTGAAACACTCATGACCATACCACAGAATTCATGCTGGGGGCAGCAGAAGGCTGAGCTCTGACCCTGCTCTGACCTTGTCCTGCGAACCTGGCTTCATTCTTTAACCTCTCTGAACTTCAGCCTTATCATCTTAAAATAAGATTCACTGCCAGGTGTGGTGGTCACACCCTTAATCCCAGAACTACCGAGGCAGGGGGAGCACTCTGAGTTCAAGGATAGCCTGCTCTGGGGGCTGGAGAGATGGCACAATGGTTAAGAGCACTGACTGACCTCTGGGTCCTGGGTTCAAATCCCAGCAACCACATGATGGCTCACAACCATCTGTAATGAGATCTGATGCCCTCTTCTGGTGTGTCTGAAGACAGCTACAGTGTACTTATATATAATAAATAAATAAATCTTAAAAAAAAAAAAAAAAGATAGCCTGATCTACATAGCAAATTCCAGGACAGCCAGGACTACATAAAGAAACCCTGTCTCAGGATAGAGAGATGGCTTAAGATGGCTTAGGTTAAGAGCACTGGCTGCTCTTCTAATAGTCCTGAGTTCAAATCCCAGCAACCACATGGTGGCTCACAACCATCTGAAATAAAATCTGGTGCCCTCTTCCAACCTGAAGGCATACATGTAAGCAGAACACTGTATATATAATAAATTTTTAAAAAAGAAAGAAGGAAAGAAAGAAACCCTGTCTCATGGTCCCTACCAAAAAAAAATCAGAATTTTCTGAAGTTTGAACTTGGATAAGTTTAGAGCCCAGCACACAGCAATTCCATAAATAATAACCAGGCTAGTATTATGGGTGGTTAATTGTTTTCTATTTTTCTTGCTGAGACCGGGTCTCACTATGGAACCTTGGCTATACTGGAACTCGCTATGTAGACCAGGCTGTCCTCAAACTCACAAGACGTCTGCCGGCCTCTGTTTCCCAAGTGCTGTTTTCTACTTTTCAAAACATTGTCACAAACATCAAGTAAGTCTTGAATGAAACTCTCAAATGATAGGACGAGCCTGTAACCCCAGCTACTCTAGAAACAAAAGCAAAATCAAGGCCAGATTGGGCCGAAATACAAAACCTTGTCTCCAGAACAATAAAAAGGCCTGACTAAAGTAATTTCCTTTCTGCCACTGAGAACCTCAGATCCTTTGGGTTCGGAGGCTCAGATACTCTTGAGACTGTACTGGGGGTGGAGGCAAGGGGACACATAAGTCCTTGGGATGGAGGGTTAGCATGTGGTACACAGGCATACATCAGGCAAGACACTTACACACATAAAATAATAAAACGAATTTTTAAAAAAGAAAGTCCTCAATTTGTAAGAGACGGAGGGTCCGAGGTGCAAAGGAACCCAGGGATCACAGGTGACATCATCAGACCTACCAGGCCTCGAGATGAGCCACTCAAGACCGTCTCCACGCTCCTGCCTTCTAGCCTCCCTCTCACACTCATTTCATGTTAGACCTTCAGGCGCTGTAAGGAGTTTCAAAAGGAACAACATGCAACCTGGAATATTACCTTGAATCACCTTAGAATGCACATGTAAGAGTGTATCAGTACGGGGTTCCAGTCTCTTTAAATCAATCTTTATTTTTAACTGGAGAATTTAAAGGTGACGAAAAAAAAAAAAAAAACTTAGTGGACAGCCAGGACAAAGAGAGCTGACTGCCCATGGCTCATTAGTTCCTCCAGTTAATGCTTCTCTTGGGGACAGCAGTCAGCTAAAAGACAGTAGTACTCCAGGCAAACTGGACACCGTTCCTCCAGCCCAGGATCCCAGTCCGTGGATTCGTGGATTATCACCAGGGCTCTGAGTGCCAAGGCTTACCGGATGCTCAAGGTAACTGTTCTCTCTGTTGTTTGACAGCATCAAGTGGTATGGGGGTTCACTGTATGTCAAGCCTCAGTGACCTCATTTAACCTCCCTCAATGACCTCATTAACCCTCCTCGTAACTACCTGTAACTAATCCACTACCACTGTCCATCTAAGCTAAGACCACTGACTCTAAGACACGCGGATATTTTACACACCTAAAAGCATCTCGTGCCAGGGTAAGGCTCTGTAAGCCTCAACTGTTGCTATGAACACTAAGATGATATAGGCTTCACTGTCTCGGTGTTGCCACCGCCATGAAGGCTGTCTCGACAGGTGATGAGACTGAGGTACACAAAGACAGCAATTTCCCCAAGGTCACAGAGCTGATGAGCAGGCACACTGGGATGTAGTCCCAGAAAGCTGGATCACCTCTCCCCCAGGGTTCTTAAGGATCTAAGGGGGCCCCCACATTTCCACCAGGCGGAGGCCGGACCCCAGATGCTGACTGTTCACCAACACAGCAGAACAGTTCATCAGCCGGAGTCAAGCCTGACCTGTCATACAGACGCTGCTCTAGGTCAGCTCTCACACACTGCACTTGGCTCCAGGAAAAGCCGTGTGGTACAATGGGAAAAGCACATCTTAGGATAGAACAGTCAGGAGGCTGGAGGTCCAGCTCTGGGTCCAGTGAGCTTGTCATCCTGGTTAAGTCACGGAACAATCCTGAGCCCCTTTCCTCCACCATAAGAACAGGTTATGATCCTCCCTGGGAGGCCGGTCTATGCACAAAGGATGGGGTGCGGGGTGTGGCAGAGCTATGACTTGAAAATCCACGTTTATTTGGTGGTGGCCCACACCTTTCATCCCACCGCTTGGGAGGCTGGGGCAGGTGGATTTCTGAGTCGAAGGCCAGCCTGGTCTACAGAGAGAGTTCTAGGACAGTCAGGGCTACACACAGAGAGAAACCCTGCCTCCAAAAATGAAAACAAAAGAAAACCCCACCTTTTCAGTTCCAGTCAGCTTATGGTTTGGGATACCATCAAAGAACCCAACACCCCTGTAACCTCGACAATCCCTAAGTGGGACCCTTGGGAGATATTAAGGGTCAAACAAGAGAGAGAATTCCAAGAGGGAAAAAAAGGAAAGGGAAGTAAAGAAAGAAAAACTAGAGGCATGGAGAAGACAAAGGCAGCATTCTGTAATGGTCTTCCTAACTTGTGAATTAATGAACACATAAGAAAAAGGGAAAGATGCCTAACATCCAGGCACCGCCAACAAACATAAAGATGAGTATAATTTTGTATTGAACCTGACACAGAAACTGGTCTTTGAAGATTCAGTTTGCTATCAAAGTAATCTGGGGTAGAAAGATTTCTCCCTTTCTGTTTTTACTAAGTAACATTCTATATGTTTCTCTCTTCTTACTTCAAGAGCCTCAGAGAACGAGAGCTTTTGACTTTGATGGGACTCCCTCCTCCCTCCCCCTCTACCACATCCGCAGGGTCTGGCGGAGTCTAGCACATCACAGACCCTAAATAAAAAGTTATCAAATGAATATTTTTGACTCTAGGCAATGCCTCTGTTCATAACATCCTACAGTTACGCTACATAAAAGTGTAGTCAAGCTGGGGAGATGGCGCCGTTGGTATGGGGCTTGACTCGCACACATGAAGCTCGGGCTTTGATTCCTACACCACACAAACCTGGTGTGGTGGTGATGCAGGCCAGAAACCCTAGCACTGAGCAATTGGCAGCAGAAGGACCAGACATTCAATGTCGACCTCGGCTAGGAACAAGTCTAAGGCCAGCCTGGGATATGAGAGGCCTTTTCTCGAAATACATACATGCACACGCATGGTCTAACCTTTGCTGCTTTTCCTGGAAGCAGTCTAAGAGCATAATCCCTTTAACATACAGTAGTGTGTCTAGCATATGTGAGAACTCTCATTTCTCACCACTCAGCACAAACCACTCTTGAGCTGTCTTTCCTCACCTGTCCTTTACTACCTGTCGTTGAACTTCAGCACCTCCACGTTCAGATCCCAATCACCTTGTTTGTCTCCTTTCCTGAGGATAACCATGCAAGTATGTGCAGTCTCCCAGAGCCCCCCTCTACCCCCTGTCCAAGCCTTCATGTCCATTCCCAGGGAACTCAGGTAGATCAGCAAAACTCTGGCTTCATCCTCCTAGCCTCAAGACATTTGTCTGTCTTAGAAGACTCTGAAAAGGTATTGAAATCGTTTAAGGGTTGGGAAAAGCTAACAGAAATGGCGTTTTTCACCGGCCAATACAAGATACACTTCCCTGCAGGTCACCCCAATCCAAAAAAAAAAAAACGCAAACCCAGACCTGTCAAACTCCCTTCCCCAAGGGCCAAAGATCACTTATCCCTCTGTTTCCCTTGGTATTTTACACATACAAGTCACTTTCTGAGAAGACTATTCCTCTCAATTGAGTGCAGAGCAATGGTGTCAAGACACTTGGACCCCACACCGGAACAAGACACAACCTGTGTCCTCAGGGATCCCACACTTTTCCTTCAACTCTAAAAAAGTATGTCTTTACACAGTATCTATGAAATCTAATGACAAAGTATTCCTTAGCTCTAGGAAAAAAAAGAGCGAGGGTGTTTAACAGACTTTGCCCTTAAATTTGATGCCGTGTAACCATAACAACTATGGTTTAGGTAACCATCAACCCACTGAGGGGCTAAGTTTTCCAAAAATCGTTTTTCAGTGGAGGGGGGGCCCTCCCTTGCACCAACTCCCGCGCGCAGAGCTGGCGCTCCGGAGTGGCATGTGGTGCAATGGAGCCGGCGGTTCCCGTCCCAGCTCCGGTCCCTGGGTCTCCGCCACCGTCATCTCCGTGCTCCCAGTGGGGCAGCTAACGTTAGGCCTCAGCCCAATGTCACTTGTTAACCTTCCTATCTCCCTGGTTTTCAGTGCGCCGCCGCCTCCCTTTTAAAGCACACAAACCACCCCACGGTCCCCGGTGTCCACCAGGAGTTGCAGAAAAACAAGCGAGGCGCCGACAGCCACTGATAGATTCGCGCAAAAGTAACCGCACTCCTCCACTCCCAAGCTTCTCCCACGGTGGCCCAGGGGGCGGCGGGCAGCCGAGGCCCCACGCACAGAGGTGACAAGTGTTTCCCTTCAGCAAGCGTGTGGATACTGCTTCCCAGGATCTACACCGAGCGAGCGGCGGACGCCAGGCTGGGACCTGACGGCTTGCACCTCCCGCCCCAGGGCGACTCCGCCCCGCTCGGCCCCCAAGCAAGGGAAGGTCTCTCCCGGGACCACCAGTGCCGGCATCCGGAGCCCTGGCAGTGTGGAAGGGGCTGAACCGAGCCCCGCTGCGCCAACGGCTGCGGGAGCTGCCGGTATCCCGAAGCCGGGCCACCCAGCCAGGGCCTGCTCCGCCCGACGCTCCCTGCGTCGCCCCACCTGGACCCGAGGGTGCTCACCCTGGATCCGCTGGCTGCCTCATCCTACTGCGCCGGCGCCCGTTCTCCGCGGCCGCCGCGGCTCCAGCTCCAGCTCCGGCTCTGGCTGGGGCCGCCGTGCTGCTGCCCGCCCACCCCGGGCACCGGCCGCCCCGCCCGCCGGCGGACCCGCCCGCGGCCGCGGCCCCACCGCCCAACCACAGGGCGGGAGGGCGGAGCCAGCCGCGCACCAGACACGTCCAATCCAGCCAGTGTCGCACGCCCGCGAGAGGCCTCGGGGATCGGCCGGCGATTGGTCAGGGCTGTTAAAGGGGCCGCAGCGCTACGGACTGGAAAGAAGGGGTGGCCGCGACTAACTGCGGGTTACCTGGCAGAATCCCAGTGGGAGGAGCAAGCGTTTCTCCCTCCCATTGAAATGGAGGCGCTTTCCCCAGTTCTTTGCATTTCTTAATTTCCTCTTCCTGCAATTTAGCAACAAGTGCCTCCAGCCGGGAGGGAAACTGAGGTTACGAAAATAGCTGCTATCTGGCTAGGCTATTCTTATGAATGTCTTATGTCTTAGGAGGTAGTCGGACATTATCAGTCGCTGCTAGTTCCAGAAACTGGATTTCTGAGCTCCTCCTCCACACCTGACCATAACAACCAATCCCAAACCGATTAGTAGAATTAAGCGCCTAGAACTCGTGTGATGTAAATATATCATCTATTATGATCCTGGGTTTTTAAATTCAGGGTCTCCTGCAGAGTAGGCTGTTTTCAGACTTGATATGTAGCTAAAAGTAGCCTCGAACTCTTGACTTCCTGCCTCTACCTCTACCGCTAAGACTATAAGGCATACACCTGAATAACATAAATTTACCTTAGAGGGACGGCGTCTGGGGGGGCAAAAGAAGGAAGGTGACTTTTAAAGATGAGTTTTCACTTAAAATGAGCTTGGGACGGTGAAAACTACTTTTTCATTCAGCAATTCCTTACAGAGTAGAGAGAAGGGGGGTCGAAGGTATAGAGGGTAGGCAGGACCCTCACAGAATATTGGCAGATTATGATAGTGCTCTTTGCTTAGCAGCTTTGCCTTCTAAACCAGTGGATCCCAAACTTCAGCATCAGCCCATCCCAGAGGATTTTAGCATGCAGAGTCCTCCTAAATCCCACCTTGCATATTGTCAGCCTCTCATGGCTGTGAAATTAAAACTCGACCAGCCGAAAATAAAGCTAGACTCCTCTGTACAGTCAAAATCCATAGTATGTTTGAGAGACTTCCTAGTCAGTAAACCTAGAGACCACAAAGAAACTCAAACTGGTTCCCTGCACAGGACATAGCAAGAACTGAATGTTGACGGGCCCTAGAAGCAACAGATGACAGCTTGAACTCCTGCGGGTGGAAAGGCAGAGCTGTGGCCTAGCACTTAAGGAAGTCATTCTTGTTCTCTGACCAGTGAGATAATGCATAAGTATTTAATGGTGTGTGCGCACACACACACTCATCTCATCACTAGGACCAGTCATAACCCAGAAGGACACCCTGCCCCTCTGGTACCACATTCCAATGTCATCATCAAGTGCTGCTGCCTACACTCCTGGCTGAATTCCTCTTCCGGCCCGGGTATCCCAGACACCGTGTGACCCAGAAGTCTCTGCCCTAGATTTGAAGGCCAGACTAATAAAAGGTTATTAGTCACGTTTCACTAGGGGAATAGAGCGGGTGTCGGGGATACAGGAAACAACAGGAATTTATCTGATTGGCTTACACAAGACACTCTGTCTTCAGAGATGCTCAGGTCACGAAGCTGGGTGAATCAGTGGACCCTGTCTTTCACCACAGGGCTGGAGGATTCTCAGAGAGAGACACTGGTCTTCAGTCCATGTTGAAAATTCAAAGACATTGGGTCCGTGAAAGATCCTAGCAGGAGCATTCACCATCAAGAGGCAAAGACAGGCAGGCAAAAGGCTTAAAGTCTTCCCTCAGACCTCCTCAGATCTCAGCCTCTACAGGAGGCTCCCCACAACCTAATCAAGAACATCCCTCACAGGTGTGCACGGAAGCCCTCCTAGTTGGTTCTAGAACAAACCAATCAACTGCTGAGTATAAAAATCTCTCTTGGAACTTGGAATCCGAGCACTGGAGAGGCTGAGGGCAGAAGCTTACCCCGAGTTCGAGGCCAGCTGGTCTGTATATCCAAACCCAGAAGAGAAAAGCAGGGAGAAGAGAGGAGAGGGAGAAGAAAGGGGTTGGGGAGAAAATTGTTGTCTTGAGAGGTGAGGGTTCTAATCACAAGCACCTGTGTGGCAGGCCAAGGTCCCACCATCTGGTCTGTGCTGCAGCCATCTAAGGTCTGACTCCGAGCTGACAGCCCCCCAAACTCCACTTCCATCCCCTCATGAAAAAGCCTCTTAGAAAATTACCAAACTCCACCACAAACACTTGAGGTCCAGATGCCCTGGCTAACTGACACTTTTGCTTCGGTTAAACTGTTTGCCTGCTCTGCTTCCTCCTGTAACTGCCAACAGGGATATGGTTTTGGTGTTTTGCTTTTTTGTTTTACTTTTTTTTTCTCCCCATTAAAAGCTCCCTGCTGAAGGCAGTCAGGGCTGCTCTGTGAGATCCATCCTCTCCAGGCAGTTGCCGGCTGGCTTAACATTCCCCCCCTACCCCCTGGAGCCGAATCCAGGGCCTTGCGCTTGCTAGGCAAGCGCTCTACCACTGAGCCTAATCCTTAAATTGCGACTCTGGTTTTCTCAAGTGTTCCTTGGGGGTCTTTGCTCCACGACACCTGGAACTGCATGGCAAGCAACGGGTTTCAGTGGTGACGCAGCTTGAAGCTCTTCTTGGCCACATGTCGAAGCCGTCACCTTAGAAGAAAAACAAGAAATAGTGACCATCGTCCCCTTGCCTGGATCTAACCTTCCACAAATATTAGACTGATCAGCTTATCAGCAGCATAATCTCAAACTAAGGACAGTAAAGTCCAGTGTGAATGCTCCTCTTCCCCCTCCTCCTCCTCCTACTTCTCCTCTTCCTCCTCTTCCTCTTCCTATTTTTCTCCTTCTCTTCCTCTTCCCCTTCCTCTTCTCTCTCTCTCTTTTATTTATTTTATTTATATGAGTACACTGTTCCCTGTCTTCAGACACACCAGAAGAGGGCATCAGATCCCATTACAGATGGTTGTGAGCCATCATGGGGTTGCTGGGAATTGAATCTTTGGAGTCAGTGAGTGCTTTTAACCCATGAGCCTTCTCTCCAGCCTGAGGCCCTTCGTTTTTAAAGGGGAAGATTTTGAGGCATCGAGATGACTCACCAACACAGATGTCCACTACCAAGCCTAACGACCTAGTTTAATCCCTGGGACTCACCTGGCGGGAGAAGAGACCTGACCCTCAGAGATTGTCCTCATACCCTGTATGTAACACAGGCACCCACACACCTACACTCATAAAGTAAATAAAAGTAATTTTAAAAAAAGAGAAGAGGCTGCGAATGGTGGCACATCCTTTAACCCTACCTCTCAGGAGGCAGAGGCGTGGCGATCTTTATGAGTTTGAAGCCAGCCTTCTCTACACAGCAAATTCCAAACCATCCCTAGCTCCATAGTAAGACCCCCATCTCAAACAAACAAACGAATGAAGGAAAGAAAAAAATTAGCTAGGCAGTGGTGGCGCACACCTTCAATCCCAGCACTCAAGAGGCAGAGGCAGAGGCAGGGGGATCCCTGAGTTAAAGGCTAGCCTGGTCTACAGAGTGAGTTCCAGGACAGCCAGGGCTACTC
This sequence comes from Rattus rattus, assembly GCF_011064425.1. Classification (NCBI taxonomy): domain Eukaryota; kingdom Metazoa; phylum Chordata; class Mammalia; order Rodentia; family Muridae; genus Rattus; species Rattus rattus. The sequence goes on along the minus strand of NC_046162.1, from coordinate 72,512,342 downwards.
AGAGAGACCCTGTCTTGAAAAACCAAAAAGAGCCTGGTGGCGGTGGTGGCATATACCTTTAATCCCACCTAGCAGTTGGGAGGCGGATCTCTGAGTTCCGGGCCAGCCTGGCTTACAGAGAGAATTCCGGGGCAGCCGGAGAAACCTGGTCTCAAATTTAAAAAAAATAAATAAAAAGGAAAAAAGAGAAAGAAAGAAAAGAATTTGTATGCTTTGAAAATTTGAACAAAGGCTAGCACACCATTGATGCTTCCTCCTAAGAGATTAGTATGCAGAGTAACCTGGTGTGGTAGACATTATCATGACTGCATGTGGTGTAGAGTGTACGGGTGCAGAAACTGAAGCTCACGGAGGAACAGTGATGGGTCTGATGCAGGGACAGCTAGTTAAAGGAAGACCCATCACTCCTGACCCTAATACTGGGCCCCACCTAACGTCTAACTGTTATGCTATGGGACCTGCCAGTTCTGCTACAGGACCTGCCAGTTCTGCTACAGGGCCTGCCAGAACACCTCTTGCTGCTGGGCACAGCATAAATTCAAAAGGCAAAAGGAACAAATAGCACTGACCTCTGCCAAAAGGAAATTTAATACAGGAGCACAGCTGTGGAGTTGAAGTCCAGTTAACAACTGCTTGCCCTTGATTTGAGCAGTTATATAATTCAAACTCATCGATAAAAATGGGAAAAAATAAAAATTTTGCATAGATTTTCCTGTAACCCATGGTGGCCTCAAATTCACTATGTAGCCAAGGATAGCCTTGAATTCATCCCCCTGCCTCTACTTCAGGAAGTTCTAGGATTACAGGTGAGTACCACCATGCTCAATATATGAATTGCTAAGAACTGAAACCAGAGATTTATACACACTAAGTAAACACCAACTGAGCTATCCTACCCCTTTATCCCTGAAGAAAACTAAATTCCACCTCTGGGCTTGTGCAAAGACCCCGTTAGCTGAAGATTGTATGGCCCCAAATCATGATAGTGCGATTGGTGATTTTTTTTTTTAAAGATTTATTTATTTTATGTATACGAGTATACTGTAGCTTTCTTCAGACACACCAGATCCCATTACAGATGGTTGTGAGCCAACATGTGGTTGCTGGGATTTGAACTCAGGACCTCTGGAAGAGCAGTCAGTGCTCTTAACCGCTGAGCCATCTCTCCAGCCCAACGATTGGTGATTTTTGTTGTTGTTGTTAAAGATTTATTTATTTTATATATGAGTACACTGTCAACGTCTTTCAGACACACCAGCAGAGGGCATCAGATCCCATTACAGGTGGCTGTGAGCCACCATGTGGTTGCTGGGAATTGAACTCGGGACCTCTGGAAGAGCAGTCAACACTCAGAACCGCTGAGCCTTCAATTGGTGATTTTTTTCGATTCTTCTCCCACCCCCCATCCCCCATCCTCCCATCCCCTCCCAGGGCCCCTCCCAGGGACGGAACCCAGGGCCTTGTGCTTGCTAGGCAAGCGCTCTACCACTGAGCTAAATCCCCAACCCCTTAAAATTCATTTTTGAGGGCTGCATGTGTACCACTGCATGCATGTAGAGCATGTGGAGATTAGAGGACAACTTATGGGAGTCAGTGCTCTCCCTCCATCACGTGGGTAACATGGATGAAACTCAGGTTATCAGGCATCAGACTTGGTGGCAAGCACCTTTCTCAGAGTCAGCTCTCCGGCCCCCACTGATAGTTTTAAATGTTACGATAGGATAAATGCGAAACGCATTCGATAGAATAAAACTGTATTTCAAATTTTGACATTTTCTCACATTGGCAGTACGTGAAAGGGTAGTTTCTCAATGTTGGGCTTTGGCAGTGAGCGACAACTCCCCGACCACGTGACTGGGAGGGGCTCGGGCCGATACTCCACAGCACGTTGGGAGGCTACGCTCTGAAGTAAATTAGGAATATTCCTGTGGTTTTGTTCGTTTGTTTTACCTACAGTATAACCTCTTTATAGGGCAAGGAATATGTAGGTGTTGTGGATTTCATTGAATGCTTGGATTATGGGTTCCCAAATTGCACGAGAATCCCGCAGGTGAAAAGCTGAGAGTCTCTGCCCCCAGCTGGTTCTAACTGGTAAATAAAGTTGCCAGTAGCCAATGGCTTGGCAGGGAGACAAAGTCAGGACTTTAGATTTCCCAGGCAAGAACCCAGGAAAGAAGAAGGATTGAGTACCACCGTGCCAGGGAAGCAGAACGATCAGGTTTGAGAGCTGCAGAAGTGGGAGCATACACACAATCATGTAAAAGCCGGGGGAAAAGTGGCCCTAAAGCCCACCCACCATTGGATCTAGGGTAGCAAAGATGGGATGTAGATTATAGTAAGTAATAATTCAGAGGTATGGGAGGGGAGGCATTAGCAATGTGGAAGTTTGAGCGTGGCCCAGCCATTGCACTGTTTAAGGCATATTAAAATAGAAGGCTCTGTGTGTGTGTGTGTGTGTGTGTGTGTGTGTGTGTGTGTGTGTGTGTCTTTCATTCGAGAATCCAGAGCATTGGGAAGATTGCAAGGAATGAGTGCTGCTGCCTTCTGGGAGATTAGAGTGGATTAATCCTACTACTGCTGCTACACGTAGAGGTTTTATGCAGATCAGGGGCTGTGATGCTAAGTTTACATATCAACTAAGGTTGCTTGCTTTATATCCAACATTCCTGAACATAGACTCTAAACCCACAGCATGAACAGAATAGGCTAACACAGTCTCCCTACCTTATAATTTTTCCTAAATTACGTTTTTGTTTCTTTTGTGTGCACACATGCGTATTTATATGTAGGTGCATGAATGCCTGGCAGAACATGTGGAGGTCAAAGGACACTTACAGGAGTCCATCTCTTGTACCACGTGGGTCCCAGGGATCGAACTCAGATCATCAGCCTCGGGGCAAGCATTTTTGCCTCCAGAGCCACCTTTCTAGCCATACAATAGAATCTCAAGTCTTAGAAATCTAAGCCCGGGGTTGGGGATTTAGCTCAGTGGTAGAGCGCTTGCCTAGGAAGCGCAAGGCCCTGGGTTCGGTCCCCAGCTCCGGGGAAATAAAAAAAAAGAAAAGAAATCTAAGCCCATGTAAGTTATAATTCTACATTGTAAATCTAAGTTATATCTCCGGCTTCTGCCTCTCTCACACAGTTCTCTCATACCCCAGACATCTGCTATACATTAAGTCTACATGAATTTTCAGTATTTGAAGTATTCTTGATTACAAATTTCAAGATAATCCTTTTCTCATGAATCCATAAACAACAAAGCTAGTCCCATTTTTGCCGCTGGAGGGATGAGTGGTTAAGAAAAAGCAAAGATCGGGCTGGGGATTTAGCTCAGTGGTAGAGCGCTTACCTAGGAAGCGCAAGGCCTGGGATCGGTCCCCAGCTCGAAAAAAAAAAAAAGAACCAAAAAAACAAACAAACAAAAGAAAAGCAAAGATCCAGGCATATAGCTCAGTTGATAGAATGACTACCCCACACATAGGAAGCTCCGGGTTTGATCCCAGCACCACATAAACTAGGCGTGAGGACACATCCGTGCAAGCTGGACGATTAGAACTTTAAGGTCAGCCTCAGCTACTTAGTGAGTTCGAGGCAGCCTGGGACACATGATGCCAGAAAGAAGAAAGAAAGGAGAGGGGAGTGGGAAGAGACAGAAATGGGGGGGGTTGGGGGAGTGGGGATTAAAGGTTGAACCACTTGTTCGTCTAACAAATGTTAGGGACCCATTGTGTCACATATCGAACATTCCAGAAGTACCAGGTTGGGTGGTGGGCAGCAGTGCCCAGGTGGACAGCAGATGTCAGATCTAGGGATGAAAGCCCTATAAATCTGTAGAGCAGGTCTGGAGAGATGGCTCAGTGGTGAAGAGCACTGACTGCTCTTCCAGAGGTCCTGAGTTCAATTCCCAGCAACCACATGGTGGCTCACAACCATCTGTAATGGGATCCGATGCCCTCTTCTGGTGTGACTGAAGACAAAGACAGTGTGCTCATATACATAAAATAAATAAATATATAACCAAAAGTTGGTAGGGCAATGCAGACTCCCTCAGATGTAGTAAGCCCAGGAGAACAGAGGGAGAGAACTAGACCTTTACAAACCCTAGGGTTTCCCAATAATGCTTTAGGGTAACCAGATGAAGGTTGTTAAGCTAACTCAGAAAAGTAGTGAAAACCCAAAGGCACCAGACACAGTGGCCTACCTCTGTAATCCAGCAGGAAGATTGGGAATTCAAGGTCACCTTTGGCTTGGCAGTGAGTCTGAAACCAACCTGGGCTACATAAGAAATAGTGTTGGGGGGGCTGGAGAGATGGCTCAGAGGTTAAGAGCACTGCCTGCTCTTCCAGAGGTCCTGAGTTCAATTCCCAGCAACCACAGGGTGGCTCACAACCATCTGTAATGAGATCTGATGCCCTCTTCTGGTGTGTCTGAAGAAAAACAGCTACCGTGTACTTATAGATAATAAATCTTTTAAAAAAGAAAAGAGGGTTGGGGATTTAGCTCAGTGGTAGAGCGCTTGCCTAGGAAGCGCAAGGCCCTGGGTTCGGTCCCCAGCTCCAAAAAAAAAAAAAAACCAAAAAAAAAAAAAAAAAAAAAAAAAGAAGAAGAAAAAGAAAAAGAAAGAAAGAAAGAAAGGAAGAAAGAGTATTGGAGGGTTTAAAGAAAAAGTGCTGACATATTAGGCCCAAGGAGGAAAGGAGTTTTTGAGTTGGTGGCAGAGGCAATGTGGGTGGGACTGGGAATATGGAGTCTCTGGAGCCGAGCTAAGAAGAGCAATGAAGAAAAGAGACAGGGAAGCAGGCAGTGATGGCACACGCCTGTAGTCCCAGCATTCGGGAGGCAGAGGCAGGGGGATCCATCTCTATGAATTTGAGGTCAATCCAGGCTACAGAACGAGTTCCAGAACAGCTAGGGCTACACAGAGAAATGCTGTCTTTAAAACAAACGAAAGGGTGGGGAGAGGCGATGGGGGTGGGGTGGATTGTGGAGGCTGAGAGAAGAGGTCTGAGGAGACAGGAAAATGGTCCCCTCTTCCCCAGAGCTTGATATGAATAAGGAGGGGTTTGGTGCTGTTTCATTCATAGGTGGAGGCAGGAAGCAGAGGAAGCTCTGGCTTGGTGGTGGCTTCTGGCTTTTAGCTTGTAAGCAGGAACGAGGCTAATCTCTTGAGAGTGGGTAAGGAGCTGATAATCAAGAAGCCACGTAGGAAACAGATGCTGGGAAGGCCCCTGAGGGGACTGAAAGGGGGAGCTGCCGCTGGAGAGGGATGTTCTAGGCCTGACAGAAGCCATCTAAAGGTTGGTTTGCAGGGGTCGGGGTGAGGCTGTCACAGTTTGAGGTGCTGCGGAGTCTGGTGGAGGAGCCATGCCAGCAAGCAATGAGAGGCAGCTGGTCACATCGCGTCCCCAGTCAGGAAGCAGAGCGGTGTGCGATTCAACCTGTGACCTGTCCACGTTTAGAATGAGTCTTCCTACCTTGGGGAATTCAGTCTAAAAACCCCTTACGTCATACCCAGACGTTTGTCTCCTAGGCGGTCAGCCCTTCCTCTTGTCAAACTGATAACCAGTATTAACCATCACAGGCCGTTTAAGACAGCAGGGCTTCGGTTTTGCATGAGCAGATCTGGGGGCTGTGTCCTGAGGAATTCAGGGTCAGTGACTAACAGACACTGAATGTGGGAGGTCTTAGAACAGCGTGCCTGAAACGATGTGTCACCGGTTCTGTGTCAGACAGTAAAAGAAGGGAACCCAAAGAACCAGAGCTAGGATGAACCAGACTTCCTGTTCATGCAGGCACAGAGGAGACCAGACAAGCACAGGCAAATTCCAATCAGTGACAAGGTCAAGAGTGATGACAGAAGCAGAACACTTAACTTCTAAGGGAACTGGAGTCCTCTAGGTTAACTCTGGATCCTCTGTGGACACTCCCCTGAGGCCTGGAACAGCCCAGATGTCTTTTTTATCTCACCTTGTGGAAGCAACTGTTCTTGTTGGGCGGGGGAAAGCTACCTCTCAGCTAGCCGTCCTTCACAAAGGAAAACCTGTTACTAATCAGGAGGCCTGCCATCTGTCACAAGAGATAAAGCATTTGTGGGAAAGCTTTCTGAGGAGAGTCCTCACCTGGAAGTCAGATAGTCAAAAAAAAAAAAAAAAAAAAAAAAAAAAAAAAAAGAATTCAGAATTCAAGAATTCCTTTTTTTTTTTTTTTTAAAGAATTATTTATTTTATGTATGTGAGCACACGGTAGCTGTCTTCAGACACAGCAGAAGAGGGCATCGGATCCCATTACAGATGGTTGTGAGCCCCCATGTGGTTGCTGGGAATTGAACTCAGGACCTCTGGAAGAGCAGTCAGTGCTCTTAACCTCTGAGCTATTCCTCCAGCCCCTGCCTCTAACTTTAAAATGGTGACTTATGCACCCTGATACAGCGTAACTAGAAGCAGAAAAATGTCGGTTCTCCACCAGGTCATTCGATGGAACTGGGAATGGAAGTGTTGGAGTCACCAGTCCCTGCCATCTCCACGTGGCCGTTTAGTCTCTACTTAATTCAGAAAACAGAGGTGGGACCCATGTTTGGGTGAGAACTTCGACAAAGAAAATGTCTGGATCTGTTTTGGCCAGCACTGCCTAAAGCTAATCATTGAGACAGAAGCTCATGTGTGTGAACACATTATTGGGTGTGGGCATGCAGGAAGCACTCCTGAGGCTCAAGGGCAGAGACACGTGAGATGTGTCATAGTGTGGCTGTATTCCTGGCTGCTTAACTTCAGGGGAGCTTCCAGAGAGGCATCTCAGGGCATCCTCCGCTTCCGAGGAATTTAAAGCATTTATTCGCTGTCTCCTGCACTGATAGGGAGCAGGCTTTGCAAGGGGCCTCAACCCTGCTTGCAGGCTGCACCGTCTTGGCAGAGAGTAGCTTTCTATCTGCTAAGCCAGTGTCAGCAGAGCACATGGGACTAGACTGAGAGTTCCCGCATGCACACCGGAGGCAAGGCATAGCCAGCTACAGCTGCCAGAGTCATCCCTGACCTGGGCACAGATCTGGACACTCCAGCAGTGTCTGGAAGGTTTAGGAGTGGACTCTGGCACTGAGACCATTTGAAAAAAGAGAGACCTTTTGTTGACCCGGATTTGGAGGGGTCGGGGTAAGGCTGTCATCTGAAGTAAGGGTGTGTGTGTGTGTGTGGTGTATGGTGTGTGTGTGTGTGTGTGTGATGTGTATATATCGTGTATGTGTGCGTGGTGTGTATGGTGTGTGCATGTGTGTGTGTTTCTGTGTGTGCACAAGTGTGCATGTTGCCTTTGTATGCACAAGTGAGCTAACAGCCATAGGGCTTTCAGAAAAACCGTATACTGGAAATTCCAAAAATACCACCTCACAGAGGAGGAACCAAATCCACACCCTCATCTCCAACCCCACTCCCAGCCCCATCCTGCTGGGCCAGTGACATCCACCACAGCAGGAAATGGTCTGAGTTTTTCTGTTATGAATATGACAGCAGCTTCTAGTAACAGCCCCGATGGGAGGAAAACACCCATTTTTTCCTAACCTATTCACAATCGCTAACATCACTGTATCTCCCTGTGTGCGCTCTGAAGCATAGTCTTAGGATTGCTATTGTTGACACTCTGTAAATCTCCTCTGTATTTAGAATGTAACCCTGTAGCACCGTGAACAGCAAGATGGCACAGGGCAGAGAAGGGCTTGGCGTGGCGTCGGCCATAACCGAAGCTCCCCACTTGCCACTTAGGGGACTTGGCTTTCCTGAGTCTTGGATTTGTTGGCTGTGTAACAAAGCCATGAGACACAGCCATTTCTCTGCTATTGGTTTTCTTTTCTTTTCTTTTCTTTTCTTTTTTAAGACTTATTTATTATATATGAGTACACTGTCGCTGTCTTCAGACACACCAGAAGAGGGCATCAGATCTCACTACAGATGGTTCTGAGCCACCATGTGGTTGCTGGGAATTGAACTCAGGACCTCTGGAAGAGCAGTCAGTGCTCTCCAGCCCTCCTATTGGTTTTCTATTTCTCTGTGAAATGTCTATGGCACTTTAATGACAGATGCCATGTCGTAAGAAGCCCCAGTGGCTTCCCCATCCTCAGGGAGCACTGTGTAGCCTGTGTAGGCTTTCTCTTCCTTGATGTGGTACCCGGCCTCCAAGTGATTCCCACTCTCTGCTTATTCCAACACTTCGGTCTTCTCTCAGGAGACCCAGGGCTGGTCTTTAAGGTAAATAGACTCGAGTGACAGAGGAGTCAACACCTTTCAGGATCCTGCCCTGGTGTTTTGTATCACTGGGGAAGCTGCCGTGTTGTAACGATACCCAAGCAGCCCACACAGTGTCCTACGCAGCGAGGAACAGAAGGCTCTTGCCAACCGGAGGGCCAGCTGGCCAGCTGGATGGATGGCTGAGCCACCTTGGAAACTGGTCTTTCAGTCCCAGTCAAGCTTTCAGACAAGTGCTATCCTGCTGGCTGTACTTTTTTTTTTTTTTTTTTTTTTTTTCCGGGGCTGGGGACCGAACCCAGGGCCTTGCGCTTCCTAGGCAAGCGCTTTACCACTGGGCCAAATCCCCAACCCCGCTGGCTGTACTTTTTAAAAAGCAAAGTGTGGGGGTTGGGGATTTAGTTCAGTGGTAGAGCGCTGCCTAGGAAGCACAAGGCCCCTGGGTTTGGTCCCCAGCTCTGGAAAAAAAAAAGAAAAAAAAAAAAAAAAAAAAAAGCAAAGTGTGTGTGTGTGTGTGTGTGTGTGTGTGTGTGTGTGTGTGTGTGTGTGTGTGTGTGTGAGAGAGAGAGAGAGAGAGAGAGAGAGAGAGAGTATACAGAGGGCTGAAATCAATCAAGGTGCCTTCCTTGATGTCCTGGCTGGCTTTGAATTCACTCTGTAGACCAGTCTGACCTTGAATGATCCACAATCCACCTTCCTTTGCCTCCTGAGTGCTAGGATGAAAGGTATATAGCACCATGCCTGGCTTCCCACCTTATTTTTTTGAGATAGATATTCTCTCTGAACCTGGAACTAAGTGATTGGCTAGACTGGGTGTCCAGTGGTGACCTTGGGCGACCTGCCATCTCCTTCCCGCAGCTCTCTGCTCCCACCCTGCTAGACTTACAGATCTGTGCTACCATGCTCAGCTGTTTTTATAAGAATTATTTATTTATTTTAGTTATATGAATACACTGCTGTCACTGTCTTCAGACACACCAGAAGAGGGCATCAGATCTCATTACAGATGGTTGTGAGCCACCATGTGGTTGCTGGGAATTGAACTCAGGACCTTTGGAAGAGCAAGCAGTACTCTTTTTTTTTTTTTTTTTTTTTAAAGATTTTATTTATTTACTTTATGTATGTGAGTACACTGTAGCTGTCTTCAGACACCAGAAGAGGGCATCAGATCTCATTACAGATGGTTGTGAGCCACCATGTGGTTGCTGGGAATTGAACTCAGGACCTCTGGAAAAGCAGTCAGTGCTCTTAACCACTGAGCCATCTCTCTAGCCCTACCATGCTCAACTTTAACATGGGTTCTGCAGATCTGAACTCCAGTCTTCATG